>NC_041384.1:399964723-400008673 GCF_002162155.2 Triticum dicoccoides | reverse complement strand
CGCACGCCGGCATCGCCACCTCGCCGGCGTGAGCTCGCCGCGCCGCCCGACACCACCACCGGCTGCGCCGCCCCGCCGCGCCCGGAGGCAACGCCGGCTCCACCCCGGCCATCTCCTCCTCCACGCCAAGGCCCCGACCGCCGCCGTCTTCGTCGCTCCGGCGAGCTCGCTCCGGCCGACCTCGGATTGCGTACCCCGATCCAGATCTGGAATATTAGGGTTGACCTCGTTCTTTTTCCCTAAGTCCCTAATCCATATGCTCATGTTCATAGCCTCGTAACTTTGCATCCGTAGCTCCGATTCATGCATATAGCATATCAAATTGTTCGTCTCAGAGAGTACATCATTTCATTCCATGGCATCATTTTCATTTGAGTTCATCTTGATGCCCGAAATGCTGGTAGAAGAGGGCTACTTGAGTTAATTGTCAAATCTGCTACTCCATTTGCATATTTGTCATTTTTGCCATGATTATTGTGTGCATGATATGCCCATGAGCTCTACATATGTTTTGTTAAGGGTTTTTCCATCTCTCCAGAAGTGCAACCCATGCATTTTTGTGATGTGTGTGGTGACTAGCACATGCTTGCAAAGTGGTGCACTTGGTAATTCTGTTTTCAGGGACTTAGCATTTCCACAAAGTCCTTGAGCTGTTTAGTTCATGATGCCATATGTTCATGTTGTTTCCTAGTGATCCGTGCCTCTTTTGAGGATGATCAGTAAGGATGTTTTGTTTATCTTGTGGTGCTCTATCCATCCATGTCTTTGTTTGCAATTATGGAGCACCCTAGCTTGAGTCAATCGAGCTCTACTTTTGCTACTTTGTGAATCTGGGCAGATTGTCAACTTGTTTGCAATTTTGCCGATGATGTTGTAGTTGATCCGTGCACGCTGTGCTATTTTTCTTGCCATGTCTAGCTTGCATTGTGTGTGTTCTTGATAGATGTATGCTTAGCTTTTCATGTCTTGCTCCGTAGTGAGTGCATCGAGCTCGTAAACATGCCAACTTGATATCTGTTTTCAGCATGCTCCAGTTTTCACTAAGTCTGTGATCTGATTATATTTTTGCCATGTTCACATGCTTGCAATTGTATTTTCTGATCCCTTTTGGCTTAAGGTCACTAAGGGACTTTTGTTAATTTCTTAGAGTAGCTCCATGCCATGCTTTACTTTGCCATGTTCAGGTCCTGTATCGTGTAGTTTTGTTGCTCCGAAGAGTGCTACCTGATCTGAGATACCAGACAAGTGTTAATTTCACTAAGTCTGAGATCTGTTTGCCATATGCATTTTTGCCATGCTTGTTTGAACCTGTTAATGGATGAATTGGCCGTAGCTTAGTGCTAGACTTTTGTTAAGCATCTTGAGTGCATCCCTGCCATGTATTTTGTTGTCATGTTTTGGTGCTGTAGCATGTTCATCTCCTCGCATTTAGATGGCTACATGCTGTAAATCGCAGACCGGTGTCATATTTGAATTGCTTGCCATTTCCAAACCGTAACTCCGATTCCAGCGTTCTTTATATCGTTTTCAAGCGATTTCATCTCATCTTTCCAGTGGAACACTTGGATTTCCAAGTTGTGGCCAGGTTCATGCATCCCTTGTCAATTCTTGCATATGCATCCCGCATCACATCCCGCATAGCATACCATCCTTGCATCATATTGGTTGATCCTTGCACGTGGTTGATTGTGTTCCGTTTGCTTGTTTGTCTTGTGTGGGTAGAGCCGGGAGACGAGTTCTCTAACGAGGAGCCCGTTGAGTTTGCTTTTGAGGATCCAGTCAACTCTGACAACTTTGCAGGCAAGATGATCATACCCTCGAAATCACTGCTATCTTTGCTATGCTAGATTTGCTCGCTCTTTTGCTATGCCAATGCTACGATGCCTACCACTTGCTTTCAAGCCTCCCAAATTTCCATGTCAACCCTCTAACCCACCATGTCCTAGCAAATCGTTGATTGGCTATGTTACCGCTTTGCTCAACCCCTCTTATAGCGTTGCAAGTTGCAGGTGAAGATTGGAGGCCGTTCCTTGTTGGAACATTTATTTACTTGTTGGGATATCATTATATTATCTTGTTATCTTAATGCATCTATATACTTGGTAAAGGGTGGAAGGCTCGGCCTCTCGCCTAGTGTTTTGTTCCACTCTTGCCGCCCTAGTTTCCGTCATATCGGTGTTATGTTCCCGGATTTTGCGTTCCTTACGCGGTTGGGTTATAATGGGAACCCCTTGATAGTTCCCTTGATTAAAGCTTTTCCAGCAATGCCCAACCTTGGTTTTACCATTTGCCACCTAGCCTCTTTTTCCCTTGGGTTTCAGGAGCCCAAGGGTCATCTTATTTAACCCCCCCCCCCGGGCCAGTGCTCCTGTTAGTGTTGGTCCACCTGTCAGCTGCCGGTGGCCACCAGGGGCAACTCTGGGCTAGCCTACCCGTACCTAAGACAATCTGAGTGTGCCCTGAGAAAGAGATATGTGCAGCTCCTATCGGGATTTGTCGGCACATTCGGGTGGTGTTGCTGGTCTTGTTTTAACCTGTCGAAGTGTCTTGAAGAACCGAGATACCGAGTCTGATCGGAACGTCTTGGGAGGAGGTCTATTCCTTCGTTGACCGTGAGAGCTTGTCATGGGCTAAGTTGGGACTCCCCTGCAGGGATTTGAACTTTCGAAAGCCGTGCTCGTGGTTATGTGCAGATGGGAATTTGTTAATGTCCGGTTGTAGATAACTTGAACCTTAACTTAATTGAAATGAATCAACTGAGTGTGTTACCGTGATGGCCTCTTCTCGGCGGAGTCCGGGAAGTGGACACGGTGTTGGAGTGATGCTTGCGCAGGTTACTCTCTAGTTTCTCGCTCGCGCTTTGCCTCCTCTTCTCGCTCTCTTTTGCGAACAGGATAGCCACCATATATGCTAGTCGCTTGCTGCAGCTCCACTTATATATACCTTGCCTTACCTTTAAGCTTAAATAGTCTTGATCGCAAGGGTGCGAGATTGCTGAGTCCCTGTGGCTCACAGATTACTATTACACCAGATGCAGGGCCTGATGATTCCGCTCTAGGTGACGCGCTCGAGCTCAAGTGGGAGTTCGACAAGGACTCTCAACGTTATTATGTTTCCTTTCCTGATGATCAGTAGTGGTGCCCAGTTGGGGGTGATCGGGACCGTGTCGCATGTTGGGTTATCTTTTATTTTGGCGCCGTAGTCGGGCCATGAGTGTTGGTTGATGTAATATTATTTATGTACCTTGATTGACGTGGCGAGTGTAGGCCAACTATGTTATCTCCCCTTTATTATTATATTACATGGGATGTGTAAAGATTACCTTACTTGCAACATATGCCTTCAATGCGATTATGTCTCTAAGTCGTGCCTCGACACGTGGGAGCTATAGTCGCATCGAGGGTGTTACACGCACACGTTAGGTGTGCCCTATGCAGATAGTAGCCCCTGAGACTCTGGTTGTCGTTGAAAACGGCGGCAAGCAGAGGATCATAGTCCCAGGTAATAACCATACCACCTTTATGTGCAGGTGGATGAAGCTCCGGTGCCTAGCCGGACTGATGGGTTTGCCGAGCTAAAGCGGCAACTTGATGCGGGAGATGCCGACATCGTGCTTGTCAACAAGCGGCTTGATGAGGCACAGGGTGAGTGATTTTTCTGGTGATCGTCACATAATAAGAGTAGCATGATGCCGATATCTTTAATATGTTGTGACTGCAGATGGAGTTGCCACCGTGGAGACCCTTCGGGCGGAGCTTGCCCGAGCCAAGGAGCATGCAAGGAGTAGCAATGCGGCCGCTTTAAAGGTGGCCGAAGAGTTAAGGGCCAAACAGGCCGCGCATTGCGAGAGCAAGGAAAAAATAGCCAAGATGGATGTAGAGTTAAAAGATGCCGCTGACCATTACCAGCTTCTTGAAGAAGAAAACTGGGCGAAGGCGATGGACCTGGAGAAGGCCCGGGTGGCTGCCAAGGAAGCCCGCTCCAAAATTAGAGCGACGAAGGAGGAGCTGAATCAAGCTGCAGATATCGTGTTTGGGAAGCCCTTCTTGTTGCGGACTAAGTTCGGAGATCCGAAGTATGCTCCTCTGGACCGGCTATGGAGTTCTACGGACGTGTACATGGATTTGGCTGCAAGTGCTGCTGATGCGGCCGAGTACTTCAAGGATCAGAAAGGTCCCGAAGTGGAGAAGTTGTTCTGGTCACAGTTCCACGCTCCAGCCCGTCCGCTGCTGTTGAATGAGCGATTGGCCGAGTGGGCCGAGCTCCATAGGTTCTCCGGACTTGCCATGAGGTCCATTGTGGATCAGCTATGCCCGGGAGGGCCAAGGCCGAATAGCTACTTTGGCTTAGTGCAACAATTCCTTGGTGTTGTGCCACGCATCAATGCTGTAAAGAGATCGGCGTGCATAGAGGGTGCACGGATGGCCTTTACCCGTTTCAAGACATACTGGGCGGAGATGGAGGCCACCACTGTTGCGACACAGGGTTCGGCCGTAGGCCGAGTGGCTGCCGAGCACTACTTTGAAGAAGTTCTTGAAGGCGCTCGTTCGATAGAGGCTCAGTGCTCGAAGAATGTTATGTTCAAGTGACATGTATTCCCATTGTAAAAACAATGTTTTATTGAATTATCAAGGTTGTATTTATACTTTTGCCCGAAAGTACTATGGTGCTTCCTCTGCGGCCGTTTATGTATATATGTATATAACCTGAAAGTTTGCAGTCGTCGGCTTCCGCCCCCACGCATATAATGCGAGGGTGTTCGCAAAAAATGCATATCCACACTTGATCCAATGTCTTGGTCCATTAAGTAGGTGATAGCGCAACGAACGAAGCAATCGAACTATATTGCTTTAACACTTTCACTTAGCCATAGGAGTTTGACAGTGGGGCTACTATATAGCCCCTGGTACTTTTGCGCTCATCCGAATACGGGGCGCGTACATAGATGACCGGGAAACGGCCCTTCGTTAATGCGGAGGAATACCGAAGATTTCGATGAGTCATCGAGTGGTTGACCAGTCTCTCGCTATATCATGACAGTCAGTTTTCGGCTTTCTCTACTGAGGTGCTCATCCGAATGAACCAGGGCACAATCGCAGTAGTTCTCCTAGTGCTACCTTAGCCGATATAACGGAACGTAAGGTACCAAAACGTGGGAGCCGGGCAAACCCAACATTTGACCAAAGACATGATTCGGAACTGATGCATATAGGGCCAAACTCGCGACGCCGAACACTCCCTAAGGTGCTTGGTCTTTATAACATATACCGGGCTAAACAATGCCCTTAATAAGAAACCCCAAGTGTCCAGGTACGTGCAAAATTCTGGCGTGGCCACATGCCAATAACGCCAGCATCCTTCTCGGTTGTGTGGAGTATCCGGAGGATGTGAGCAACAAGAGACAGTGAAAAAGGTTTACGCAGGGTCTTAATCTAAAAAGAAAGCTTTGGGCGGGTCCCTGCTGCACGTCTACGCCTGTGCCTCTGTTGTGCCGTATCCTGGACGGGTGTAGCACGATTGTCATCTGCAAAAGGAAAGAACTTAAGTGAAAGTTGCCATGCCAAAAAGAAGAATTGGTTATTATCAATGAACTATCAAAATTCAAGAGAAGCCAAATTGAGCCGGGCTGGCCTTGGTTATACGCGGGAAGCCCCTGGTATCGTTAATGAGGGTTTGAAAACCAATCTCATGCATATATGATGGAACGCCGGACTCGTTTGACCATGTCCGTGGTCTTGACGACCTGCCATTTTTCTGGTTGGTGAGGTCGTCTAGTTTGCAGCTGTTAGAGCTGTCGCGTCCTCTTCCGTGCATAAAAAACGTTCGGTATTTCCACTGACTATGATGATGCCACGTGGACCGGGCATCTTGAGCTTGAGAAAAGCATAATGCGGTATTGTGTTAAAACAAGCGAAAGCCGCCCTTCCGAGTAGTGCTTGATAATCACTTCAGAATGGAGCGATTGGAAAAGTTAATGTTTCGCTTCGGAAGCTATCGGGAGAACCAAATACCACCTCTTGTGGTAGAGAGCCCGTACAACGGGCCTCTTGGCCTGGTATTACTCCCTTGAAGGTAGTATTACTATGGCTTATTTGTGTCGGGTCTATCCCCATTTTGCGGACTGTGTCCTGATATATCAGATTTAGATCACTGCCGCCGTCCATGAGGACTCATGTGAAATGGTGCCCATTTATGATTGGGTCTAACACCAAGGCCGTCAGTCCTTCGCGCCGGATATTTGTATCGTGATCCCTACGATCAAAAGTGATTGGGCAGGCCAACCAGGGGTTGAACCTAGGGGTGACGGGCTCTATGGCGCGTGTGCATCGGAGTGCATGATTGCTTCTCCTCTTTGTCACATGGATCACGTTTACTTTTTAACCTCTAGTGGGAACTTTTTCTGTCCTCCGGTGTTTTGCTGGCGAGGTTCATCCTCGTCTTCGCTTGGTGTCTCTTCCCCTTTGTGTTCGGCGTTTATCTTACCAGCCTGCTTGAAGACCCAGGATTCTCGGTGGGTATGATTTGCAGGTTTGTCTGGAGTGCCGTGAATCTGGCAGAGTTTGTCAAGAATTTTGTTTAGGCTAGATTGTCCTTCTCTGCTGCCTTTGAAAGGCTTTTTCCGCTGACCTGGTCGCGAGCCCCTGAATCCGGCGTTTACTGCCGTGTTATCTAGGCTACCTTCTTTATTTCGATGCTTGTTTTTGTTGCGTCATGGTTTACCATTGCCATCCCTGACTTCGGATGTGCTTGGGTCGCTGGTGCTGCTACGGACCAACCAGCTGTCCTCGCCCGCGCAAAAGCAGGTCATGAGGCTTGTTAGGGCTGCCATTGTTCTTGGTTTTTCTTGACCGAGGTGTCTGGCGAACCATTCGTCTCGGACGCTGTGTTTGAAAGCTGCTAAGGCTTCAGCATCCGGACAGTTGACGATTTGGTTCTTCTTGGTGAGGAAATTGTTCCAAAGCTTTCAGGCGGACTCTCTGGACTGTTGGATTACATGACTTAAATCGTCTGCATCCGGAGGTCGGACATAAGTCCCTTGAAAAATTGGCCCGAAAAGCGTCCTCGAGCTCCTCCCAACTTCCAATTGAGTTTTCGGGGAGGCTTTTCAGCCAGTGCCGAGCTGGCCCTTTAAGCTTGAGGGGCAAGTATTTAATGGCATCGAGATCATCTCCACGAGCCATATGAATATTGAGGATGAAGTCCTCTATCCAGACTCCAGGGTCTGTGGTTCCGTCGTACGCCTCTGTGTTCACCGGTTTGAATCCCTCCGGGAATTCGTGATCCAGCACTTCATCAGTGAAACATAAGGGGTGTGCGGCACCCCTGTATTGGGATGTGCCATGGTGTTCAAACAGTTGTAGTATTTGGTGTTGGTTGTGTACCGTAGCGCGCTTCCTAGATCCATAGATAGATCTGGTCGCGCCGGATTTTTGACGCAAGTTCTCACGTAGATCGTGTGTTGACTTATGCGTGACTTTGTTAGCCGCTCTATCGTGTTCACAGGGTGGTGGATCTGGCCGGCTGGCCGTATCACTTTTTGGCTGTATGGGCTCTAAGGCCTCATCGTCGAATTCTGGTAATAGCTTGCGCTTTGGATAGCTATTTTTATGGTAACTTCCACCATATTTTGTTACTTTGTTCCACTTGCTGGTGAGCGTATCTTGTGCTTCCTTGAGCCTTTGCTTCTGTTTCTTCAGGCTCCTTGCTGTGGCAATAAGCCTTCTGCGGAGGTTCTCTTTCTCCAAGTGTGTTTCCAGGATGATGCATGCATCTTCGTCCGGACTGTTTTCTTCCCTAGACTGGTATTGATGAGGCTTATCTTTGGCGTCATCGTGTTCGGACGTCGGATCCGTACTATGTTTGCAGTTTGCATCTTGATCGTGCTCTGCCACCGGGGTGGTGCAGTCATCGTTTCTTCTAGAGTCGTCTGGACTATTATTTCCTCTTGCGCTATTATCGCTGTTTTTGCTATGGCGGGACTTAGAGCGGCGCCGCTGACGTCCGTGTCGGGGTTGCTTTTGGAGGGGGCATCCTCCGGTGTCTCTTCGCCATTGCTCTCTCTGGGTGCATCCACCATGTATACGTCATGTGATGAAGTAGCGGTCCAGCGCCCTGTGGGCAGTGGTTCCGGTTCATCTCCTGCATCGTCGTCCATACCATCGATGTCTTCGGGGTCGAAGTCGAGCATGTCGGTTAAGTCGTCGACAGTGGCTACTAAGTGGGTGGTGGGTAGGCAGCGACTTTCTTCGTCGTCCGCATTCATTCTAGCCGGACATAGTTTGGCCAAGGTTCTCCGGATAGGGAGAGAGACCTTAATGAATTTAGCACATCTCTGAAAGGTGAGTGCTGAAAGATATCCGCGGAGGTGAACTCCATGATCGGCACCCTGTTGGATTCGACAGGCACAGATGTAGGCGGCTCGGAGTTCGTGCCCGGGGATAAATCCAGTGGTTCAGCGACAAGGCTCTCGTAAGGGGTGAAGTCAGTATCCGGCTCTATCGCCACTGAGAGTGCGGCCTCCATGGCGGGGTCCATCCCTCCACTCTCGGATGGCGCGACTTGCTCCGGATTAAAGACTGGAGTGGCTGCGGATGCGATCTCCAGAACACTATCCGACGGTAGAGTTACGTCTTGCTCGTCGCGTCCGGCATGGGCTCGAATCCGTCGAAGATCAAGTCTCCACTGATATCGGCCATGTAGTTCAAGTTTCCAAATCTGACCTGATGGCGAGGGCGTAGCTTCTGATCTGCTCCAGATGGCCAAGCGAATTGGCCCGCAGTGCGAAGCCGCCGATTACGAAGATCTGTCCGGGAGGAAAGCCTCACCCTGGACCGCATCGCTAGCGATGACCGAAGGAGCCATCAAGCCTTATGGTGACGACACAGTGGAACTCTCAATAAAAGCACCAATGTCAGTGTCAAAACCGGTGGATCTCGGGTAGGGGGTCCCGAACTATGCGTCTAAGGCGGATGGTAACAGGAGGCAGGGGACACGATGTTTACCCAGGTTCGGGCCCTCTTGATGGAGGCAATACCCTATGTCCTGCTTGATTTTTCTTGATGATATGAGTATTACAAGAGTTGATCTACCATGAGATCGAAGATGCTAAACCCTAGAAGCTAGCCTATGGTATGATTGTATCTTGTCCTATGGACTAAAACCCTCCGGTTTATATAGACACCGGAGGGGGCTAGGGTTACACAAGGTCGGTTACAAAGGAGGAGATATACATATCCGTATTGCCTAGCTTGCCTTCCACACCAAGTAGAGTCCCATCCGGACACGGGACGGAGTCTTCAATGTTGTATCTTCATAGTCCAACAGTCCGGCCAAAGGATATAGTCCGGCTGTGTGGAGACCCCCTAATCCAGGACTCCCTCAATAGGCTTCCTCAAATGCCCGAGGTCTTCATGAGCAAGCAAGTTGGATGCACACCCACTTAGTTTCTAGTTTGATCTTTCATACACGTATAGCTCTTAGTGCACCCGTTGCATGGCAATCCCTACTCCTCACATTGACATCAATTGATGGGCATCTCCATAGCCCATCGATTAGCCACATCGATGTGAGACTTTCTCCTTTTTGTCTTCTCCACACAACCTCCACCATCCTATTCTATTCCACCTATAGTGCTATGTCCATGGCTTGCACTCATGTATTGCATGAGGGTTGAAAAGGCTGAAGCGTGTTAAAAAGTATGAAACAATTGCTCGGCTTGTCATCGAGGTTGTGCATGATGGGAGCATTTTGTGTGACAGAAATGAAGCATGGCCAAACTATATGATTTTGTAGGGATGAGCTTTCTTTGGCTATGTTATTTTGAGAGGACATAATTACTTGGTTAGTATGCTTGAAGTATTATTGTCTTAATGTCAAATAATAGACTATTGCTTTGAATCACTCGTGTCTTAATATTCATGCCATGATTTGATACATGATCAAGATTATTCTAGGTAGCATTCCACATCAAAAATTATCTTTTTTGTCATTTATCTACTCGAGGACAAGCAGGAATTAAGCTTGGAGATGCTAATACGTCTCCGTCGTATCTATAATTTTTTATTGTTCCATGCCAATATTATACAACTTTCATATACTTTTGGCAACTTTTTATACTATTTTTGGGACTAACATATTGATCCAGTGCCTAGTGCCAGTTCCTGTTTGTTTCACAGAAAATCCATATCAAACGGAGTCCAAACGGGATAAAAACTGACGGAGAATTTTTTGGAATATATGTGATTTTTGGGAAGAAGAATCAACGCGAGACGACGTCCGAGGGGGCCACGAGGCAGGGGGCGCGCCCTGGGCCCTCGTGGCCACCTCGTAAGGCGGTTGGTGCCCTTATTTCGTCGCAATAAAGCTAATATCCGGATAGAGATCGTGTCCAAAATTCAGCCCAATCGGAGTTATAGATCTCCAGAAATTTAAGAAACAGTGAAAGGGCAGAATCAGGGAACGCAGAAACAGAGAGAGACAGAGAGACATATCCAATCTCGAAGGGGCTCTCTCCCCTCCCATGCCATGGAGGCCATGGACCAGAGGGGAAACCCTTCTCCCATCTAGGGGAAGGTCAAGGAAGAAGAAGAAGGGGGGCTCTCTCCCCCTCTCTCCCGGTGGCGCCGGAATGCCACCAGGGCCATCATCATCACCGCAATCTACACCAACAACTTCACCGCCATCATCACCAACTCTTCTCCCCTCTATGTAGTGGTGTAACCCCTCTTTTACCCGCTGTAATATCTACTTAAACATGGTGCTCAATGCTATATATTATTTCCCAATTATGTATGGCAATCCTATGATGTTTGAGTAGATCCGTTTTGTCCTATGGGTTAATTGATGATCTTGATTGGTTTGAGTTGCATGTTTTATTATTGGTGCTATCCTAAATATGCCCTAGAGGCAATAATAAAGTTATTATTTATTTCCTTATAATCATGATAAATGTTTATTATTCATGCTAGAATTGTATTTTCCGGAAACATAATACATGTGTGAATACATAGACAAACAGAGTGTCACTAGTATGCCTCTACTTGACTAGCTCGTTAATCAAAGATGGTTATGTTTCCTAACCATGAACAATGAGTTGTTATTTGATTAACGAGGTCACATCATTAGTAGAATGATCTGATTGACATGACCCATTCCATTAGCTTAGCACCTGATCGTTTAGTATGTTGCTATTGCTTTCTTCATGACTTATACATGTTCCTACGACTATGAGATTATGCAACTCCCGTTTACCGGAGGAACACTTTGGGTACTACCAAACGTCACAACGTAAATGGGTGATTATAAAGGAGTACTACAGGTGTCTCCAATGGTCAATGTTGGGTTGGCGTATTTCGAGATTAGGATTTGTCACTCCGATTGTCGGAGAGGTATCTCTGGGCCCTCTCGGTAATACACATCACATAAGCCTTGCAAGCATTACAACTAATATGTTAGTTGTGAGATGATGTATTACGGAACGAGTAAAGAGACTTGCCGTTAACGAGATTGAACTAGGTATTGGATACCGACGATCGAATCTCGGGCAAGTAACATACCGATGAGAAAGGGAACAACGTATGTTGTTATGCGGTCTGACCGATAAAGATCTTCGTAGAATATGTAGGAGCCAATATGGGCATCCAGGTCCCGCTATTGGTTATTGACCAGAGACATGTCTCGGTCATGTCTACATTGTTCTCGAACCCGTAGGGTCCGCACGCTTAAGGTTACGATGACAGTTATATTATGAGTTTATGCATTTTGATGTACCGAAGGTTGTTCGGAGTCCCGGATGTGATCACGGACATGACGAGGAGTCTCGAAATGGTCGAGACGTAAAGATTGATATATTGGAAGCCTATGTTTGGACATCGGAAGTGTTCCGGGTGAAATCGGGATTTTACCGGGTTACCGGGAGGTTACCGGAACCCCCCGGGAGCCATATGGGCCATCATGGGCCTTAGTGGAAAGGAGAAAGGGGCAGCCCAAGGTGGCTGCGCCTCTTTCCCCTCCCCTAGTCCTATTAGGACTAGGAGAAGGTGGCCGGCCCCCCTCTCTCCCTTCCCCTCCGTGGAATCCTAGTTGGACTAGGATTGGGGGGAGGAATCCTACTCCCAGAGGGAGTAGGACTCTCCTGCGCCTCCCTCTTTGGCCGGCCAGCCTCCCCTCCTCTCCTCCTTTATATACGGAGGCAGGGGCACCTCTAAACACACAAGTTGACACAAGTTGATCCACGTGATCGATTCCTTAGCCGTGTGCGGTGCCCCCTGCCACCATATTCCTCGATAATACTGTAGCGGAGTTTAGGCGAAGCCCTGCTGCTGTAGTTCATCAAGATCGTCACCACGCCGTCGTGCTGACGAAACTCTTCCCCGACACTTTGCTGGATCGGAGTCCGGGGATCGTCATCGAGCTGAACGTGTGCTCGAACTCGGAGGTGCCGTAGTTTCGGTGCTTGATCGGTTGGATCGTGAAGACGTACGACTACTTCCTCTACATCGTGTCATTGCTTCCGCAGTCGGTCTACGTTGGGTACGTAGACAACACTCTCCTCTCGTTGCTATGCATCACATGATCCTGTGTGCGCGTAGGAAAACTTTTGAAATTACTACGAAACCCGACAGTGGCATCCGAGCCTAGGTTAATGATGTTGATGTTATATGCACGAGTAGAACACAAGTGAGTTGTGGACGATACAAGTCATACTGCCTACCAGCATGTCATATTTTGGTTCAGCGGTATTGTTGGACGAGACGACCCGGACCAACCTTACGCGTACGCTTACGCGAGACCGGTTCCCTCGACGTGCTTTGCACAGAGATGGCTTGCGGGCGACTGCCTCTCCAACTTTAGTTGAACCAAGTATGGCTACGCCCGGTCCTTGCGAAGGTTAAAACGGAGTCTATTTGACAAACTATCGTTGTGGTTTTGATGCGTAGGTGAGATTGGTTCTTACTTAAGCCCGTAGCAGCCACGTAAAACATGCAACAACAAAGTAGAGGACGTCTAACTTGTTTTTGCAGGGCATGTTGTGATGTGATATGGTCTAGGCATGATGCTGAATTTTATTGTATGAGATGATCATGTTTTGTAACCAAGTTATCGGCAACTGGCAGGAGCCATATGGTTGTCGCTTTATTGTATGCAATGCAATCGCGATGTAATGCTTTACTTTATTACTAAACGGTAGTGATAGTCGTGGAAGCATAAGATTGGCGAGACGACAACGATGCTACGATGGAGATCAAGGTGTCGCGCCGGTGACGATGGTGATCATGACGGTGCTTCGGAGATGGAGATCACAAGCACAAGATAATGATGGCCATATCATATCACTTATATTGATTGCATGTGATGTTTATCTTTTTATGCATCTTATCTTGCTTTGATTGACGGTAGCATTATAAGATGATCTCTCACTAAATTATAAAGAAGTGTTCTCCCTGAGTATGCACCGTTGCAAAAGTTCTTCGTGCTGAGACACCACGTGATGATCGGGTGTGATAGGCTCTACGTTCAAATACAACGGGTGCAAAACAGTTGCGCACGCAGAATACTCAGGTTAAACTTGACGAGCCTAGCATATGCAGATATGGCCTCGGAACACGGAGACCGAAAGGTCGAGCGTGAATCATATAGTAGATATGATCAACATAATGATGTTCACCGATGAAACTACTCCATCTCACGTGATGATCGGACATGGTTTAGTTGATTTGGATCACGTGATCACTTAGAGGATTAGAGGGATGTCTATCTAAGTGGGAGTTCTTTAATAATATGATTAATTGAACTTAAAATTTATCATGAACTTAGTCCCTGATAGTATCTTGCTTGTTTATGTTGATTGTAGATAGATGGCTCTTGCTGTTGTTCCGTTAAATTTTAATGCGTTCCTTGAGAAAGCAAAGTTGAAAGATGATGGTAGCAATTACACGGACTGGGTCCGTAACTTGAGGATTATCCTCATTGCTGCACAGAAGAATTACGTCCTGGAAGCACCGCTGGGTGCCAGGCCTGCTGCTGGAGCAACGCCAGATGTTATGAACGTCTGGCAGAGCAAAGCTGATGACTACTCGATAGTTCAGTGTGCCATGCTTTACGGCTTAGAATCGGGACTTCAACGACGTTTTGAACGTCATGGAGCATATGAGATGTTCCAGGAGTTGAAGTTAATATTTCAAGCAAATGCCCGGATTGAGAGATATGAAGTCTCTAATAAGTTCTATAGCTGCAAGATGGAGGAGAACAGTTCTGTCAGTGAGCATATACTCAAAATGTCTAGGTATAATAATCACTTGATTCAATTGGGAGTTAATCTTCTGGATGATTGCGTCATCGACAGAATTCTCCAATCACTGCCACCAAGCTACAAGAGCTTCGTGATGAACTATAATATGCAAGGGATGAACAAGACTATTCCCGAGCTCTTCGCAATGCTGAAAGCTGCGGAGGTAGAAATCAAGAAGGAGCATCAAGTGTTGATGGTTAACAAAACCACTAGTTTCAAGAAAAAGGGAAAAGGGAAGAACAAGGGGAACTTCAAGAAGAACGGCAAGCAAGTTGCTGCTCAAGAGAAGAAACCCAAGTCTGGACCTAAGCCTGAAACTGAGTGCTTCTACTGCAAGCAGACTGGTCACTGGAAGCGGAACTGCCCCAAGTATTTGGCGGATAAGAAGGATGGCAAGGTGAACAAAGGTATATGTGATATACATGTTATTGATGTGTACCTTACTAGAGCTCGCAGTAGCACCTGGGTATTTGATACTTGTTCTGTTGCTAATATTTGCAACTCGAAACAGGGACTACGGAATAAGCGAGCACTGGCAAAGAACGAGGTGACGATGCGCGTGGGAAACGGTTCCAAAGTCGATGTGATCACGGTCGGCACACTACCTCTACATCTACCTTCAGGATTAATATTAGACCTAAATAATTGTTATTTGGTGCCAGCGTTGAGCATGAACATTATATCTGGATCTTGTTTAATGCGAGACGGTTATTCATTTAAATCAGAGAATAATGGTTGTTCTATTTATATGAGTAATATCTTTTATGGTCATGCACCCTTAAAGAGTGGTCTATTCTTATTAGATCTCGATAGTAGTTATACACATATTCATAATGTTGAAACCAAAAGAATTTCAGAGTGAAGTTGAAAATCATCGTAACAAGAAAATAAAGTTTCTACGATCTGATCGTGGAGGAGAATATTTGAGTTACGAGTTTGGTGTACATTTGAAAAACTGTGGAATAGTTTCGCAACTCACGCCACCCGGAACACCACAGCGTAATGGTGTGTCCGAACTTCGTAATCGTACTTTACTAGATATGGTGCGATCTATGATGTCTCTTACCGATTTACCGCTATCGTTTTGGGGTTATGCTATAGAGACGGCCGCATTCACGTTAAATAGGGCACCATCAAAATCCGTTGAGACGACGCCTTATGAACTGTGGTTTGGCAAGAAACCAAAGTTGTCGTTTCTTAAAGTTTGGGGCTGCGATGCTTATGTGAAAAAACTTCAACCTGATAAGCTCGAACCCAAATCGGAGAAATGTGTCTTCATAGGATACCCAAAGGAAACTATCGGGTACACCTTCTATCACAAATCCGAAGGCAAGACATTCGTTGCTAAGAATGGATCATTTCTAGAGAAGGAGTTTCTCTCGAAAGAAGTGAGTGGGAGGAAAGTAGAACTTGACGAGGTAACTGTACCTGCTCCCTTACTGGAAAGTAGTTCATCACAGAAAACTGTTTCAGTGACACCTACACCAGTTAGTGAGGAAGCCAATGATAATGATCATGAAACTTCAGATCAAGATACTACTGAACCTCGTAGACCAACCAGAGTAAGATCCGCGCCAGAGTGGTACGGTAATCCTGTTCTGGAAGTCATGCTACTAGATCATGATGAACCTATGAACTATGAAGAAGCGATGGTGAGCCCAGATTCCGCAAAGTGGCTTGAAGCCATGAAATCTGAGATGGGATCCATGTATGAGAACAAAGTATGGACTTTGGTTGACTTGCCCGATGATCGGCAAGCAATTGAGAATAAATGGATCTTTAAGAAGAAGACTGACGCTGATGGTAATGTTACTGTCTACAAAGCTCGACTTGTCGCAAAAGGTTTTCGGCAAGTTCAAGGGATTGACTACGATGAGACCTTCTCACCCGTAGCGATGCTTAAGTCCGTCCGAATCATGTTAGCGATTGCTGCATTTTATGATTATGAAATTTGGCAGATGGATGTCAAAACTGCATTCCTGAATGGATTTCTGGAAGAAGAGTTGTATATGATGCAACCGGAAGGTTTTGTCGATCCAAAGGGAGCTAACAAAGTGTGCAAGCTCCAGCGATCCATTTATGGACTGGTGCAAGCCTCTCGGAGTTGGAATAAACGTTTTGATAGTGTGATCAAAGCATTTGGTTTTATACAGACTTTTGGAGAAGCCTGTATTTACAAGAAAGTGAGTGGGAGCTCTGTAGCATTTCTGATATTATATGTGGATGACATATTACTGATTGGAAATGATATAGAATTTCTGGATAGCATAAAGGGATACTTGAATAAAAGTTTTTCAATGAAAGACCTCGGTGAAGCTGCTTACATATTAGGCATTAAGATCTATAGAGACAGATCAAGACGCTTAATTGGACTTTCACAAAGCACATACCTTGACAAAATTTTGAAGAAATTCAAAATGGATCAAGCAAAGAAAGGGTTCTTGCCTGTGTTACAAGGTGTGAAATTGAGTAAGACTCAATGCCCGACCACTGCAGAAGATAGAGAGAATATGTAAGATGTTCCCTATGCATCAGCCATAGGCTCTATCATGTATGCAATGATGTGTACCAGACCTGATGTGTGCTTGCTATAAGTTTAGCAGGGAGGTACCAAAGTAATCCAGGAATGGATCACTGGACAGCGGTCAAGAACATCCTGAAATACCTGAAAAGGACTAAGGATATGTTTCTCGTATATGGAAGTGACAAAGAGCTCATCGTAAAAGGTTACGTTGATGCAAGCTTTGACACTGATCCGGACGATTCTAAATCGCAAACCGGATACGTGTTTACATTAAACGGTGGAGCTGTCAGTTGGTGCAGTTCTAAACAAAGCGTCGTAGCGGGATCTACATGTGAAGCGGAATACATAGCTGCTTCGGAAGCAGCAAATGAAGGAGTCTGGATGAAGGAGTTCATATCCGATCTAGGTGTCATACCTAGTGCATCGGGTCCAATGAAAACCTTTTGTGACAATACTGGTGCAATTGCCTTGGCAAAGGAATCCAGATTTCACAAAAGGACCAAACACATCAAGAGACGCTTCAACTCCATCCGGGATCTAGTCCAGGTGGGAGACATAGAGATTTGCAAGATACATACGGATCTGAATATTGCAGACCCGTTGACTAAGCCTCTTCCACGAGCAAAACATGATCAGCACCAAAGCACCATGGGTGTTAGATTCATTACAGTGTAATCTAGATTATTGACTCTAGTGCAAGTGGGAGACTGAAGGAAATATGCCCTAGAGGCAATAATAAAGTTATTATTTATTTCCTTATAATCATGATAAATGTTTATTATTCATGCTAGAATTGTATTTTCCGGAAACATAATACATGTGTGAATACATAGACAAACAGAGTGTCACTAGTATGCCTCTACTTGACTAGCTCGTTAATCAAAGATGGTTATGTTTCCTAACCATGAACAATGAGTTGTTATTTGATTAACGAGGTCACATCATTAGTAGAATGATCTGATTGACATGACCCATTCCATTAGCTTAGCACCTGATCGTTTAGTATGTTGCTATTGCTTTCTTCATGACTTATACATGTTCCTATGACTATGAGATTATGCAACTCCTGTTTACCGGAGGAACACTTTGGGTACTACCAAACGTCACAACGTAAATGGGTGATTATAAAGGAGTACTACAGGTGTCTCCAATGGTCGATGTTGGGTTGGCGTATTTCGAGATTAGGATTTGTCACTCCGATTGTCGGAGAGGTATCTCTGGGCCCTCTCGGTAATACACATCGCATAAGCCTTGCAAGCATTACAACTAATATGTTAGTTGTGAGATGATGTATTACGAAACGAGTAAAGAGACTTGCCGGTAACGAGATTGAACTAGGTATTGGATACCGACGATCGAATCTCGGGCAAGTAACATACCGATGACAAAGGGAACAACGTATGTTGTTATGCGGTCTGACCGATAAAGATCTTCGTAGAATATGTAGGAGCCAATATGGGCATCCAGGTCCCGCTATTGGTTATTGACCAGAGACATGTCTCGGTCATGTCTACATTGTTCTCGAACCCGTAGGGTCCGCACGCTTAAGGTTACGATGACAGTTATATTATGAGTTTATGCATTTTGATGTACCGAAGGTTGTTCGGAGTCCCGGATGTGATCACGGACATGACGAGGAGTCTCGAAATGGTCGAGACGTAAAGATTGATATATTGGAAGCCTATGTTTGGACATCGGAAGTGTTCCGGGTGAAATCGGGATTTTACCGGGTTATCGGGAGGTTACCGGAACCCCCCCGGAGCCATATGGGCCATCATGGGCCTTAGTGGAAAGGAGAAAGGGGCAGCCCAAGGTGGCTGCGCCTCTTTCCCCTCCCCTAGTCCTATTAGGACTAGGAGAAGGTGGCCGGCCCCCCTCTCTCCCTTCCCCTCCGAGGAATCCTAGTTGGACTAGGATTGGGGGGAGGAATCCTACTCCCAGAGGGAGTAGGACTCTCCTGCGCCTCCCTCTTTGGCCGGCCAGCCTCCCCTCCTCTCCTCCTTTATATACGGAGGCAGGGGCACCTCTAAACACACAAGTTGACACAAGTTGATCCACGTGATCGATTCCTTAGCCGTGTGCGGTGCCCCCTGCCACCATATTCCTCGATAATACTGTAGCGGAGTTTAGGCGAAGCCCTGCTGCTGTAGTTCATCAAGATCGTCACCACGCCGTCGTGCTGACGAAACTCTTCCCCGACACTTTGCTGGATCGGAGTCCGGGGATCGTCATCGAGCTGAACGTGTGCTCGAACTCGGAGGTGCCGTAGTTTCGGTGCTTGATCGGTTGGATCGTGAAGACATACGACTACTTCCTCTACGTCGTGTCATTGCTTCCGCAGTCGGTCTGCGTTGGGTACGTAGACAACACTCTCCTCTCGTTGCTATGCATCACATGATCCTGTGTGCGCGTAGGAAATTTTTTGAAATTACTACGAAACCCAACAGCGCAAGCATGAGGGATCCCAGCTGTAGGGTTTGCAATATGTTCATGATTTGCTTATGGTGGGTGGCGTGAGTGACAGAAGCACATACCTGAGTAAGTAGGTTGTTTGCATATGGGAGTAAAGAGAACTTGATACTTTAATGCTATGGTTGGGTTTTACCTTAATGATCTTTAGTAGTTGCATACGCTTGCTAGAGTTCCAATCATAGGTTCATATGATCCAAGTAGAGAAAGTATGTTAGCTTATGCCTCTCCCTCCAATAAAATTGCGATAACGATTACTGGTCTAGTTATCGATTGCCTAGGGATAAATAACTTTCTTGTGACAAAAAGCTCTCTACTAATACTAACTTAGTTGTGTCTTCATCTAAACATCCCCTACTTTTTATTTACGCGCTCTTTATTATCTTGAAAACCTATCCAACAACACCTACAAAGTACTTCTAGTTTCATACTTATTCCAGGTAAAGCGAACGCTAAGCGTGCGTAGAGTTGTATCAGTGGTCGATAGAACTTGAGGGAATATTTGTTCTACCTTTAGCTCCTCATTGGGTTCGACACTCTTACTTATCGAAAGAGGCTACAATTGGCCCCCTATACTTGTGGGTTATCAGTGCCCCGTTACGCCTTTGCCCCTGTCCATCCCTCGCAGGAAAAGATCGATGGGGGTCGGAGGCAGACACCGCTGGGATTCGGCGCCTCCCCAGGATTAGGACGGCGCTGCTCCCCAGCAAGGAGGAAGAAACCAGAGGACAGACATGGATGGTGACGCTGCCGATGGACCAGATGGGAGGCACGAAGTCACCGACAAACATGACTCGTCAGAACGGTCGTCCCTGTTCTTGATGTGTCGTGGGTTGCCGCTGCCATCCGCATCAGTACCACCCAAAGACCTCGGGCGGCCACCACACCGGACACCATGCTCCCTAAACTCTTCCACAAAGAAAACACGAAGCCTCCATAATCGATGGGGCGACCACACCCCAGAGGAGCCAGGTTCGCCCCCATTAGCGGCGAATAACTCCTACGACTCCTCCCCGACACCAGCCGAAGAAACAGAACGAGGAGCGGTCGGCTACCACGCGTCGTGTCTGCTTCAAGCCGTGACATGGTGCCGACCGCGTCCCCTCTCACTAAGGTCAAGGCTACGGGCGACACGACGACAGATGCGCCGGGACTGTTGCTCCCGGCCTCAACGCTGCGTCACCCGAACCTTCCTCTCAGATCCAAGGAAGACCCCAAGCAGAAGCCCGGGGGCTGGCCCCAAGCCTTTCCCTTCGGCATTACTAGAAGAAGCATAGAACCAAGAGAAGAGGAGGAAGAATGCAGGGATGAATGACTTCGCCCTCCTCCGCCCCTCCTTTTATAGGCCAGGCGGGGAAGGGCAGCTGCCCCATCAACAGGCAACCACCGCCCTCCCCGCCAATTCAAGGCAGGCGGGCCCACTTCAAGATGCTCTTCCGCACTAAGCGCCTCCGTTACCTACCCCGTGCTATGCATGCGGATACATGGCTAAGGATAAGAGCGCGTTGTGGGAAGAGTAATTTGGCAGTTTCTACCCCGTGCGTTAAAGTCATTCACGGGCCATCACTGTCGCGGCACCACCACTATTGGCTTTACACCACACGCGGGGGAATAGGAAACCGCCCCAAGATCAAGACTAATGAAACAGCAACGGAAAACATCAAAGGGGCCAACCCCTTCAGCAGCCCTGCCTGTGCACTTATTAGGCCCTACCCCGCCGACGCTCCGCAGCGTGATCGGGGCAAGCCAGTGGGCTTCTGTCGGTGCAACAGACCCGGGTATGTTCCCCAACTGTGCACAGACACAAGATCAAGATTGGAGCACCAACTTAAGTCAAAGGTTGAAGAACCAAGAGACTTGAAGAATCAACATGCAGCTTAGAGAGATCGAGATGGAGCCAAAGGAATAGAATATCGGCAAGAGAAGGGCCTCCCTTGTCGGGCAGGTGAACCCGGCAAGGGGAAGGCCACCACCAGAAGCAAGCAACCAAGATTCCCCGGCAGCACCTGCCGGGGCTTGCGGCGCCTGAACCACCCCACCAACCGCACAAGTACGACCCATGTCGTCAATAGTGCGGTGTCAAGCCGCAAGGTGATTAAGTGGCAGCATTTTCCGCATGGCATCCATCTCCTACAGAAGAAAACCACAGGTGACACCCGTCCAAGACGTGTCAAGAGAATAGATGCGGAGCTGGCAAGATAAGCCCGGCAGGCCTTGCCGGGCAGCTAGTGATGCAATACTGAGTAGTGCATTTAATGCACCCTGCCAGCCTGCAGAGTTAGGTATGATAGCACTGTTTTCTATCATATCAGTGGGTAATGACTATTTTTCCATTGTGGTGACCCCTTAATCTATAAAAGGAGGCCCATGGCATTCGTAGGACGGGGTTAGAGGGTTGCAACCTTGACAAACCCAAGCCACCATACGCTTGTGGTCGCCGTAGCCCTGAGACAGGCCTTGCCGGGCAAGTGTACCATGCACCACCATGTTCATTTCCACCATTAATCCACCAAAGCAAGAGTAAGGTCTTATGCCTTCCGGCGGCCCGATCCTGGGTAAACTGCTTGTGTGCTCTCTCTGTCGTGCTGCCATGCGCTGGTCTGCTCTTTGTGCAACATGACGTCCCCCGCTGAAGCAGCAAGGGGCCGCCCGGTCCCATAGGTGGCCGCGGATATCCTGCGACACTAACCCGCCCCCAAATCAAACGCCACCTCAATGTTTCTTGGTGCCACCGCCGGGTCATTTTTCTAACCCAAGGAATAACATGATAGCAGCAGCACACACCTGGTGGCTATTCCAATTGAGGGTGAGTCACCGGTTGCGATGGAGACCCAAAATGCAGTGGAGCTTTTTCAAACTGTTGTAGCGCAGCATGCGGCTTATTCATACATTTGTGAGCGTGTTCATTCAACCCCGCGCCCAAGTCGAAGTTTTAGCCGGCGTATTGAGTCGCTGGCGGTTTCTAGTGGAGAACGGCATCGTAACCCGCCATGTGATGATAACCCGCCCTGCGGTGATAAGCCGCCTCATAACAACAACTTGTTTCTTGATGCTTAGTCCATTGTGGATCAAGCCAGAGCTCAACATGAAGCTGAAGCGGCGGCTCAACTGGCAGCGGCTCAATTAGGGGCTTATCAACAGCCCCCAAATCACCCTTCAACCTGAGTTGATGCTGGGACGACCTCCAGGACAGTTGGAGTGCCGTGTTTGGTGCCGGCTCTGCATAATGAACGCCTGCCCAAGGATTTTATAGGCCCTCGTAAGGTGCCTAATTATACAGTTGATCTCCCTCCTGAGGCTTGGATTGAGAGTTATGAGTTAGCCATTGAGATGTTGGATGTTAATGATGTTGTATGTGCCAACTACTTTACTATGATGTTGGATGGGCCAACTCAAACATGGTTAAAAGGGTTGCCTCCTAATTCCATCAATTCATGGGTAGAGTTGAAAGCATGGTTCATTAAGAATTTTTTAGGGACGTCCAAGCATCCTCTGACGATTATCGATCTGGATAATTGTGTGCAACGTGAGGATGAGGCAGCCCACCATTGGGTCCGGTGGGTCTCAGCTATTATCCACTCATCAGATAGCATAGCGACGGGTCAAGCGGTTCTAGTCTTGGATAAGAACTGTCACTTTACCGCTCTTAAGCAGAAGCTTTGGGCGACTTAAGCGTTATTGTAATGATATGGGTGACTCATGGCGGCTCTCATTAAGTATGTAGACTAACACCAAGGACCCTGGATCTAATGATGAGAAATCAAACAAGGGAAAGAAGAGTGGTAATGGTAAGGGTCAGCAGCAGAATATGACAGGGCATAACGACAACAACCAGGGCAATGGTGGTAAGCGCAGACACCCCGATGGCGGGTCAGATCTAGTGGCTAACACCAACATGAGGTATAAGGACCAGCGCCGTAATGGTAATGGTAAGCTGTCCTTTGAGTAAAAAACATTAATCTTGAGACAATGTTCAATGAGCCTTGCCCAAAGCACAACCTACCTAATAAGCCGGCGAGTCACACTTGGGAGGATTGTTTTATCATGCAAGAGTACATGAATTCCAATTTTAATCAGAATCACGGGAATAATAATGGGCCACCCGGCGGGTCAGGATCCGGTGCGCAGGGGCCCGGCTTTGGTGGCGGCGGCTCAAATTCTGGCTATCAAGGCCAAATCAGTCAGGGCGATTATAACCAAAACTCTGGTCAGGGCAGCCAGCAATAGGGTAATCCGTCAGGATACCAGAGTAATCCAAAGCAGCTCAATGGTGGCCAATACCATGTATTTACCACAAGTGTTTGGAGGCGAGATCAGAAAATTCATAAGCGCGGTCAATACTATTGAGCCATCGGTGCCTCAATACTTGCGGTGGTCAGAACATACAATCACATGGAGTCAAGAGGATCATCAGCCCCAGGTTGAGAATCTGGGTCATCTCGCTTTGGTGGTAGCCCCACAAGTTGGGGGTTATAAATTTACTAAGGTGCTTATGGATGGTGGCAGAAGTATCAACATTCTGTATTATGACACCTTTCGCCAGATGAACTTAACTGACAAGGATCTTAAGTCGTCCTCTATAGTTTTCCATGCTGTGGTATCTGGTAAGTCGGCATATCCTATCGGAAAGATTGCCCTAGAAGTCACTTTTGGCAATGACTATGATTACAGAGCAGAGACATTGTGGTTCGAAGTGGTTAAAATCAAGAGTCTGTATCATGCCTTGTTTGGGCGGCCGGCTTATGCCAAATTTATGGCTCGGCCTTGGTATGTTATTTAGAGCTTAAGATGACAGGGCATAAGGGCACAATTACGGTCCATGGTGATCGAAAAATCACGTTGGAGTCTAAGGAAGGAGATGCTGCTTATGTAGTGTCATCTTGTGCTATCGAGGAGCTCAAATTTTGTAAGGATAATGTTGACCCGGCTGACATGGCCCCTTTAAAGAAACCCACTACTAAGCAAGACCCTTTGTTGAAGTTTAAGTCGGCAGATGATACTAAGCAGGTTGATTTTGTCCCTGGCGACTCATCTCAGCAGTTCACAATGGGGGCTAATATGGATCCAAAATAGGAAAGCACACTCATCGAGTTCATCCATGAGAATCGGGATATCATTGCATGGAAACCTTCCGACATGTCGGGTGTTCCAAGAGATTTCGTTGAGCACACTCTTAATGTGGATCCTAAGTTTAAACCGGTTAAATAGTTCCTTCATCGTTTCAATGAAGAGCGATGTAAGGCTATTGGAGAAGAGGTGGCCCGGCTCTTAGCGGGCGGGTTTATCGTTGAAGTTTTTCACCCTGAGTGGTTGGCTAACCCGGTGCTTGTACTCAAGAAGAACGACACTTGGCATATGTGTGTTGATTACACAGATCTTAACAAGGATTGTCCAGTTGATCCATTTGCTCTCCCTTGTATCGACCAGATTATTGATGCCACGACGGGTTGTGAGAGTTTATGTTTCCTTGATGCTTATTCTGGTTATCATCAAATCAAGATGGCATTTAAGGACCAAGAGAAGACGTCTTTTATCACCCCTTTCGGAGCTTTCTGCTATGTTTCTATGCCCTTTGGGCTCAAAAGTGCTCGGGCGACTTATCAATGGTGTGTTCAGAATTGTTTCCACAGTCAGATTGGGCAAAACATTCATAGCTTATGCGGATGATATTGTGGTTAAGTCTAGAAAGAAGGAGACTCTCCTGGATGATATAAATGAAACTTCTGATAATCTTCGGGTCTATAAAATGATGCTTAACCCGGCCAAATGTGTATTTGGTGTGCCCGCAGGTAAATTGTTAGGATTTCTGGTTTCAGAAAGAGGTATTGAAGCTAACCCGGAGAAGATCAAACCCATCACCTCACTTTCTAAGTCGGCGTGTGTCAATGACGTCCAGCATCTGGCGGGCCGTATTGCAGATTTGAATCGATTTATAAGCCGCCTGGGAGAGAAGGCAATCCCATTATACTAGCTGATGAAGAAGACATATCACTTTGTCTAGAGTGATGCTGCCAATGAGGCATTTGAAGCGCTCAAGAAATAGCTAGCTGAGCCGCCCGTCCTTGCTGCTCCTGTTGAGAAAGAGCCTTTGCTCATGTATGTGGCAGCTAATAGTAAAGTTGTCAGTGTGGTAATAGTTGTGGAGCACAAGGAGGCGGGTAAGGAATACCCTGTTCAGCGGTCGGCTTATTATGTTAGTGAGGTGTTGATTGAGTCCAAGCAACGATATCCACATTGGCAGAAACTGGTGTATGGGGTGTTCATGGCGAGTCGCAAGCTGAAGCACTATTTTCTTGGCCATCCTATTATTGTGGTTAGTTCTGCTCCTCTGGAGGATATTATTTATAACAGAGAAGCTATATGCCAGGTTGCCAAGTGGGCAATTGAACTTGGACCTTGTCGGTGTCAAAACTGGCGGATCTTGGGTAGGGGGTCCCGAACTGTGCGTCTAAGGCGGATGGTAACAGAAGACAGGGGACATGATGTTTACCCAGGTTCGGGCCCTCTTGATGGAGGTAATACCCTACGTCCTGCTTGACTGATCTTGATGATATGAGTATTACAAGAGTTGATCTACCACGAGATCGTAGAGGCTAAACCCTATAAGCTAGCCTATGGTATGATTGTATGTTATATATCTATCGACTAGCCTAGCCTCAGTTTATATAATGCACCAGAGGCCTAGGATAATAAGAGTCCTAGCCGAATACGCCGGTGGGGAGAAGTCCTTGTCTTGATCGCCAAGTCTTGTGGAATCTTCCTTGTATGCAGCAGCTGTCCGAACTGGCCCGTGAGTATACGGCCATGGGGGTCCTCAGCCCAATCTAACAGATCGGGAGATGACGTGGTGAGTACCCCCTAGTCCAGGACACCGTTAGTAGCCCCCTGAACCGGTCTTCAAGTTAGGGACGCTCCTCGATTCTTCCGAACTGTTCTTTGTCTTCGGTCTTGAAAACTGGTTCAAAAAATCTTCACATCTTCTATCTTGAGGATTGCCGAGCTAAATATGAAGATCTCACATGTCGGGTATCCGAGGAGCCCTTTAAGTCTTCGGCCTTTATCTATGCCTTGTTATTTTTATGCCACACCTCGGGTTTGAAGTTGTTCCCGGGCGGCAGCGTCCTCTTGCGCCCGAGCTCCAACGCCAGACTGCATTCGAGGTATCTTTTGCAGCCGAGCACCAACGCCAGACCGCTTTCCGAGCTCCAACGCCGCAATATATCCGAGCTCCAACGCAGGACTATGTCCAAACTCCAACGCCAGACTATATCCGGGCTCCAACGCCGGACTATATCCGAGATGTCATATCACCTTGATTCAAAAAAGTTGAAGGAGTTTAGCCGAGCTTAGTGCTGGAAATTCCCTCTATGGAGCCAGCCACTAGCGCCCGAGCTTTATGCCGGACTGCTTCTGAGGTGGTGCACCACCCCGACCGTGGGCCGATTTTTTGTTAATATTTTTGATTGGTGCAATTTATTCTCCGCCGAGATATATAGCCAGTAGCCCTCAAGATGTGTATCGGTTTAAAACCCGAGATGCACTTGAAGCATGACATAAGACCGCTGATCCCAGTAGCCGCTGAGACTCAGGTTGATTTGCAAAATCGGCCTGAGGATCAAGCCCTAGCTCAGCAAAATACTTAGGGACACAAGAAGCGGCGTGCTCAGTCCTCGAGGCTTAGGTTGGGTGCGGCCGACCAACCTGAGGATCATAATCTCCTCGGAAACTGTATTGCACTTAAAATTTTCTGCATTGGATAAGCAATGCAGTAACCCCCGAGACACTGGTCGGGTGGCAACACCAGATCAGGGGATCGATGTACCCCTTTAATATTTGTAAATAATAAGCCCGAAGCCCAGTAGCCCCCGAGCCTTAATGCGGGCACGGGTGGCCGAATTAAGGATCGATATCCATAGTAAAATCACAAATTATGTGTAATGACTCTATGTATCCAAGTACTTTACGTCATTAATGCTCGGATCCGCATTGTACAAAACTTTGGTGACCGACCATCGGCTTCCACCTCCTCGGCCAGTAGCCGAGGAGTGTTTGTCCTACTTTATAAAGCCTTTATGAGGGCAAAGATTTATGACAAACAAGGCAATCTGGCCATATGGTTTTATAAACAAAGGTACACAGAGAGATATGTTATATTACTATTTAACATAAGAAATGTCTTCCAAAGAAAATAGTACCGCTATCGGTTCCTTTCTTTGGGTTGTCATGCTAAGCATGACCATGAAACCTCAGCTCTAATGTAAGAGCAAAATATTGAGGATTTAGTTTGGAAGGCCAATTAATAGCCCCCGGTAGTGTTCGACGACAGTCGAGGTCAAGCCGTAAACACTTCGGCCATTGTTATGAATGGTCCGTCATTTAACACAGTCATCGGATCACTGACCAGTTTACGCTTATTGTGACAGTCAGTTTTCGGCTTTCTCCACTAAGGTGCTTAACCATGTGAGCTGGAAGCACAATCGCAGTGGTTCTCCCTTTGCACACCTAGACGAACAAAGCGGAACATAGGAGGCAAGCGCAGGAGCCGGGCAACCCAACTATTAACCGAAGACACAATTCGAAACCGATGCATATATAGCAACATCCGAGAATGTTTTTGCCGAATCTCTAAAGGTGTCCGGCGTTGCACTGCGAGACTTGTGCTGAAAACACGCAAATAGTTTAAAAGTTCCATAGGCTTGGAAAACCAAAAAAGTCAATGAAAACCTGACGTCCGAATAAGATCAAGTGTTAGGTGCCAATCTAAAAATTGGACTTTAGAAAAAGGTCCTTATGTCGTGCTTTAACATGACACATCCTATCTGAAGACTTCAAGCGGGTCATCCTACGGCTTCAACCTCCTATCCCGAAGGCGGAGTACTTCTCATTAGGCCAGTTTAGCAAACTAAACTCTAGCGGATTTGAGAGAGAAATTAGGCTCCCTGGCTAGTGACCACACACTCGTGTCGAAAAAAGGAGTGATAAATAATAATAATAATAATAATAATAATAATAATAATAATAATAATAATAATAATAAAAACTTTACAACGACTAAGAAGAAGAACACTTATTATAAAACGGCTCATATAAATTTAAGAGCCCCCAAGTGACTTGGGTAAAAGAATTTTATGTATAATGATTGTATGTTCTGAAGTACTTATATCATATCTATGTTCACCCAAACTTTAAACGCGTCTTAACCGACCGTTGGCTTCTCCCTCTTCGGCCAAGGGCCGAAAAGTGTCATGTACTCCACCTGTCGAGAATACCGATGGTGTTTCCGATGACCAGGCAATCAGGCCATAAGGCTGTAACAGACAAAGCGCGCTCAGGGAACTTATGCTATATTACTGACGATACCTTTCTTCGTAGAAAATAATATCCCCACCGATACCTTTCTTTGGTGCTCATTATTACTATGAGACTTGTGCAATAGATTTTTTGTACTCATGAGTTCCGTTGTGTGCCGACCATTATTGAAAACAATAAGAGTACTAGCTTTCGGCTTCACCCAGTCTGAGGTCAGAGCTCAGATGACCCGGTCATGACAATCGCAGAGGTGCTCCCTTTACTCCCTAGCTGAACAATCGGGAACATAGGGGTAAACACAGGAGCCAGGCAACCCAGCTTGCAAATCGCTTAGGTCAATATGGTGCATATTGTGGCGTAATACACGAACAAGGAACGAAGCTGTACAAGTATAATCATATGCAAGAGGAAAAGCTCCATCAAGGGAGCCCCCAAATAACTGGGGTATTTGAATTTGTGTGTCACAAACAAAGTTTTGACAAGGAAATTTTTTACAAGCAACTTTTTCCCAAAAAGGTATAATGCTTCGTCGAACCAAACACAAGTTAAAAATTTAAAACTTTGAGCATGAAGGCAACTTAGCTGGTTAATGTGTTTGGTATTGATGACGCCGTCCGAGCTTGATGCGGGACAAGGTTCCATCCCCCAAGCCGGTCCTGAGGTGGCGGAGCAAAGAGCTCGGCACTCCGAAGTGGTGACATAGCACGGTCAATGCAGGCCGGCAGAGTGACGCCGAAGTCCCCGGCATGCGGTAATGAAGTGTTGATGAAGCCCCCCGTCTAGCCGAGGTGACATGGTATGTCAGTACGCCGACTTGACGATACTGCCCAACCCGGATCATTTTCCTGTGCACAAAAAATAGTGCAAATCGGAGATAGTAGTAATAATAATAATTTAAAAAAATGGTGCATAATAAATAATTTATGCAAAGTGAGTAATAAAAGAAATATGTGCTGGCACCGAAGTCAATGTCGATGCAGGGCGTCGGCGTGATGCGGTAAAGGCGTGGTAAAGCCTGAATTCACAGGTCGATCCAAGTTCCGAATGGCGGCGTTCGCCGGACCATGTACGGAAACTGACCGAACCACCATGCGACCATCGTGAATGCGGCCACCATTTGATAGACCTGTGTACATGTGATGGACAAATCAGAGTAATAATTCCTTGGGAAAAATGAACCCAAACAAGCAAAAAATACTAGGATTAATAGCAGCTGGTTTATTTGTTATAGCAATCCGAAGAAAGGCGATTCCCAAAATTGGGACTCAATCCGCACACCCATTGCCTGATGGGCGATAAAGCGATGGCATGACGATGCTGGCAAAGGTTGGCTTGCCGAGGCAAAGCCCTCGGTCCAGCTAACGTGACGGAGTTGGTCAGCTAGTGATGTCGAAGTCTCCGGAGTAGGTTGATGAAGAGATGGCGAAGCCCCCGGTCCGGCTAAGGTGTCGAAGCCTCGATGTCAGCCGATGAGTCGAAGTAGGTTAGCGTGATGGACACCGGCTTGAAGAAGCAACAGTGTGGCCCTGCCGATGCAGGTCGTGATGTGGTCAATGCCGGCTTGATGAAGTGACCGTGCGGTGATGCCGGTGTGCCCACTCCGTGTAATCCGTGAGGCAGTGATATTGGTGATGATTTATCCTTCGCGATGCCGAACTCTTGTTCGGCTTGTCGAGATGATGATCTAAAGAAGTTGAGCTAGGCTCAACGAAGTGACGACGTGTCTAGCGCAGGTTGGCAGCCTTGGAGCAATATTGCCGGACTGGTTTGACACCAGCATGATAATGAAGATGACCTCAGGGGAGGCTTAAAATTTTATGGGCACGTGTTTAAAAATGACGCACAATACCCTGGAAGAGAATTCCTCTAAAAAGGTTGTCCAATATCACGTTCATAAAGAAACATGAATTCGGGTCAGATCCGTATTCGCGCAGAAAACATATCCGAAAATTGGTCCACTCATCGGAAGGTTCCCGGAGTTTGAACCGTCGGATCGAGCTGAAATTTGGAGGGGTGGTAGATATGGGAATTCCGCAGCAGATTGACGGTTGGATCTTCCAAAGGACTTCCGAGCTGGCTCTGGAGACCACGCCCTAAACTCGTCCAGATTCCCGTCTGGATTTAACAGGGCTCCGGTATATCATAGATTGTCAGAGATTCCTCCATCGGAACTCGACGAAATTTTCCAGGGTTGTTGTAGACTCGATTCCGCACAATTCCACCGAAGTGACTGTTAAAACGACACTTGAGGAGGTGGTGGTGGCGGATACACGTTCGCTGTCCAAAAAACAACATGATCGCCCGAGGGCAATGTTGACGTTGAGCCCCCGAGCTTCGTGGACGATTCCTCCATGATCTTGATAGAGATCGGAGTTGGTGTTGATGAACACCCTCATCCGAACATGACGATCAGAGGCAGGTCACAGTCCTCGGTCAAGCTAAGGTGACCAGTCGAGCCGATGATGAAGATGTCGACGTCGCAGTCAATCTGCAGATGAGCTATCGATTCTTTTGCCGATCACACAGCAGAACTCTCAATGAAAGCGCCAATGTCGGTGTCAAAACAGGCGGTTCTCGGGTAGGGGGTCCCGAGCTGTGCGTCTAAGGCAGATGGTAACGGGAGACAGGGGACATGATGTTTACCCAGGTTCGGGCCCTCTTGATGGAGGTAATACCCTACGTCCTGCTTGATTGATCTTGATGATATATGTATTAAAAGAGTTGATCTACCACGAGATCGTAGAGGCTAAACCCTAGAAGCTAGCCTATGGTATGATTGTATGTTATATATATATATATATCGACTAGCCTGGCCTCGGTTTATATAATGCACCAGAGGCTTGGGATAACAAGAGTCCTAGCCGAATACGCCGGTGGGGAGAAGTCCTTGTCTTGATCGCCAAGTCTTGTGGAATCTTCCTTGTATGCGGCAGCTGTCCGAACTGGCCCATGAGTATACGGCCATGGGGGTTCTCGTCCCAATCTAACAGATCGGGAGATGACGTGGTGAGTACCCCCTAGTCTAGGACACCATCATACCTCGTGGTTTGAAGTATGTGCCAAGGACAGCCATCAAATCTCAGGCTTTGGTGCATTTCATAAATGACTGGACCGAGTTACAGATGATGACCCACAAGTATACGGGATCTATCATAGTCCTTTCGATAAGTAATAGTGTCAAACCCAACAAGGAGCAGAAGGAAATGACAAGCGGTTTTCAGTAAGGTATTCTCTGTAATTAATGAAATTATCGGTAACAGATAGTTGTATGATAAGATAATTCATAATGGGTAACAAGTAACAATAGTAAATAAAGTGCAGTAAGGTGGCCCAATCCTTTTTGTAGCAAAGGACAAGCCTGGACAAACTCTTATATAAAGCAAAGCGCTCCCGAGGACACAGGGAATTGTTGTCAAGTTAGTTTTCATCATGCTCATATGATTCATGTTCGCTACTTTGATAATTTGATATGTGGGTGGACCGGTGCTTGGGCGCTGCCCTTCCTTGGACAAGCCTCCCAATTATGATTAACCCCTCTCGCAAGCATCCACAACTACGAAAGAAGAATTAAGATAAATCTAACCATAGCATGAAACATATGGATCCAAATCAGCCCCTTACGAAGCAACACATAAACTAGAGTTTAAGCTTCTGTCACTCTAGCAACCCATCATCTACTTATTACTTCCCAATGCCTTCCCCTAGGCCCAAATCATGGTGAAGTGTCATGTAGTCAACGTTCACATAACACCACTAGAGGAGAGACAACATACATCTCATCAAAATATCGAACGAATACCAAATTTACATGATTACTTATAACAAGACTTCTCCCATGTCCTCAGGAACAAACGTAACTACTCACAAAGCATATTCATGTTCACAGTCACAGGATTATTAATAATCATTAAGGATCTGAACATACGATCTTCCACCGAATAAACCAACTAGCATCAACTACAAGGAGTAAGCAACAGTACTAGCAAACCACAGGTACCAATCTGAGGTTTTTGATACAAAGATCGGATACAAGAGATGAACTAGGGTGTGAGAGGAGATGGTGCTGGTGAAGATGTTGATGGAGATTGACCCCTTCTCGATGAGAGGGTCGTTAGTGATGATGATGGCTTCGATTTCCCCCTCCGGGAGGGAAGTTTCCCCGGCAGAACAGCTCCGCCGGAGCCCTAGATTGGTTCTGCCCAAGTTCCGCCTCGAGATGGCGGCACTTCGTCCTGAAAGCTTCCTTCTGGTTCTTTCCAGGTCAAAACACACCATATAGCAGAAGATGGGCATCGGTGGCCTGCCAGGTGGCCCACAAGGCAGGTGGCGCGCCCAGGGGGTAGGGCGCGCCCCCACCCTTGTGGATGGCAGGTGGCCCCCCTCTCGTGCTTTCTTTTCCCAATATTTTTTATATATTCAAAAATAATTCTCCGTGAAGTTTCAGGACTTTTGGAGTTGTGCAGAATATGTCTCTAATATTTGCTCCTTTTCCAGTCTACAATTCCAGTTGTCGGCATTCTCCATCGTCATATAAACCTTGTAAAAATAAGAGAGAAAAGGAATAAGTATTGTGATATAATGTGTAATAATAGCCCATAATGCAATGAATAACAATATAAAAGCATGATGCAAAATGGACGTATCAACTCCCCAATCTTAGACCTTGCTTGTCCTGAAGCGAAAGCTGAAATCGAAAAATATGACCACATGTTTAGAGATAGAGGTGTCGATAAAATTAAATACGGACATGAGGGCATCATGGTCATCTTTAGAACAACAACATATATTGTCATATAATTTCTTATGCTAGAGTAACAATTCATTCACAAGGTAAAGTATGAACCAGAAACTTCATTGAAAACTAACAAACTATGATCTCAATCATTGAAGCAATTGCAATTTATCATAACATCGGTAAGAGTTAATATAAGAGCTTTTCAGCAAGTCCACATACTCAACTATCATTCAGTCTTTCAGAATTGCTAACACTCACGTGATACTTATGGGTACAAAGTTTCAATCAGACACATAGAAAGATAGGGGCGTATAGTTTCACCTCCCAACCTTTTACCTCAAGGGTAATGTCAACAATCTTTATGATAACCTACATCTGAGTGGATATACATATCTAGATCTCTTCAACACATAGTGCTTGCCAAAAGAAAAAGTGTAAAAAGGAAAGGTGAAGATCACCAAGACTCTTGTATAAGGGTAGAACATAAAAGTAAAAGATAGGCCCTTCGCATAGGGAACCGAGGTTGTCATGCGCTTTTATGGTTGGATGCACAAAATCTTAATGCAAAAGAAAGTCACTTTATATTGCCGCTTGTGATAAAGAACTTTATTATGCAGTCCATCGCTTTTATTTCTTTCCATGTCACAAGTTTGTATAAATCTTATTTTCTTCACACTAATAGATCATACATATTTAGAGAGAAATTTTTATTGCTTGCACCGATGACAACTTACTTGAAGGATCTTACTCAATCCATAGGTAGGTATGGTGGTCTCTCATGGCAAAACTGGTTTAAGTGATGTTTGGAAGCACGAGTAGTATCTCTACTTAGTGCAAAGAATTTGGCTAGCATGAGAGGGAAAAGCAAGCTCAACATGTTGGAGGATCCATGACAATATAACTTCTATTCGGATATAAGAGAACATAACCCATTATGTTGTCTTCCTTGTCCAACATCAACTTTTCAGTATGTCATATTTTAATGAGTGCTCACAATTACAAAAGTTGTCCAAGATAGTATATTTATATGTGAAGCCTCTCTTTCCTTATTACTTCCTATTAATTGCAACAATGACCAAAACTATGTTTGTCAACTCTCAACAAATTTTATTCATCATACTCTTTATATGTGAAGTCATTACTCTCCATAATATCAATATATGATCTTTTTATTTCTTTTTATTCTTTTTTTCAATTCCCTCAAGATTATAGCAACATAGCAAAGCCCTTTACTCAAAACTAATCTTTATTATATATAACTCATGGACTCGATTACATAGATAGATCTCAAAACAAAACTCAAACCTTGATCGTACTAAAAACTTTATTCTACTAGATCAAGATATAATCAAAAGGATCGAACTAAGAAAAATGATAAAGGTAAAGGTGTGATGGTGATACGATACCGGGGCACCTCCCCCAAGCTTGGGAGTTGCCAATGGGAGTGCCCATACCCATGTATTTATGTCTCTTTCTTCGGAGGTGGTGATGATGGAGATGTTGATGATGTAGTGCCACTCTTCGAGCGCAAGAGATACTCCAATCTACGAATGATGCTCTGGAGGGTGACGATATGCTCTTGCAATAGAATATTTTCACAAGTGAGATATTTATTTTGCAGATGAACTATTTCAATGATCTTAAAAGCTTCATTTTCAGTAGGGGTAAGATGATTGTAGTGTGGTTGAAGGATGTCTTCTTTTTCCGCTGCCGGAACTTGATCTCCCGTGACCTTCTTGATCTTGTCACCCTCATTGGTTTCCCCAAGTTCTTCTCTCTTCATCTCTATCTTCATTAAACAAGCATTGTCGCCTGCATTGTTGGAGGAGGAGAATGACATGATGCCTGGTCTTGAAAACTCTAGCAGAAAACAGCTCAAAATGAAAATGGGGGATTTTGTCATGGTACGGTGGTCAAAACCTTCAGGAGATTATATAATGAACTTTTACTGACCGAAAGAAGTATTGTGCAAGAAAACAGAGTCCAGAGGGCACACAAGGTGGCCACAAGGCAGGGGGCGCGCCCTCCACCCTTGTGATCTTCTCGTGCGTCTTCTGGACTACTTTTAATTTTCCTAATTTTTTAAATATTCCAAAACAGTGAAAAATACAATTGGAAATGTTTTGGAGTCAGTTTACTTACCGTACCACATACCTATTATTTTTCGGAGTATGAAATGTTCTGGAAAGTATCCCTTATGTACTCCTCCGGTGTTATGGTATTAATAATATTGGTCTCAACATTTATGGGAGTACCTGAGATATAATGTTTGATCCTTTGACCGTTTACTGATGACCCACAAGTATAGGGGATCTATCCTAGTCCTTTCGATAAGTAAGAGTGTCGAACCCAACAAGGAGCAGAAGGAAATGATAAGCGGTTTCCAGCAAGGTATTCTCTGCAAGTACTGAAATAAGTGGTAACAAATAGTTTTGTGATAGGATAATTTGTAACGAGCAACAAGTAACAAAAGTAAATAAAGTGCAGCTAGGTGGCCCAATCCTTTTTGTAGCAAAGTACAAGCCTGGACAAACTCTTATATAGAGAAAAGCGCTCCCGAGGACACATAAGAATATCGTCAAGCTAGTTTTCATCACGTTCATATGATTCACGTTCGGTACTTTGATAATTTGGTATGTGGGTGGACCGGTGCTTGGGTACTATCCTTACTTGGACAAGCATCCCACTTATGATTAACCTCTATTGCAAGCATCCGCAACTACAACAAAAGTATTAAGGTAAACCTAACCATAGCATGAAACATATGGATCCAAATCAGCCCCTTATGAAGCAATGCATAAACTAGGGTTTAAGCTTCTGTCACTCTAGCAACCCATCATCTACTTATTACTTCCCAATGCCTTCCTCTAGGCCCAAATAATGGTGAAGTGTTATGTAGTCGACGTTCACATAACACCACTAGAGGAGAGACAACATACATCTCATCAAAATATCTAACGAATACCAAATTCATATGACTGCTAATAGCAAGACTTCTCCCATGTTCTCAGGAACAAACGTAACTACTCACAAAGCATAATCATGTTCATAATCAGAGGGGTATTAATATGCATATAGGATCTGAACATATGATCTTCCACCAAATAAACCAACTAGCATCAACTACAACGAGTAATTAACACTACTAGCAACCTACTAGTACCAATCCTGGAATTGGAGACAAGAATTGGATACAAGAGATGAACTAGGGTTTTGACAGGAGATGGTGCTGGTAAAGATGTTGATGAAGATTGCCCTCTCCCGATGAGAGGAGCGTTGGTGATGATGATGGCGATGATTTCCCCCTCTCGGAGGGAAGTTTCCCCAGTAGAACAGCTCTGCTGGAGCTCTAGATTTGATCCGCCAAGGTTCCGCCTCGTGACCGCGGAGTTTCGTCCGAGGAGATGGCTTATGATTTTTTTCCTGATCGAAAGAGTCCATATAGCAGAAGATGGCCATCGGAGGGCCACCAGGGGGCCCACGAGGTAGGGGGCGCGCTCAAGGGGGTAGGGCACGCCCCCACCCTCGTGGTCAGGGTGTGGCCCCCCTGGTGAACTTCTTGCACTCAGTATTTTTTATATATTCTGAAAACGTCTTCCGTGAAGTTTCAGGACTTTTGGAGCTCTGCAGAATAGGTCTCTAATATTTGCTCCTTTTCCTGCCCGGAATCCCAGCTGCCGGCATTCTCCCTCTTTATGTAAACCTTGTAAAATAAGAGAGAATAGGCATAAGTATTATGACATAGTGTGTAATAAAAACCCATAATGCAATAAATATCGATATAAAAGCATGATGCAAAATGGACGTATCAACTCCCCCAAGCTTAGACCTCGCTTGTCCTCAAGCAAAAGCCAAAATCGAAAAGTATGTCCACATGTTTAGAGATAGAGGTGTCGATAAAAGTAAAATACGGACATGAGGGCATCATGATCATTCTTAGAACAGCAACTTACATAATTCTTGTCATATGATTTCTACGCTAGAGTAATAATTCAATCACAATTTCAAGTATGAATCGTAAACTTCATTGAAAACTAACAAACTATAATCTCAGTCATTGGAGCAATTGCAATTTATCATAACACAGGAAAGAGTCAATATATAAGAGCTTTTTAGCAAGTCCACATACTCAACTATCATATAGTCTTCCACAATTGCTGACACTCACGCAATACTTATGGGTATGGAGTTTTAATCGGACACAGAAAAAGATAGGGGCTTATATTTTGCCTCCCAATGTTTTACCTCACGGGTAATGTCAACAATAATAGTTCATGAAAACTCACATCCAATTAGCCATATATACCAGGATCTTTCCAACATACTGTGCTTGCCAAAGGATAAAATGTAAAAAGGAAGGGTGAAGATCACCATGACTCTTATGCAAGGTAGGAGATAAAAGTAAAAGATAGGCCCTTCGCAGAGGGAAGCAGAGGTTGTCATGCGCTTTTATGGTTGGATACACGAAATCTTAATGCGAAAGAACGTCACTTTATATTGCCACTTGTGATATGGACCTTTATTATGCAGTCTGTCACTTTTATTTCTTCCATATCACACGATCGTATAAAGCTTATTTTCTCCCACGCTAATAAGTCATACATATTTAGAGAGCAATTTTTATTGCTTGCACCGATGACAACTTACTTGGAGGATCTTACTCAATCCATAGGTAGGTATGGTGGACTCTCATGGCAAAACTTGTTTAAGGGTATTTGGAAGCACAAGTAGTATCTCTAATTGGTGCGATGAATTGGGCTAGCATGAGGGGGAAAGGCAAGCTCAACCATGTTGGATGATCCATGACAATATAATTTATCTCAGATATAAGAAAACATAATCCATTACGTTGTCTTCCTTGTCCAATGTCAACTCTTTAGCATGTCATATTTTAATGAGTGCTCACAATCATAAAAGATGTCCAAGATAGTATATTTATATGTGAAGACCTCCCTTTCTTTATTACTTCCTATTAATTGCAACGATGACCAAAACTATGTTTGTCAACTCTCAACAACTTTTATTCATCATACTTTTTCTATGTGAGCTCATTACTCTCCATAAGATCCATATGATCTCTTTGTTTCCTTTTTTATTTATTTCTCTTTTCTTTTATTCACTTAGGATCATGGCAAAATAATCAAGCCCTTGACTCAACACTAATCTTTATTATATATAGCTCACGGACTCGATTACATAGAGGGATTATAAAGCAAAACTCAAAACTAGATCATGCCATAAGCTTTATTCTACTAGATCAAGATATTACCAAAAGGATCGAACTAAGAAAAACGGTAAAGATAAAAGTGATGGTGATACGATACTTGGGCACTCCCCCAAGCTTGCTAGTTGCCAGGGGGAGTGCCCATACCCGATGCTGAATTCTTCTTTGTTGGTGGAGAAGATGGAGATGATGATGGATAGTCACACATCGAGCATAAGAGGTCCTCTAGTTTGCGGATAATGCCCTTGGGTGCAACAATATGCTCCTTCAACAAAGTATTTTCATGTGTGAGATACTTTTTCTGTATACGAGCTAACTCAATCATCTTGAAAGCTTCGATCTCAGTTGGGGTAAGAAGATTGTGATCAAGTTGAAGGATGTCTTCTGCTGCTGGAGCGTGATCCTCCATGGCCGTTTTGATCCCTTCATCCTTGTTGATCTCCATGGGTTCTTCCCTCTTCATCTCTATCTTCATTAGCCAAGCATCGTTGTCACCATTGTTCGAGGAGGGGGGCGACATGATGCCTGGCCTTGACGACCCTGACAGGAAACAGCTCGAAACAAGAACAGAGGGTATTTGTGTGATACAGGAGTCAAAACCTTCGGGAGATTATATAATGAATTTTTACCAACCAAAATACGTGTCGTGTAAGAAAACGGAGTCCGGAGAGCGCACTTGGTGCCCACGAGGTAGGGGGCGCGCCCTCCACCCTCATGGAGGCCTTGTGTCCTTCCCGGACTGCTTCTTATTTTTCTATTTTTCTAAATATTCCAGAACGGAGAAATATTGCCTTAAAAACTGTTTTGGAGTCGGTTTACTTACCGTACCACATACCTATTCCTTTTCGGAGCCTGAAACGTTCCGGAAAGTGTCCCTTATGTATTCCTCTAGGGTTACGGTTTCAATAACATTGGTTACAACATTTATGGGATTACCTGAGATATAATGTTTGATTCTTTGACCGTTCACCACCTTCAGATTTGTGCCTTCGAAGTTGTTGATTTTTATGGCACCGGAACCTACATAATCACCTACATTAAACTCACGCTTTTGTATCCTGTTATCATGCCATCTTTTAACTTTTTCTTTAAACAACTTGGCATTTTCGTAGGCTTGGGTTCTCCATTCATCAAGTGAGATAATATCAAATAACCTCTTCTCACCCGCAAGTTTAAAATCATAATTGAGCTCTTTAATAGCCCAATATGCCTTGTGTTCTAGTTCGAGAGGTAAGTGACATGCTTTTCCATAAACCATTTTATACGGAGACATACCCATAGGATTTTTATATGCAGTTCTATAGGCCCATAATGTATCATCAAGTTTCTTGGACCAATTCTTTCTAGACCTATTGACAGTCTTTTGCAAAATTAATTTGAGCTCTCTATTACTCAATTCTACTTGACCACTAGACTGAGGGTGATAAGGGGATGCAATTCTATGATTAACATCATACTTAGCAAGCATTTTACGGAACGGACCATGAATAAAATGTGAACCACCATCAGTCATTAAATATCTAGGGACTCCAAATCTTGGAAAAATAACTTCTTTAAGAATTTTAATAGAAGTGTTATGATGAGCACTACTAGTTGGAATAGCTTCTACCCACTTAGTAACGTAATCAACAGCAACTAAAATATGTGTATATCCATTAGAGGTAGGAAAAGGTCCCATATAGTCAAAGCCCCAAACATAAAATGGTTCAATAACGAGTGAATAGTTCATAGGAATTTCTTGACGTCTACTAATATTACCAATTCTCTGACATTCATCACAAGATAAGACAAACTTATGGGCATCCTTGAAGAGAGTAGGCCAATAAAAACCAGATTGCAATACCTTATGTGCAGTTCTATCTCCAGCATGGTGTCGTCCATAAGCTTCGGAGTGACACTTGCGTAGGATATGTTCCTGTTCATGCTCAGGTACACAACGTCTAATAACACCATCTACTCCTTCTTTATAAAGATGTGGGTCATCCCAAAAGTAATGCCTCAAATCATAGAAGAACTTTTTCTTTTGCTGGTATGTGAAACTAGGTGGTATGAATTTGGCAACAATGTAATTAGCATAATCAGCATACCATGGAGTAGTATGAGAAGCATTTATGACATTTAATTGCTCATCAAAAAAGCTACCATCAATAGGTAGTGGGTCCTCAAGCACATTTTATAACCTAGACAAGTTGTCTGCAACGGGGTTCTCAGCTCCCTTTATATCAACAATATGTAAGTCAAATTCTTATAGCAAGAGAACCCATCTAATAAGTCTAGGTTTAGCATCTTTCTTTTCCATAAGATATTTAATAGCAGCATGATCAGTGTGAATAGTTACTTTAGAATCAACGATATAAGGTCTGAACTTATCACAAGCAAATACAACTGCTAAGAATTCTTTTTCAGTAGTAGCATAATTTCTTTGAGCATTGTCTAGGGTTTTACTAGCATATTGAATAACATTTAATTTCTTATCAACTCTTTGCCATAGAACAGCACCTACAACATAATCACTAGCATCACACATAATTTCAAAGTGTAAATACCAATCAGGTGGCTGAACAATAGGTTCAGAGATCAATGCTTTCTTAAGTATTTCAAATGTTTCTACACAATCGTCATCAAAGACAAATGGTATATATTTTTGTAATAAATTAGTCAGAGGCCGAGAAATTTTTGAGAAGTCCTTAATGAACCTCCTATAAAATCCTGCGTGACCAAGGAAACTTCTTATACCTTTGATGTCCTTGGGGCATGGCATCTTTTCAATAGCATTAACCTTGGCTTTATCAACTTCAATGCCTCTTTCAGAAACTTTATGCCCCAAGGCAATACCTTCATTAACCATAAAGTGGCACTTCTCCCAATTTAAGACAAGATTAGTTTCTTCACATCTCTGCAAAACTCGATCAAGGTTGCTCAAGCAATCATCAAAAAGAAGATCCATAGACGGAGAAATCATCCATGAAAACCTCACAAATCTTTTCACAAAAGTCAGAGAATATAGCCATCATGCATCTTTGAAAGGTAGCAGGTGCATTACATAAACCAAAAGGCACACGTCTATAAGCAAAAGTACCAAAAGGGCAAGTAAAAGTAGTCTTTGATTGATCCTTGGCTGACACAGGTATTTGAGAGAAACCAGAATAACCATCTAGAAAGCAAAAATGTGTATGTTTGGATAATCTTTCTAGCATTTGATCGATAAAAGGTAAGGGGTAATGATCCTTTTTAGTGGCCTTATTTAATTTGTGGAAATCAATTACCATCCTATAACTTGTATTAATTCTTTCAGGAATCAATTCATCTTTATCATTAGGAACGACAGTATTACCTCCCTTCTTAGGGACACAATGGACAGGACTTACCCACTGACTATCAGCAACGGGATAGATTATACCTGCCTCAAGGAGCTTTAGTATTTCCTTTCTTACCACTTCTTTCATTTTAGGATTCAGCCGTCGTTGATGATCATGAACAGGTTTAGCATCTTCTTCCAAATTTATTTTATGTTGACATAGAGTGGGACTAATGCCCTTAAGATCATCAAGACTATACCCAATAGCAGCACAGTGCTTCTTTAGAGTTTTCAATAATCTCTCCTCCTCATGCTCTGAAAGGTTAGGACTAATAATAATATGATATATCTTTTTCTCAACAAGATAAGCATATTTAAGAGTATCAGGCAACGGTTTAAGCTCAAACACGGGATCACCCTTGGGTGGAGGAGGATCCCCTAGGATTTCAATAGGCAAATTGTGTTTCAGAATAGGTTCCTGTTTAAAGAATACTTCATCTATTTCCATTCTTTCATTCATAAACATATCATTTTCATGGTCTAGCAAGTATTGTTCTAAAGGATCACTAGGAGGTACGGCAATAGAAGCAAGACCAATAATTTCGACCTTACTAGGTAATTCTTCTTCACAGTGTTGTCTACTAAATTTAGAGAAATTAAATTCATGAGACATATCATCTAAACCAATAGTAACAACATCCTTTTTGCAATCTATCTTAGCATTAACAGTGTTTAAGAAGGGTCTACCAAATATAATGGGACAAAAGCTATCTTGTGGGGAACCTAGAACAAGAAAATCAGAAGGATATTTAGTTTTCCCACACAAGACTTCAACATCTCTAACAATTCCCATTGGTGAAATAGTATCTCTATTGGCAAGTTTAATTGTGACATCAATATCTTCTAACTCAACAGGTGCAATATCATGCATTATTTCTCTATATAGTTCAATAGGTATTGCACTAGCACTGGCACCCATATCACATAATCCATGATAACAATGATCTCCTATTTTAACAGAAATAACAGGCATGCCTACCACAGGTCTAGGTTTATCTTTAGCACAAGGTTTAGCAATTCTAGCAGTTTCTTCATAGAAATAAATAACATGCCCATCAATATTATCAGCCAAAAGATCTTTAACAATAGCAATATTAGTTCAACTTTAACTTTCTCAGGAGGTGTATATGTTCTAATATTGCTTTTACGAACTGTCGGTGTACTAGAATAGGGGTACCCTAGTACCCCGAACTTGTGCACGGGCAGTTGCTGCACCTCGCGGCAAGGCTTGCCGGGCTAACACCAAGATCCTCCGTGGTTCCCTTGGAGCCATTCAAGAACAAAGTATTTAAGCTCAGGAGACAAGGCCCCGGCAAGAGGAGCTTGCCGGGAAGGCCAACCGAGGCACTCCAAGGAACTTGCCGCGACGCGCCACGCGCTCCGGCAAGGCAACAAGGCCCCGGCAAGAGGAGCTTGCCGGGAAGACCAACCAAGGTACCTCGAGGCCCGGTGAGCGACAAGCCTCCAGACCCGACAAGATAACAGCAGCGGCAAGGCGCTTGCCGCGGCAGGCGGCCACTCTGTGCCCACGCTCCAGCGCATCCACCAACGTGTCGCTCCGGGGGCCTCTCCAGGCACGCGTGGCGGGAGGCTGTGCAGCCAGCGGTGCGCAGTGGCATGCGAAGCTGACAAGATCGCCATCGTGGCGAACGGTGGCGCCCCTAACGGTCCTTTTTCTGCACTGTTTGGGCGACTCAGACGGGCATTTAATGCCCTTGTCCCCTGCCGTCAGGGTTAGGTAGGGTGCACTTTACAAGTAACTGTACCAACCACCTCGCTTTTTACATTTGTACCCTTCTCTGCGTTGCCACCTGTCGGTGACCCCTTTAGCGTATAAAAGGAGGCCCATGCGCAACGTAGAGGAGGTTCGGTTGGACTGGTTCGCGAAGTTGGACTCATTCGTAACCCAGAAAAACACTACGCTCTCTCTCTAGAGAAAGAACACAAGATAATCAAACAAGCAGCAGTAGGAGTGTTATCTCTCCGGAGAGCTCCGAAGCTGGGTAAAACTGCTCGTGTGCTTCGCCTCGATCTGCTCTTC
>NC_041384.1:399855894-399964366 GCF_002162155.2 Triticum dicoccoides | reverse complement strand
AGGTGTTCGTGGATCAGTTTCCCTCGACACGAACCATAGTTGAAGTTGTAGCATGATCCTTTATCCTAACAGGGAAAGGTGGTTTCTCAACATAAGAAGTAGGAACAATAGGATCATTATAAGTGATAGTCTTTTCTTCAACTTTAATAGGTGCAGATACTTTTACTTCTATGGGAGGATGATATTTAAACCACTTCTCCTTGGGGAGATCAACATAAGTAGCAAAAGATTCACAGAAAGAAGCTACTATCTCAGAGTCAAGTCCATATTTAGTGCTAAATTTACGAAAAACATCGGTATCCATAAAAGACTTAACACAATCAAACTTAGGTGTCATACCTGAATCCTTACCTTCGTCGAGGTCCCAATCTTCAGAGTTGCATTTAATTCTTTCCAATAAATCCCATTTGAATTCAGTCATAAAAGAGCCAGCACAAGAAGTATCGAGCACGGTGCGATTGTTATCAGAAAGGCCGAGCATATAAATTTTGAATAATCATCTCTCTTGAGAGGTCATGATTGGGGCATGAATATAACATTGATTTAAGCTTCCCCCAAGCTTGAGCGATGCTTTCTCATTCGCGAGGCCAAAAATTATATATATAATTGCGATCACGATGAACAAGATGCATAGGATAAAACTTCTGATGAAATTCCAATTTCAATCGTTTGTAGTTCCATGACCCCGTATCATCACATAGCCTATACCATGTCAATGCATCTTCCTTCAAAGATAAAGGGAAGACCTTCTTCTTAATAACATCTCTAGGTACACCTGCAAGCTTAAATAATCCACAAACTTCATCCACATATATTAGGTGCTCATCAGGATGCGTTGTTCCGTCTCCTGCAAAAGGATTAGCTAGCAATTTTTCCATCATACCCAAAGGAATTTCAAAGCAGACATTTTCATTTTCATTAGGTTCAGTAGGTTGAGGAGCAACTCTTTGCTCTACTGGCCGGGGTGAAGATACCCAGAACAAGCCCCTCAGAGGATTACTTTCCATAGTAACAAGTGACAGTAAATTTGAGCACACTATATAAATTTTCCTTACCAAATTCCACCTACCAAAGGCGCTTCACTCCCCAGCAACGGCACCAGAAAAGAGTCTTGATGACCCACAAGTATAGGGGATCTATCATAGTCCTTTCGATAAGTAAGAGTGTCGAATCCAACGAGGAGCAGAAGGAAATGATAAGCGGTTTCCAGCAAGGTATTCTCTGCAAGTACTGAAATAAGTGGTAACAGATAGTTTTGTGATAGGATAATTTGTAACGAGCAACAAGTAACAAAAGTAAATAAAGTGCAGCAAGGTGGCCCAATCCTTTTTGTAGCAAAGGACAAGCCTGGACAAACTCTTATATAGAGAAAAGTGCTCCCGAGGACACATGGGAATATCGTCAAGCTAGTTTTCATCATGTTCATATGATTCACGTTCAGTACTTTGATAATTTGGTATGTGGGTGGACCGGTGCTTGGGTACTGTCCTTACTTGGACAAGCATCCCACTTATGATTAACCTCTATTGCAAGCATCCGCCACTACAACAAAAGTATTAAGGTAAACCTAACCATAGCATGCAACATATGGATCCAAATCAGCCCCTTACGAAGCAATGCATAAACTAGGGTTTAAGCTTCTGTCACTCTAGCAACCCATCATCTACGTATTACATCCCAATGCCTTCCTCTAGGCCCAAATAATGGTGAAGTGTTATGTAGTCGACGTTCACATAACACCACTAGAGGAGAGACAACATACATCTCATCAAAATATCAAACGAATACCAAATTCACATGACTACTAATAGCAAGACTTCTCCAATGTCCTTAGGAACAAACGTAACTACTCACAAAACATAATCATGTTCATAATCAGAGGGGTATTAATATGCATATAGGATCTGAATATATGATCTTCCACCAAATAAACCAACTAGCATCAACTACAAGGAGTAATTAACACTAGTAGCAACCTACTAGTACCAATCCTGGAATTGGAGACAAGAATTGGATACAAGAGATGAACTAGGGTTTTGACAGGAGATGGTGCTGGTGAAGATGTTGATGAAGATTGCCCTCTCCCGATGAGAGGAGCGTTGGTGATGATGATGGCGATGATTTCCCCCTCTCGGAGGGAAGTTTCCCCGGCAGAACAGCTCTGCTGGAGCCCTAGATTGGATCCGCCAAGGTTTTGCCTCGTGGCGGCAGAGTTTCATCTGAGGACATGGCTTATGATTTTTTTTCCTGATCAAAAGACTCCAAATAGCAGAAGATGGCCATCGGAGGGCCACCAGGGGGCCCACGAGGTAGGGGGCGCGCCCCCACTATCGTGGGTAGGGTGTGACCCCCCTGGTGAACTTCTTGCGCTCAGTATTTTTTATATATTCTAAAAACGTCTTCCGTGAAGTTTCAGGACTTTTGGAGCTATGCAGAATAGGTCTCTTATATTTGCTCCTTTTCTAGCCCAGAATGCCAGCTGCCGACATTCTCCCTCTTTATGTAAACCTCGTAAAATAAGAGAGAATAGGCATAAGTATTATGACATAATGTGTAATAATAGACCATAATGCAATAAATATAGATATAAAAGCATGATGCAAAGTGGACGTATCATTTACCACCTTCGGATTTGTGCCTTCGGTGTTGTTGATCTTGATGGCACCGGAATGATACACCTCCTCGATAATGTAAGGACCTTCCCATTTAGAGATAAGCTTTCCTGCAAAAATCGTAAACGAGAGTTGTATAGAAAAACATGATCACCTACATTAAACTCACGCTTTTGTATCCTCTTGTCATGCCATATTTTAACCTTTTATTTAAACAACTTGGCATTTCAGTAGGCTTGGGTTCTCCATTCATCAAGAGAGCTTATGTCAAATAACCTCTTCTCACTGGCAAGTTTGAAATCATAGTTGAGCTCTATAATAGCCCAATAAGATCTATGTTCTAATTCGAGAGGTAAGTGACATGCTTTTCCATAAACCATTTTATACAGAGACATACCCATAGGATTCATATAAGGAGTTCTATAAGCCGATAATGCATCATCAAGTATCTTAGACCAATCCTTTCTAGATCTATTAACAGTCTTTTGCAAAATAAATTTAATCTCTCTATTGCTCAATTCTACTTGACCACTAGACCGAGGATGATATGCAGATGCGATTCTATGGTTGACATCATATTTAGCAAGCATTTTACGGAAAGCACCGTGAATAAAATGTGAACCACCATCAGTCATCAAATATCTAGGGACTCCAAACCTCGGAAAAAATAACTTCTTTAAGCATCTTAATAGAAGTGTTATGATCAGCACTACTAGTTAGAATAGCTTCTACGCACTTAGTAATGTAATCAACAACAACTAAAATATGTGTATATCCATAAGAGGAAGGAAAAGGTCCCATATAATCAAAGCCCCAAACATCAAATGGTTCGATAAGAAGTGAATAATTCATAAGCATTTCCTGACATCTACTAACATTGCCAATTCTCTAGCATTCATCACAAGACAAGACATACTTACGAGCATCCTTTCTAGTAGCTTTGTTTAATTTGCAAAAATCAATTACCATTCTAGAACCTGTAACAATTCTTTGTGGAATCAATCATTCTTATCATTAGGAACAACAATAATACCTCCTTTCTTAGGGACACAATAACGGGACATGCCCATCTACTATCAGCAATAGGATAAATTATACGTGCCTCCAGAAGCTTTAGTATGTGCTTTCTTACCACTTCTTTCATCTTAGGATTCAACCATCATTGATGATCTACAACTGGTTTAGCATCAGGCTCCAAATTAATTTTGTGCCGACATAGAGTGGGACTAGTGCCCTTAAGATCATCAAGAGTATATCCAATAGCAGCATCATGCTTCTTCAGAGTTTTCAATAAAAAAATTCTTCATGCTCTAAAAGTTTAGCACTAATAATAACTGGATATATCTTATTCTCATCAAGATATGCATATTTCAAAGTATCAGGTAATTGAGCTCAAACACGGGATCACCCTTAGGTGGAGGAGGATCCCCAAGGATTTCAACAGGCAAATTGTGTTTCAGAACAGGCCCTTGATTAAAGAATATTTCATCTATTTCCCTTTTTTCATTCATAAACATATCATTTTCATGGTCTAGCAAATATTGTTCTAAAGGATCGGAAGGAGGAACGACAATAGAAGCAAGACCAATAATTTCATCCTTTCTAGGCAACTCTTTATCATGGGGTTGTCTACAAAATTTAGAGATATTAAAATCATGAGACATATCCCCCAAACCAACAGTAACAATATCCTTCTCGCGGTCTATCTTAGCATTAACAGTATTCAAGAAAGGTCTACCAAATATAATGGGACAAAAATCATCTTGTGGGGAAGCAATAACAAGAAAATCAGTAGGGTATTTTATTTTCCCACACAAGACTTCAACATCTCTAACAATCCCAATTGGTGATATAGTATCTCTATTGGCATGCTTAATAGTAACATCAACATCTTCTATCTCAGCAGGTGCAATATCATTCATAATTTGTTTATATAAAGTAAAAGGAATTGCACTCACACTAGCACCCACTCACACTAATAGAAACAACGGGCGTGCCAACAACATGTCTATGTTTATCATTAATATCAAGTTTAGCAATTCTAGCAGCTTCATCACAAAAATAAGTAACATGCCCATCAATATTATCGACCAACAGATCTTTAACCATGGCAATACTAAGTTCACTTTGAATAAAACTCTTCCAGCAAGACCCAACATTGGTTTTACCATTTGCCCAACCTAATAATTAACCATGATAATAAATTTGACGCATAGGGAGTTAGCGCTACCTGAGGTTCATTATTCAACCTAATACAAGGGGCAGCGCTGATGGTGTTGGTCCCAAATGAGTAGCCTGCGGGGCCACCTTGGGGAAACTCGAGGGCTGGTTTTACTCATATCTTGTCCCATCCGGTTGTGGCCTGAGACGAGATATGCGCGGCTACTATCAGGGTGTCGACACGCCGGGAGGTCTTTCTGTACTTGTTTTACCATTGTAGAAATGTCTTGTGCACCGGGATTCCGAGTCTGATCGGAGGGTCCCGCAATGGAGGATTGTCTCCGCGGATCGTAAGCTTGTCATGGGCTAAGTTGGGACACCCCTGCAGGGTTAAAACTTTTGAGAGCCGTGCCCACGGTTATGTGGCAGATGGAAATTTGTTAATATCCGGTTGTAGTGAACTTGAAGTAAACTCAACTAATATACACCAACCGCGTGCGTAACCGTGACTGTCTCTTTTTGGGGAAGTTCAAGAGGAGAACATGGTTGGGTTATGTTTGAACATAAGTAGTTCAGGATCACTTATTGATCATTACTAGTTTGCGATTGTTTGCATAGTTTCTCATCTTACTCTTGTACACGTAAGTTAGCCACCATACATTGCTTAGTTGCTTGCTGCAACCTCACCACTTATCCTTTTCCATACCCATTAAGCTTTGCTAGTCTTGATACCCATGGTAATGGGATTGCTGAGTCCTCGTGGCTCACAGATTACTACAACAACAGTTGCAGGTACATGTAATGCGATGATCTGACGTGAGTGCGATGCTTGCTTGTTTGAAGTTCTTCTTCTGCTTCATCTTCTTCTTCGGTCAAGGAATGCGATTGTGCCCCGATCATGAGTTCATCACATGATTGGGATAGAATCGCATCTTGGGCGCTACAAGTTTCTCTATCATACCCGAAGGAATTTCATAACAAATATTTTTAGTGGGTGCAATAGGTTGAGGGGCAACTCTTTGCTCTTCCGATTGGGGTGAAGAGACCCCGAACAAACCCCTCAAAGGATTATTTTCCATAGTAACAAGTGACTATATAAATATATACTTACCAAAGGAGCTTCACTCCCCGACAACGGTGCCAGAAAAGAGTCTTGATGACCCTCAAGTATAGGGGATCTATCGTAGTCCTTTTGATAAGTAAGAGTGTCGAACCCAGCGAGGAGCAGAAGGAAATGACAAGCGGTTTTCAGCAAGATATTCTCTGCAAGCACTAAAATTATCGGTAACAGATAGTTGTATGATAAGATAATTCGTAACGGGTAACAAATAACAAAAGTAAATAAAATGCAGCAAGGTGACCCGTGACGCCCCAAGACCGGAGCTTCAGATGCCTTCCAGGGTTTCCAACATTCGTTGTGTGTTTTGTTTTTGCTTGTTGCATTCATCATTGCATCATGTGCATTGCATCATGTCATCATGCCTTTAATCTTTCCAACTCAACTAAACAAACCATATGGATCTTTGATCCATTTAAACCGAGGGGACTCACCTGGTGATTCTCTTTATAACATATCCTCCCAATATTAGGGAGCTATATTAAATATTCCATTTGTTTGGAATTAACCGGAACACACTTGCAAAAATCCCAATGCCTTTGTTATCACAACTCTTGGCCTCTAACTTTTCTATATATTCTTTCATCATTTTCCGGAACTCCATCAAAAATCCGAACATTTTTGGACCTTCCCAACCCTCAATTCCTATTCAAACCAATTGAATTAAATCCAAATGCATTTGAATTTAATTCCTGCAATCTTGCCACTTCTATTTTTCCGTGATCATGCTTATTTTTATGAGTCCAGGGAAATTGACCTCCTGCTCAAATTCTTTTCCCTAACCCCCGTTCTTTTTTCCTTTCTCTCTATTTCTTTTCGGTTAAAGAAGAAAGAGATGAGAGAGGAGCCCAACAGCCCAGCAGGCTCCTGGTTTTTTTCTTCTTTTTTTCCTCTCCCCACCTAATTGGCACCAAGGCCCCGCCGCCGGCTTCCCTAGGCCCATCTCCCGTAGCCCACCTGCTCTAACCCTAGCGCAGCCGAACCCTCTCCCTCGTGCCGCCAGAGACAGCGAGCGCTGCTCCCTCGCTCGAACCCCCCTCCTTCTCTTGATCTCCCTCTCGTTCCCACGTGCGCTGCCTCCCTTCGTCCTTCCTCCAGCGCCGCATCCTGCCCATTCCCTTCGTCTCTCTCTCTTGATCCCACCTCGCTCCAGCCACCCCCGCAGCAGAGAACCACGAGCGTCGTCTCCTGCCGCGAGCCCCAGCGCCGGCCTCGACCTCCTCCCTGCCACTCCGCGAGCTCTCCTGCACGCACGACCATGGCACCGCCGGCCTCCATGGCTCGCCGCGCCCTGCTCTGCCGGAGCTACTCCGTCCGCCCTGCGCCAGAGTGTCGTTCCTGCGCCGCTACCGTCACCTCCTCCTGCGTGCCTCAGTCCGGATCGGCCTGCGCGCCCGCTCCCGCCACCTCAAGCCGCCGCTGGTCCTCATCCCCTTCCGCTGATGCCATTCTGCCCAAGGTCCGCAGGAATCACGGGTGAATCCGGTCCCCTCGCATCTTCCCGCATCGGACCTGGCCTCCACCACCTCGCCTTCATCTGCCTCATCGCCTCGTCAGCAAGCTGCCGCCGCATCTGGCCTGTGCCCCGCGCTTGCTGCCTTCTGCCTGACCCCGAGTGGTCTTTGGCCGCGCCTCCTCGCTTGTTCCCTCGTGACGCCCTCGTCCAGTCTGGCCCAGACGCAAGCCTCTGCGCAACCCAAGCTTTTCTCTGCTTCCGGCCAGAGAGCCTTTTGGTCTCACTTTGTTTTGGGTTGGCAAGAACGAGACGCAAGAACCGTATCCGGACCGCCAAGCATCTTCTCTGCTATTTTTGCCTAGTACCACTTCGGTTCTGAAACGCGACGAGTATCACGACACCCATGTCACGTGATTTCGACTACAACGACTGCAATGTGGGCCACTACCATCGTCGAAGACCCGTGTAACGCATGTGTAAAGTACCTCTATGGAAGACCCGAATGTCTACGAACCATGTACGACTATCGTCGTCGAAGACCGCAAGTACAACTACTTCCCAATACGGCGCCAAGTTCCATCATCGACGACCGATTTGGATTTGCCAAGTCCGACTATAAAGCGGAGACCCGTGTTCCACTACTTCCACTACGAACTCGAACCGCCGCAAAACCGCACGTTTCAAAGGTATAACACCGAGACGACGCCCGTGAACGAATGCATATGTGGTGTATGAGATGCCCGTGTTTGCTCCGTGTCTGAGTGTTCGTTGCACGAAGCCCCTCTTTTGCCTTGCCACCCTCATGCGGGAACCCGATAACCGGGAGCACCCCAACGTTCATCTTTTGCACGCTCCCGGCACACTTTCTTTTGCACCGACGTCTCAAGGAGTTGTCGGAACCGGAACGTTGCCCTGGCACCATTTTGTTATCGTCGTCATGGCACCCCTTTCATTTCCGCCACGATGATAAATGTTTCATAATATGCTTGCCAACTTTTAATAAAAATTGCATAAACTTGCACATGTCATCCGCATCATGATAACAACATCAAGAATGTTTAAATTGTTGTTGCTTTAAATTGCTAATGCACATGAGGATTTACCGGAATTGTTGTTGGATGTTTCCGGCCTCATTTAAAATGCCTAGCTGTGTATTTTACTCATGTTTCACCTCTTGCCATGTTAACCAACATTTAATTTTGTTGAGTACCTAATCGGGAGTGAACTAAATAATGGAATGTGGTGTTTTGTCAATATGCATCCCGATGCATATTGAGCTCCACTTAACTTGTAGTGTTGTTTGTGCACTTTACCATGCCATGCCTCATTAAACCGGACATGCATCATACTTGATTGTGCACCATGCCATGTTTATGCGATGGTTGTTTACTATGTTGTTTGCTTCTTTTCGGAGTTGCTTCTTCGGGTTAGTTCCGATAACGTCGCGTTTGTGAGGATTTGTTCGACTACGTCCGTTTGTCTTCTTCATGGACTCGTTCTTCTTCCTTGCGGGATCTCAGGCAAGATGACCATACACTCGAAATCACTTCTATCTTTGCTTTCTAGTTGCTTGCTCTGTTGCTATGACGCGATACCTACCACTTTCTATGTCATGCCTCCCATATTGCCATGTCAAGCCTCTAACCCACCTTTCCTAGCAAATCGTTGTTTGGCTATGTTACCGCTTTGCTCAGCCCCTCTTATAGCGTTTCTAGTTGCAGCTGAAGATGAAGTTTGTTCCATGTTGGAACATGGATTTGTTGGGATATCATAATATCTATTATGTTAATTAATGCATCTATATACTTGGTAAAGGGTGGAAGGCTCGGCCTTATGCTTGGTGTTTTGTTTCACTCTTGCCGCCCTAGTTTCCGTCATACCGGTGTTATGTTCCTTGATTGTGTGTTCCTTACATGGTTGGGTGTTATGGGGACCCCTTGACAGTTTGCTTTAAATAAAAACTCCTCCAGCAAGGCCCAACCTTGGTTTTACCATTTGCCTCACCACCACCTACCCTTCACTCGGGTCGGCCAATCCGAGGGTCATCTTTATTTTTACCCCCCGGGCCAGTGCTTGTTTAAGTGTTGGTCCGAACTAGAGCATCATGCGGGACCGTCCCTTGGCAACTTGGGTTATGTTGGTACCTGTACGCTTAGCTTATCCAGTGTTGCCTTGAGAATGAGATATGTGCAGCCCCTATCGGGATGTCGGCGCATCGGGCGGTCTTGCTGGTCTTGTTTTACCATTGCCGAAATGTCTTGTAACCGGGATTCCGAGTCTGATCGGGCCTTCCTGGGAGAAGGAATATCCTTCGTTGACCGTGAGAGCTTGTGATGGGCTAAGTTGGGACACCCCTGCAGGGTTTTGAACTTTCGAAAGCCGTGCCCGCGGTTATGGGCAGATGGGAATTTGTTAATGTCCGGTTGTAGAGAATTTGAAACTTAACTTAATTAAAATTCATCAACCGCGTGTGTAGCCGTGATGGTCTCTTCTCGGTGGAGTCCGGGAAGTGAACACGGTTCTTGTGTTATGCTTGAACATAAGTAGTTTCAGGATCACTTCTTGATCACTTCTAGTTCACGAACGTGCTTTGCTTCTCTTCTCGCTCTCATTTGCGTAAGTTAGCCACCATATATGCTAGTGCTTGCTGCAGCTCCACCACACTACCTTTTCCTACCCATAAGCTTAAATAGTCTTGATCTCGTGGGTGTGAGATTGCTGAGTCCTCGTGACTCACAGATACTTCCAAACAGTTGCAGGTGCCGATGATACTAGTGCAGGTGGCGCAACCGAGCTCAAGTGTGAGCTCGATGATGATCTTGGTCATTGTTTTTGGCTTTTATGTTTGATCAGTAGTGGAGCCCAGTTGGGACGATCGGGGATCTAGCATTTGGGGTTGTCTTTATTTATTTTGGTTCCGTAGTCGGACCTTGATTGTATTTTGGATGATGTATGCTTATTTATGTACTGTGTGAAGTGGCGATTGTAAGCCGACTCTTTATCTCTTTCTTATTCAGTACATGGGATGTGTAAAGATTACCCCTCTTGCGACATGCCTACCATGCGGTTATGCCTCTATGTCGTGCTCCGACACGTGGGAGATATAGCCACATTGTGGGTGTTACAAGTTGGTAATCAGAGCCTTCCCCGACTTAGGAGCCCCCTGCTTGATCGAATCGCTGACGTTGTTGAGTCTAGAATAAAAATGTTTTGAGTATTATAGGATTATATATATCGGAGAGTAGGATTCTTTTTACTCCTCAGTCCCTTCATCGCTCTGGTGAGGCCTCCTGACGTAGAGTTTTGACTCTTCTCTTCTCAAATTTCATGTTTTTTTAGGATCACGCGGGTATCTTGGAATCATTTCGATGGTTTTGTGACGAGAACATTGTTCTTGGTGCCTCCTGACATTTAGGGGTTGTGGCAGTGTCCCGAGGAGTTGAGCTCCGAGGTGTTGTCGTCACAATTTTACCGTTGGAGTTCTGGAATACCTTAGTTCGCCAACATCGAAAATCTCTTTTATGCAGTTGTTGGTGAGATAACCTCGACGCCACCTAGTACTGGGGCGGGAGTTCGGGAGTATTGCCATAACTCGTATAATGGATGCTTTTCGAAGGTTGAGGTAAACGATTTCCGAAGGTTTCTTGGTTATGTGTTGAAGGATGGATACAGCTGGATGTAGGATTTGCTAGATTTGGGTGAGATATTATGCTTCCCGTGTATCCCCAACACCTGATTGCATAACCAGAAAGTTTCGGGAGTTTATAAGTGGGAATTCAAGTAGCTCCTAGGATATCTTTCCGACAGATGTATGATATGAAATTGGGGTTCGACGTCTAGTGGTCCGCCTATCCACGGTTGGTTTTATAGTGGTCTCGTTGTGTCTTAAAGAGTCCTTGGCTATGCTGACTCGGGGACGCTACATATGTCATGTGTACTGCCTTGTACATGACGGTGTTGTACGATCGAGCCCGTGTGGGCCCCACCACGAAAACTTCGGACGAAATCTCTATCATATGTTTTTTTCCGGCTTCTTTTGCAAGCCAATCCTTTGTTTTGTTTTGGTTTGTGGTATTCGAGTTGCTTCGAAGTCAAGTGTTGATTCCATACCTTTCCTAAGCGGTGTTCTCATACTCCTATGTGAATACCAATCCTTCATGATAATCGAGATTGTCATTTCAATCCTTTTCAACCGGCGTGTTTCTCTTCAAGTGGATCCGATCATTTCAACATCCGCAAGATCACCTCTCGGTTTTTCCCAATGTTGTTCGTTCCATCTGTCCCCAAGTTGCCTTTGTTTTCCCGCCCACCCACCCTTTTCATTCAAGGAATCAGATCAAGTATCCTTTTATTTATGGGAAGTCTCTCCATTCTTGTCCGTCAATATTCTTATCCGGTGATTCTCTTGAAGATTCTAAGGAAGATTCAAGTTGATCATTCTTCATCCTTTTCTTCTCTGGTGGATTAAATTCAAGCTTTTTGATCATATCCTTTCCTCGTTTCAATGCTTTCTCATACCGGTGCACCTCTTAATAATCCACTTCTTGCTATACAATTGTTCCGGAGTGCTGAAGATATCTCAGAAGATTCTAGTTTCCATTCTCAATTCGTTCAAGTTCTTTTGAGGATGTTATCTCATTCCAGTCATTTAATTCAACCAGCGCAATCTCTCTTTTAAGTCGTTCAACGGTGTTTCTTTTGAGTGGTCCCTAACCCACATGTCTTTTTCCAAGATCTTACCTAACTCTTCTAATCTTCCCGGAGTTATTCTCAAATTCATTTCAAAGTTTGACGTAAGAATGAATTGTCATCAGTCATATGTATTTCTCCAAGATCTTTCAAATTCTTTCATTGTCGATTCAACCTTTATATTCTTCATTATTCCGGAGTGTCTCAATAATTCTTGGTGGTGTTTCTCGTCGCCATTCTCGGATTTGAAGACCGAAAAAGTGTTTCCTCTAAATCTTGTGCCTTCTCTCGAGGATTCGCAGTTCAAGCTTGATGCCATCCTCTCATAATTGTTTTGATTGTGAGAATTCTTTTCATCCATCATCTACTTATTACTTTCCAATGTGTAACATCCCAAATTTCCAGTTTGGAATGTTATACATAGGTCATCATATGCATATCATAATTTTTTTATTTCATTTTGGCTTTGTGATCCCAAAATCCTAAGCAACTCGAGGACCCACGGAGAGAGTTGGGGATTTTATTGTTTTCATATATGAATTTTCTCAAATATTGAAAAGTGGATCATTTTGGTATTAATTATTTTTCTCTCCAAAAATATTTCATAATTAAAATTAAATGAGAGGAGATAATATGACTACACCAAAATAAATAAATATTGGAGAAAAAATGTTAAAATCAAATAAAGTATTTTATCTGGATTTTATTGCTATTTTATTTGAATTAGAAAAATATGCATTTTCCAAAATTGCATTCTTAGCCCAAATAAATGTTCACTTTGTCCGAAATGTTATTAGAGTACTATGAAAATTTATTTCAGGATTTTTGGACTTTGTTTGGTATTTCTTTCATTTATTTTACTCCGTACGATTTAAAAAAACGAACCGACCTACGGGCCGTGCTCGAGCTGGACTTCCTCGGCCGGCCCCTTTAAAAGGCGAGGCCCGACCGCCCCGCCAGCCCAAGCCGCCAGCCCGCCGCCCGAAACCCTAGCCGCCGCCGCGCCTCATTTTCCGCGCCGTCGCCGCCTCGGTTTCCGCACCGCCACGCTGCTGCCCGCTGACACCGCCACCGCCGGAGCCCCACCGGAATTAGCCGCCACTGCCACCGGCCTTTTCGCTCAGTTAGGTAAAAACCGTCCCGGTTTTTTTGGAAAACCCTAGATCTGTTTTTTTATATAGATCGGTTCGATTTTTCGTCGGTTTATTTATTTAGCGGGCGTTTGTCCGTTCGTTCGTTTTAACGAATGTTGTTTGCCGGTTAGGCTCAGACAGCAAATGTTCGTTCGTTAGTATTTTCTTTTTATTTTCGGCCAGGGACCTATCCGCGATTATTTTTATCGTTTATTAGCCCTTGATCTTCAAACCCTCGCCATTTCTTAACCGTTTGTCCAAATCCAGTGAAACCAATGCCAAAATCTTCGTCTCGAACCCCTCTCTCTGTTTAACCAACTTGAACAAGGTTTTGACAAATTTAAAATTTGGTTTCAAGCAGATTTGTCTATGAAGTTCTTTTGACTGTAGTTTCAGTTCCGTAGCTCCAATTCGGTCAATTCTTTTTGCAAATCGAACCTCTTCAGTTGAACTTTCAGTTTGCGTCTTCTTATTTGAAGTTTTACCCTTGCATATTTTCCTGAGTGCTTATGTATGCTATTGTTTGTTTGTGATAGAAATCCCAGAGTGCGCAGCGTGCTACTACGAGTCACTAGGTTTTGCGGGTCATCAACAAGGCAAGTAACTCATTGATCATACCCTTTTATAACCCAGTTTTAATGCATTAGTTACCACCCTCAAACATTGCATGAGTAGGATCTCTTAACATGTGGTTTTGGGAAGTAGTTGATGAGGTAGAACCTATTGCCCTTTTATTATCAAACCCCTAGGAGTTACTTCTACGTTATGCTATTTATTGCCATGCTATGCTCGTAGACGTGGATTGGGTTTGAGTGTATCCATGACAGATGTGAGATTATTAATTAATGGTTTACTTAAGGTGGCTACCTAAACAAACATCTGGGTGGATTGGTTGCGGGCACCTGGGATATACCAGTGCTGTCGTTTTTGGTTCGCCACCCAGGCTCAAAGGGATCATAAGATTATTCATGTTAGAAACTTCCATGTGCAGCCACAAGCTATTACGGGCTCTAGCATAGTGGAGTAAGTTGCATGACCTCTTCCAGTGGTAGGCTAGCAGATGTAGGGGATGTAGGTTGGTACTGTCTACCCGGGGTTAGAGGTAATGCTTCTGAAAGACTGTGTCTCGGTCATCCGTTTCTCAAACACCATGTAGTGCAAGAAATCCAACTGAAGAGATCGAGTCTTGTGGGGAAAAGTGCACAAACCTCTGCAGAGTGTACAAACTAATCATGGTTAGCCGCGTCCCCGGTTATGGACATCTTGAGTATCTGATTCTTGGATTATCATGTGGATCTCATCACCCTAAATTAATTTGTTGGGATGTTAATTACTTTTAATTGGGATTGCGATGGGGTTTTACCATTCTCAAATTTTTTTAAACTACCATGATAGTTAAATAAAATATATTCTTTTGTTGTAGGAAAAAATTGGCTTTTCACAAAAACATTATAACCATAGAGCTTCTCCACCAGCCATATATGCATGTAGTTATAGCTTTGACTTGTTTCATTGCTCTATTTGTTATCTTGCCAGCATATTCCATGTGCTGACCCATTTCGGACTGCAACATATCATGTTGCAGACTTTTCAGACGAAGAGTAATGTGCGCTAGGTCGTTGTCGTGCACTCAGCTATGCTGTTGGAGTTGATGGACTCACTTTATCTTCCAAGCCTTCCGCTGGTATCTTATTTAGATGGCCTTAAGCCATATTTACTGTAATAAGTTCTCTTTTGAGACATTTGATGTAATAAGTGTGTGATTGCCACTCTGTTATAAATCCTTCAAGTATTGTGTGTATCAGCATTACCGATCCAGGGATGACACTTATGCATAGAGATTTGGCCGTTTGAGGTCGGATCGCTACAAGATGGTATCAGAGCACACGCTGAATGTAGGACACGACCACTAAGATGAGCCATAGCTCACTCTTCTCTACACATTTCTGACTCCTCTCCATTTTCTACTCTATAGGATGGCGGACACAAGGAACAAGTTTACATAGCCGGATGAAGTCACACCTTTTAGACAACACTTGAAGGAAGTCACTAGGCACCTGAACATTGGAATACCAAGATTCATCGGGACCTACACCGCCACTTTACCAGAAGAAGATGATTGGATGATTCGAGTTCAAGTTCTAGGAAGGACATTCACGCCAGTAACTGAATGCATAGAGTTTTCCTTCGATGCACCAACCTGGAGTCTAGGAAAGAGCATGGCAGCCCATATCGCCATAGGACGCATCGGCGAAGTTTATCACAAGGATCTTAAGGACACTATCTACCAGATATGTGGGCATCGAGATGTGCAATGGGAGATGATCAGCACAAGGAGGGACAGGTCCATTGCATCCTTCATCCATGAGTTAAACCAGCACATTCGTTGCCAGGAGAACCAAATGTGCGCAAGCATGATAGATCCGAAGAAGTTGATGACTAGGAACATGGAGCTTGAAGAGGAACTCAAGTCTACACGCGACGGATATGAGGAGGAAATCACAATACTAGTGGATAAGAATGATGAGCTGACAAGGAAGCTAGGAGTATTCATGGGAGACCCTACGCCGGGAGGAGATGACGACCATCCCAAGGATTACATCATCATCGATGACACCGACTCTGACCTCAGTGATGATGATTATGAAGACGATGCTGGAGCAGATATCATGGAGTCTTCTACCGATCAAAATTTCTAGTAGACCACCATACTATTAGTAGTATTTCCCCATGTATATATTAGTAGTCTGAGCACTGTAACAATAGTTAGATCGATTGTATGCCCTTGCTTGAAATTGTTTTGGAGTGATATGTTTGTGTTTGTCTCATGTGCATATGGGTAGTGTTTTCTCACTAGACCTCATTTCTATTCTAATCTCACCCCTCTAAACCCCTCAGATGCCTCTGAGACGTGACCCCGGATCTGCCTTCCCACCGGAGCTCACTCAGTTGATCCAACAGCAGAATACATTTATGCAATTGCTAGTCCAGAACCAAGGGAACAACAACAATAATAACAACAACCCACCGCCACCCCCTCCAGTTGACAACTTAGCCCGTTTTCTGAGGTTACAACCGCCGGTGTTTTCCAGTAGCACCGAGCCCATAGTTGCCGATGACTGGCTACGCAGGATTGGAAGGGAGTTGACCACTGAAGTTTGCATAGATGCTGAGAAGGTGTGTTTTGCCGCACACCAATTGGATGGGCCTGCAACCTCATGGTGGGAGAATTACACAACCACCTTCCCTATAGCCAATGTTACTTGGGTGCAGTTTCAGCAAGCGTTCTGCACTGCTCATGTCTCAACTGGAGCTATGAGCATGAAGAAGCGTGAGTTTCGCAACTTACGCCAGGGCAACCATACTGTGGGGCAGTACGTGGATGAGTTTAGTAAGTTAGCCCGCTATGCCCCAGATGACGTGGCCACAGATGCCGCGAAGCAAGAGAAGTTTATGGAAGGGTTGAATGATGAAGTGAGCATGCAGTTAATGGTGGAGAAATTTAACAACTACCAGGAGTTGGTAGATAAGGCTCTTATGATTGAAGGGAAGCAGCAGCAGATTGAGAGCCGCAAAAGGAAGAATGGACAAGGGAAGTACAATTCAGGAGCTCAGCAGAAGCCACGTTTTACCCCGAACTCGGGAGGATATACCCATAACCATGGAGGCCATAACCAAAATGGAGGAAGTTCGCATAACCACAATGTCTCTAGGAATGGAAACTAGAGTGGAGCAAGCAGTCAAAACCGCTCTAACCCAAGCACACCTGCCAAGAAGGACCAAAGTCATGTTACTTGTTTTAAGTGCGGGAAGACTGGACACTATGCCAATGAGTGTCGTGACTCAAGAATGGAAATGGCCATGGAAGATCTAGGAAGAAGCCCAACCCTTTCAATAAGGGCCAAGTGAACCATGTGAACGTGGAGGAGGTTGAAGAGCAGCCAGACGTAGTTATCGGTAAGTTTTTGGTTAAGTCATTTAACGCTCTCATTCTTTTCGATACTGGTGCATCGCATTCATACATTTCAAGGGGATTTGTGGACAAGTTTAAGTTACCCACCTTAGCCCTTAGGACACCCTTGTTAGTAAGCTCACCAGGAGCAGAGTATATGGCCAGCCGATGGTGCGACCGGATACCCTTAAACATTGGCATCCATATTTTCCCCTCAGACCTAATAATTCTGGAGTCACAAGGATTGGATGTGATACATGGTATGGATTTGCTATCAAAGTATGAAAGATAGAAGAGTTGTTTCATATGCCTCACGTCAGCTTCGACCGCATGAGTTAAATTATGCCATGCGTGATTTGGAGTTAGTAGCTATAGTGCATGCACTCAAGACCCAGAGACATTTTCTTATTGGTAATCATTGAATTGTGTACACGGATCATAAGAGTTTGAAGTACATTTTCACACAGAAGGAGTTGAATCTCAGGCAGAGGAGATGGTTGGAGCGTATAAAGGATTATGATATGAAGTTGCACTATCATCCAGGCAAGGCCAATGTCGTAGCACACGCTTTAAGCCGGAAGAGTTATGCCAATAACCTCGTAAGAGGAGGATTACCAAAGGAGTTAGCTGAAGATCTTAGGGAGCTATGCTTGGAGATAGTCCCTAGAGGATTTGTTGCCGCATTGGAAATTCAGTCGACATTATTGGGAAAAATTCGAGAAGCTTAGAAGGATGATAAGGAAATTACCAAGATAAAGGAGAAGATGAGCAAAGGAAAGGCCAAGGGTTTTCGCGAGGATGAGCACGACACCTTGTAGTTTGAGCACCATGTTTATGTACCCAATAATGAAGAGATCAGGAAGTTGATACTTCAAGAGGCTCATGACTCGCCATACTCGATACACCCCGGAAACACCAAGATCTATTTGGATTTGAAGGAGCATTTCTAGTGGACTGGTATGAAGAAGGATATTGCCGAGTATGTAGCCGTATGTGATGTATGTTAGAGAGTGAAGGCAGAACATCAAAAGCAAGCAGGATTACTACAGCCTATGTCGATACCTGAATGGAAGTGTGACAAGCTTGGCATGGATTTCATCACCGGATTACCCAGGACCCAATTCTATTTGGGTAGTAGTGGATCGTTTGACCAAAGTGGCTTACTTTATCCTAGTGAAAACCACCTATACGAGTGCGAAGTTGGCCAAGATATGTATGACCGGGATCGTATGTCTGCATGGAGTTCCGAGGACCATCGTATCAGATAGAGGAACACAATTTACTTCAAAGTTTTGGCACCAGCTGCACCAGACTTTGGGTACCAGGCTAGAGTTCAGTACAACCTTTCATCCATAGACAGATGGGCAGACCGAGAGAGTCAATCAAATTCTGGAGGACATGTTGAGATCTTGTGCGCTTGATTATGGATCTAGTTGGGATGATAATTTGCCTTCCGTGAAGTTCTCATACAACAACAGTTATCAAGCTAGTCTGAAGATGGCACCTTTCGAAGCTTGGTATGGAAGAAGATGCAGAACGCCGTTGATGTGGGATGAAGTTGGAGACCGCCAGTTGTTTGGACCAGATTTGATCAAAGAGTCAGAAGAGAAGGTTAAGTTGATTCGAGACAGATTGAAGGTAGCTCAGTCCAGGTAGAAGAGCTATGAAGATTCAAAACACAAGGAGGTAGTCTATGAAATCGGAAACAGAGCATATCTTCGTGTGTCACCACTGCGAGGAGTTAAACGTTTTGGAGTTAAGGGAAAGTTAGCCCCAAGATTTGTAGGACCATACCGAGTTTCGGAACGTATGGGAGAAGTAGCCTACAAGTTGGAATTACCTGAAGGACTATCAGGAGTTCATGATGTGTTTCACATTTCCCAGTTGAGGAAGTGTCATGCTGAGATGGCCGATGTTCCTCTGAGAGATACAGTGCCCCTGGAGGCAATTCAGTTGGATAGTGATATGACCTATGAGGAGAAACCAGTCAAGATTCTCGAGTTTGCCAGCCGAGTCATACACAACAAGGTTATCAAGTTTTGCAAAGTTCAGTGGAGCCACCATACCGAGGATGAAGCCACCTGGGAACGAGAGGATGATCTACGGAAAGACCACCTAGACCTATTTTCTAGCCAACCCCAATCTCGAGGGCGAGATTCACCTTAAGGGGGGTAGGTTTGTAACATCCCAAATTTTCAATTTGGAATGTTATACATAGGTCATCATATGCATATCATATTTTTTTATTGCGTTTTGGCTTTGTGATCCCAAAATCCTAAGCAACTCGAGGACCCACGGAGAGAGTTGGGGATTTTATTGGTTTCATATTTGAATTTTCTCAAATATTGAAAAGTGGATCATTTTGGTTTTAATTATTTTTCTCTGCAAAAAAATATTTCATAATTAAAATTATATGAGAGGAGATAATATGACTTCTCCAAAATAAAGAAATATTGGAGGAAAAATGTTAAAATCAAATAAAGTATTTTATCTGGATTTTATTGCTATTTTATTTGAATTAGCAAAATATGCATTTTTTCAAAATGCATTCTTAGCCCAAATAAATGTTCACTTTGTCCAAAATATTATTAGACGACCGTGAAAATTTATTTCAGGATTTTTGGACCTCGTTCGGTATTTCTTGTATTTATTTTACTTCGTCCATTTTAAAAAAAATGAACCGACCTACAGGCCGTGCCCGAGCCGGACTTCCCCGGCCGGCTCCTTTAAAAGGCGAGGCCCGACCGCCCCACCAGCCCAAGCTGCCAGCCCTGCCGCCCGAAACCCTAGCCGCCGCGCCTCGTTTTCCGTGCCGCCACCCGCCGGAGCCCCGCCAGAGTTAGCCGCCGCTGCCGCCGTTAGGTAAAAACTGTCTCGGTTTTTTTCCGAAAAACCCTAGATTAGTTTTTTTATATAGATCGGTTCGGTTTTTCGTCGGTTTATTTATTTAGCGGGCGTTTGTCCGTTCGTTCGTTTTAACGAATGTTGTTCGCCGGTTAGGCTCAGACAGTGAATGTTCGTTCGTTAGTCTTTTCTTTTTATTTTCAGCCAGGGACCTATCCGCGATTATTTTAATCGCAGATTAGCCCCTAATTTTCAAACCCTCATCGTTTCTTAACCGTTTGTCCAAATACAGTGAAACCAACGCCAAAATCTTCGTATCGAACCCCTCTCTCTATTTAACCAACTTGAACAAGGTTTTGAAAAACATAAAATTTGCCTTGAAGCAGATTTGTCTACGAAGTTCTTTTGATCGTAGTTTCAGTTCCGTAGCTCCGATTCGATCTTTTGTTTTTGCAATTCAAACCTCTTCAGTTGAACTTTCAGTTTGGGTCTTCTTATCTGAAGTTTTCCCCTTGCATATTTGCCTGTGTGCTTATGTATGCTGTTGTTTGTTTGCGATAGAATTCCCGAAGTGCGCAGCGTGCTACTACGAGTCACTAGGTTTTGCGGATCATCAGCAAGGCAAGTAACACATTGATCATACCCTTTTATTACCTAGTTTTTATGCATTAGTTACAACCCTCAAACATTGCATGAGTAGGATCTCTTAACATGTGGGTTTTGGGAAGTAGTTAATGAGGTAGAACCTATTTCCCTTTTATTATCAAACCCGTGGGAGTTACTTCTACGTTATGCTATTTATTGCCATGCTATGCTCGTAGACGTGGATTGGGTTTGAGTGTATCCATGACAGATGTGAGATTATTAATTAATGGTTTACTTAAGGTGGCTACTTAAACACACATCTGGGTGGATTGGTTGCGGGTACCTAGGGATATACCAGTGCTGCCCTTTTTGGTTCGCCACCCAGGCTCAAAGGGATCATAAGATTTTTCATGCTAGAAACTTCCATGTGCAGCCACAAGCTATTATGGGCTCTAGCATAGTGGAGTAAGTTGCATGACCTCTTCCAGTGGTAGGCTAGCAGATGTAGGGGATGTAGGTTGGTACTGTCTACCCGGGGTTAGAGTTAATGCTTCTGAAAGACTATGTCTCGGTCATCCGTTTCTCAAACACCATGTAGTGCGAGAAATCCAACAGAGGATATCGAGTCTTGTGGGGAAAAGTGCGCAAACCTCTGCAGAGTGTACAAACTAATCATGGTTAGCCGTGTCCCCGGTTATGGACATCTTGAGTATCTGGTTCTTGGATTATCATGTGGATCTCATCACCCTAAATTAATTTGTTGGGATGTTAATTACTTTTGTTTGGGATTGAGATGGGGTTTTTACCATTCTCAATGTTTTTCAACTACCATGATAGTTAAATAAAATATATTCCTTTGTTGTAGGGAAAAATTGGCTTTTCACAAAAACATTATAACCATAGAGCTTCTCCGCCAACCATACATGCATGTAGTGATAGCTTTTACTTGTTTCATTGCTCTACTGTGTTATCTTGCCAGCATATTCCATCTGCTGACCCGTTTCGGGCTGCAACATATCATGTTGCAAACTTTTTAGACGAAGAGTAAGGTGCGCTAGGTAGTTGTCGTGCACTCAGCTATGTAGTTGGAGTTGATGGACTCACTTTATCTTCCAAGCCTTCCGTTGTTATCTTATTTTGATGGCCTTAAGCCATATTTACTATAATAATTTCTCTTTTGAGACATTCGATTTAATAAGTGTGTGATTGCCACTCTATTATAAACCCTTCAAGTATTGTGTGTGTCAGCATTACCGATCTAGGGATGAAACTTATGCACAGAGATTTGGCCGTTTGAGGTCGGATCGCTACACAATGCCTTCCCCTAGGCCCAAATCATGGTGAAGTGTCATGTAGTGGACGTTCAGAAAACACCACTAGAGGAGAGACACCATACATCTCATCAAAATATTGAATGAATACCAAATTCACATGATTAATTATAACAAGACTTCTCCCATGTCCTCAGGAACAAACGTAACTACTCACAAAGCATATTCATGTTCATAATGATAGGAGTATTAGTTACCATTAAGGATCTAAACATATGATCTTCCACCGAATAAACCAACTAGCATCAACTATAAGGACTAATCAACACTACTAGCAACCCACAAGTACCAATCTGAGGTTTTGAGACAAAGATCGGATACAAGAGATGAACTAGGGTTTGAGAGGAGATGGTGCTGGTGAATTTGTTGATGGAGATTGACCCCCTCTCGATAAGAGTGTCATTGGTGATGACGATGGCTTCGAATTCCCCCTCCGGGAGGGAAGTTTCCCCGCCACAAGTACCAATCTGAGGTTTTGAGACAAAGATCGGATACAAGAGATGAACTAGGGTTTGAGAGGAGATGGTGCTGGTGAATTTGTTGATGGAGATTGACCCCCTCTCGATAAGAGTGTCATTGGTGATGACGATGGCTTCGAATTCCCCCTCCGGGAGGGAAGTTTCCCCGGTAGAACAGCTCCGCCGGAGCACTAGATTGGTTCTGCACAAGTTCCGCTGCCTCGAAACGGTGGCGCTTCGTCCCGAAAGCTTCCTTTTGATTTTTTTTCAGGTCAAAACACACCATATAGCAGAAGATGGGAATCGAGGGCCTGCCAGGTGGCCCACAAGGTTGGGGGCGCGCCCCAGGGGGTAGGGCGCACCCCGGGGGGGTAGGGCGCGCCCCCCACCCTTGTGGATGGTAGGTGGCCCCCTCTGGTGCTTTCTTCGCCCAATATTTTTATATATTCCAAAATAATTCTCCATGAAGTTTCAGGACTTTTGTTGTTGTGCAGAATAGGTCTCTAATATTTGCTCCTTTTCCAGTCCAGAATTCCAGCTGCCGGCATTCTCCCTCTTCATGTAAACCTTGTAAAAATAAGAGAGAAAAGGCATTAGTATTGTGATATAATGTGTAATAACAGCCCATAATGGAATAAATATCAATATGAAAACATGATGCAAAACAGACGTATCAACAAACACCTGAGGAGAAGCTTGATAACGCATATTGGACAATCCACATTGATTGGTCCAGGCAATTAGAGGGCTCGGGGGCTGGAGTTATTTTGACTTCCCCACAAGGTGACAATTTTTGTTATGCGTTAAGGCTAATGTTTCCTTGTACTAATAATGCGGCTGAGTATGAAGCTTTACTCCATGGCCTTCATATGGCCAAAGAGATGAATTTAAGCCCGGTCCAGTGTCTGGGGGACTCAGATCTTGTGGCTCAGTGCTACCTCTTGAGCACTGCGCTGGATTTTCCCGAAGAGGAAGGGATGATGCAGCAAAGTAGCGTAAGTATTTCCCTCGGTTTTTGAGAACCAAGGTATCAATCCAGTAGGAGGTTGCGCGTGCGTCCCCTAGTACCTGCACAAAGCAAATAACTCCTCGCAACCAACGCGATAAGGGGTTGTCAATCCCTTCACGGTCACTTACGAGAGTGTGATCTGATAGATATGATAAGATAATATTTTTGGTATTTTTATGATAAAGATGCAAAGTAAAATAAAAGCAAAGTAAAAAAGCAAAGGAAATAACTAAGTATTGGAAGATTAATATGATGAAGATAGACCCGGGGGCCATAGGTTTCACTAGTGGCTTCTCTCGAGAGCATAAGTATTCTACGGTGGGTGAATGAATTACTGTTGAGCAATTGACAAAATTGAGCATAGTTATGAGAATATCCAGGTATGATCGTGTATATAAGCATCACGTCCGAGACAAGTAGACCGACTCCTGCCTGCATCTACTACTATTACTCCACCCATCGACCGCTATCCAGCATGCGTCTAGAGTATTAAATTAATGAAAATAGAGTAACGCCTTAAGCAAGATGACATGATGTAGAGGGATAAATTCATGCAATATGATAAAACCCCCATCTTGTTATCCTCGATGGCAACAATACAATATGTGTCTTGCTGCCCCTACTGTCACTGGGAAAGGACACCGCAAGATTGAACCCAAAGCTAAGCACTTCTCCCATCTCAAGAAAGATCAATCTAGTAGGCCAAACCAAAATGATAATTCGAAGAGACTTGGAAAGATAACCAATCATACATAAAGAAATTCAGAGAAGATTCAAATATTGTTCATAGATAGACTTGATCATAAACCCACAATTCATCGGTCTCAACAAACACACCGCAAAAACAAGATTACATCGAATAGTTCTCCACAAGAGAGGGGGAGAACATTGTATTGAGATCAAAAAAGAGAGAAGAAGCCATCTAGCTAATAACTATGGACCCGAAGGTCTGAGGTAAACTACTCACACTTCATCGGAGAGGCTATAGTGTTGATGTAGAAGCCCTCCGTGATCGATGCCCCCTCCGGTGGAGCTCCAGAACAGGCCCCAAGATGGGATCTCGTGGATACATGAAGTTACGGCGGTGGAATTAGGGTTTTTGCTCCGTATCTGATAGTTTGGGGGTACGTAGGTATATATAGGAGGAAGGAGTACGTCGGTGGAGCAACAAGGGGCCCACGAGGGTGGAGGGCACGCCCCCTACCTTGTGGCCTCCTCCTTTGTTTCTTGACGCAGGGTCCAAGTCTCCTGGATCATGTTCGGTGAGAAAATCACGTTCTCGAAGGTTTCATTCCGTTTGGACTCCGTTTGATATTCCTTTTCTTTGAAACCCTAAAATAGGCAAAAACAGCAATTCTGGGCTGGGCCTCCGGTTAATAGGTTAGTCCCAAAAATAATATAGAAGTGGAAAATAAAGCCCAATAATGTCCAAAATAGTAGATAATATAGCATGGAGCAATCAAAAATTATAGATACGTTGAAGACGTATCACTCAGCAAGTCTCTGGCAAGTGGAACTCTAAAGACCCGCTCATGGCGGCTTATCGTCGGGCGGTTGATAGCATTGCTGGTCATTTTAAGGGTTATTAGGTGGATCACCTTGACCGATGAAAGAATGAGGCTGATGCCTTAAGCCGACTTAGATCTCAACGTAAGCCGGTGCCTCCTAATGTGTTCCTGGATGTGCTACACAATTCTTCTATCAAGTTACTGTCTAAAGAAGATCTTGTTGTCCCTGACCCGGAGGCCCAGTTGGTGGCGACTCTTCATGCTATTCCAGATTGGACTTTGCCTTATCTGGCTTATATGACCCGAGGCGAGTTATCCGAGGATGAAACGTTGGTAAGGCAAACAACTAGGAGTTCTAAATCCATGACTAGCATCAACGGCGAGTTACACCGATGCAGTGTGACAGGTGTATTCCAACATTGTGTTTCTCCCGAGGAGGGCCGTGAAATTTTGCGAGAGATTCATGAAGGCGATTGTGGTCATCACGCTGACTCAAAATATTTGGTGGCTAAAGCTTTTCGTCATGGGTTTTATTGGTTGACGGCTCATGTTGATGCGGAAGATATCATTAGCAAGTGTGATTGGTGTCAGAAATTTTCTCGACGAGCTCATGTGTTGGCTCAAGAATTGCGGATGATTCCAATAACTTGGCCGTTTGCACTCTGGGGGCTTGATATGGTTGGACCGTTCAAGAGGTCTAAGGATAAGAAGGCCCATCTTTTCGTGGCGGTTGACAAGTTTACCAAGTGGGTTGAGGCAGAGCCAGTTAGCAAGTGTGATGCAGTGACTGGAGTTCAATTTGTTAAAAAGCCGATATTCCACTTTGGTTATGCTCATAGTATCATCACTGATAATGGCACTAATATGTCTAAGCGTGCTATGAAGGAGTTCTGTGAAAGAGAGCATATCCATCTTGATGTTTCTTACGTAGCTCATCCACAGTCTAATGGTCAAGAAGAAAGGGCTAACCAAGAACTTTTGAGAGGCATCAAGCCCCCCATATAGTTCCTTGATACGTCTCCAACATATCTATAATTTTTGATTGCTCCATGCTATTATATTATCTATTTTGGATGTTAATGGGCTTTATTTTACACTTTTATATCATTTTTGGGAGTAACCTACTAACCGGATGTGACGCCCCCGATTCAATCGTACACTAATCATACACGCAAACGTGTACGATCAAGATTAGGGACTCACGGGAAGATATCACAACACAACTCTACAAATAAAATAAGTCATACAAGCATCATATTACAAGCCAGGGGCCTCGAAGGCTCGAATACAAGAGCTCGATCATAGACGAGTCAGCGGAAGCAACAATATCTGAGTACAGACATAAGTTAAACAAGTTTGCCTTAAGAAGGCTAGCACAAACTGGGATACAAATCGAAAGAGGCGCAGGCCTCCAGCCTGGGATCCTCCTAAACTACTCCTGGTCGTCGTCAGCGGGCTGCACGTAGTAGTAGGCACCTCCCGAGTAGTAGGAGTCATCATCAACGGTGGCGTCTGGCTCCTGCGCTCCAACGTCTGGTCGCAGCAATTGAATATAGAAAAAGGGGGAAAGAGGGAGCAAAGCAACCGTGAGTACCCATCCAAAGTACTCTCAAGCAAGGAGCTACACTACATATGTATGCATTGGTATCAAATGGAATACGGGTATCATATGTGGACTGAACTGCGGAATGCCAGAATAAGAGGGGGATAGCTAGTCCTATCGAAGACTATGCTTCTGGTAATCTCCATCTTGCAGCAGGAGAAGAGAGTAGATGGTAAGTTCACCAAGTAGCATCGCATAGCATAATCCTAACCGATGATCCTCCCCTCCTTGCCCTGTGAGAGAGCGATCACCAGTTGTATTTGGCACTTGGAAGGGTGTGTTTTATTAAGTATCATGTTCTAGTTGTCATAAGGTCAAGGTACAACTCCAAGTCGTCCTGTTACCGAAGATCACGGCTATTTGAATAGATTAACTTCCCTGCAGGGGTGCACCACATAACCCAACATGCTCGATCCCATTTGGCCGAACGCACTTTCCTGGGTCATGCCCGGCCTCGAAAGATCAACACGTCGCATCCCTACCTAGGCATAACAGAGAGGTCAGCACGTCGGTCTAAATCCTATGGCGCAGGGGTCTGGGCCCATCGCCCATTGCACACCTGCATGTTGTGAGGGCGGCCGGAAGCAGAACTAGCCCCCTTAATACAAGAGCAGGCTTACGTTCCAATCCGGCGCGCGCCGCTCAGTCGCTGACGTCACGAAGGCTTTGGCTGATACCACGACGTCGAGTGCCCATAACTGTCCCCGCGTAGATGGTTAGTGCGTATAGGCCAGTGGCCAGACTCAGATCAAATACCAAGATCTCGTTAAACGTGTTAAGTATCCGCAAACGCTGACCAGGGCCAGGCCCACCTCTCTCCTTGGTGGTCTCAACCTACCCTGTCACTCCGCCACAAAGTAACAGTCGGGGGCCGTCAGGAACCCAGGCCCACCTCTACCGGGATGGAGCCACCTGCCCCTTCAGCCCCCAACTCCGAACAGTACCACAGGTAATGTAACAGTGTAAAGTATATAGTATATGCCCGTGATCACCTCCCGAAGTGATCACGACCCAGTAGTATAGCATGGCAGACGGACAAGAGTGTAGGGCCACTAATGGAACACTAGCATCCTATACTAAGCAGTAGGATAGCAGGTAAAGGTAACAACAGTAGTAGCAAGGGCAGGCTATGCAGCAGTATAGGATTAACTGAAAGCACTAACATGCTACACTACTCTAATGCAAGCAGTATAGAGAAGAATAGGCGATATCTGGTGATCAAGTGGGGGGGGGGGCTTGCCTGGTTGCTCTGGCAAGAGAGAGGGGTCGTCAACACCGCAGTCGTACTGGGTAGCAGCGACGTCGGTCTCTATGTCTAGCGAGAGAAGAGGGGGAAGAAACAATAATTATAATGCAAACAAATGCATGACGATGCATGACATGACAAAGCGTGAGGCTAGGTGTGCCCTAACGCGGTATGAGGTGGTACCGGTGAAGGGGAAAACATCCGGGAAGTATTCCCGGCGTTTCGCGTTTTCGGACAAATGAACCGGAGGGGGAAAGTTGTGTTCACTATGCTAGGGATGCGTGGCGGACGAACGGGCTGCGTATCCAGATTCGTCTCGTCGTTCTGAGCAACTTTCATGTACAAAGTATTTTCATCCAAGTTATGGATTAATTTATATTATTTTTTTAAATTTATTTATATTTAGAAATTACACAGTAAAATAATTTTGTCTCCTAGTGCTATTCTAGCATAGTGTATGACAGCGGGGCCAGGGGTTGGGTTGATCCAGTCAAAGGTTGACTAGTCAATATATGAACAGTGTACATGGCCACATGTCGTTGACTTTGACAATTATTTTAAATTTGTTTTTCTCTAAACCATTAGTGGGTCCACATGTCATCTACTATTGGATAAATTAGCTAGTAGTACTAGTTATAAACTACCTGAAATCTAAAAAGTGGCCGCGCACTTTTTGGTCGAACCGAGCGGCCGGCTCTCACAGCGCATGCATGTGGTAATTTATTTGTCTGCTAGTGCATGTAGGCGTGGCATTAAATACGTTCACACTGCTCCTTTAGTTTAAGAAAGACAGATCCATCTGCATTTATTTCGGGTTTTTAAAAATTCAAAAAGCTATATCTTTCAAACCGCGCGTCGGAATTCAAATCCGTTTTCACCATTGAAATCCTCGCGACGAGATCTTTGAAACTAGATCCCGCATGGGTATATTTTGACGAATTTTTTTCGATGCCAACTTTGGAGCTATATAGTGCAACTCTATTACTGCATTGTGCAACTTTATTACTACATCGTGCAACTTTTTTCCAAAACTAATGTTTGGAGCTGCGCCTTCGTATGAGGTTACAACCTAGCAACCACGACAACTTTGATGTGCGACTAGTCTATTGCCTCGACGAAAGTCGATGTGCAACCTCCTCTTGTAATGTAGTCTAGTCGCACACACATTGATGTTTAGTTGGCTTGTAATGTAGTCTAGTTGCACATACATTGATATTTAGTTGGCTTGTAATGTAGTCTAGTTGCACACACATTGATGTTTAGTTGGCAGAAAGACTAATTGCACACGCATATGCTTAGTTGGCTTCTAATTTAGTCTAGTTGCACACACACTGATGTTTAGTTGGCAGGACACTAGTTGCACACACATATGCTCAGTTGGCGTGGCAATCTAGTCTAGTTGCACACACATTGATGTTTAGTTGGCAGGACTTTTTTGGCACACACACATATGCTCAGTTGGCGCGGCAATCTAGTCTAGTTGCACACACATTGATGTTTAGTTGGCAGGAAGACTAGTTCGTCGAAACATCCCCATGCGGGATATAGTTTTGAAGAGCACGTTGCAAGGATTCCAGCGGTGAAAACGAATCTTAATTCCGACGCGCGGTTTGGAAGATATAGCTTTTTGAAATTTTGAAAACCGAAACAAATGCATATGTGATCTGTTTTTTCCAACTGATTGTGACTGATGTGAATGTATTAAATGCTAAAAGATACATGCGCTAGCGGACAAAAATTACACACATGCATGTCTATGCAGAGCAGACGCTAGCGGATAAAAGAATTTCTATTTTAGGTCGGCCGCTCGCGCATGCCAGCGAGCAGCCGGCCACTACGTAGACTAAAAGGCTGGGGCTGTGGTGCCTAGACACTACGCACTCACGTACACACACTATGCTAGGGAGTAACTCTATTCCTTTTAACACAAGATAGCATTTTGTGATTTTTGTAGGATTTAATCCATGCATTATCTGAAACAGGTCCAATGGAACAAAATGAAGCTTGTTACGTCTCCTTTCCGTTCATATAATTTTTACCCATCTTAGGACTTGTCTTAATGTTGTTTAGGGGCTGTTTAGAGAGCTAGTCAGCGTAAAGTCAGTAAAGCTAGCTACTGCTACAGTAACTAAATGTTACTGTAGCAGTGTTGCATAGCAACAGGCAGCGGCAACAGAGTAGCTACGGGCGAAGCCGGCCTGGCCATGGCGCAGTCAACCGCGCGTGTGGCCAGGGACGGGCATGAGTAGCTGCAGCTTCGGGCAAGCAGTGGTGCTGCGCAGCGCTAGCGAGCGTAGTAGGCGGCGGCGGCTGCAGCGCAGCGGGCGACTCACGGACCCGGCGAGGCCGTGCAGTGGCAGGCACGTTCAGGCGAAGGCGGGCACGGCCGGCGTGGTGTACGCAGTGACGGAGCGCGCGCGACATGGCTGCGGTTACGGTGAGCGCGACTATAGTAGGCGGAGCGGGTGCGCGCGTGGGCGCAAGTGGAGCGGCAAGCAAAGACCAGTGGGCATGCGTGCGGGGCGAGCCGAGCGCGGGCAGGAGCCGCAGAACGCGATAGTAGCCGGAGATGGAAGCAGGTGCAAAGCAGCATCAGCAAGGAGCATCAACTGACGGCAGGAGGTGCTGCAGGGGACGGGGCGACGTCGGGCGAAGTGGGAGGAACGGGCGCGTGCCTGGGCGCGGCCCGGGAGCGGCGTGCGCGGCCAGGGGCGCGGAGAGCATGGCGACGACGCGGCGACTGCGAGCTCACGGATGCTCGGGCGCGGGGTGGTGCGGCGGCCTACGGTGATCGATTCGGCGGGGAAACAGAGGGGTTTTGCGTGGGGGCTCACCTTGGAGGCACAAGTAGGCCCGGTGGTAGCTTAGAAGCGTGGGGGTGGTCGAATTTGAAGACGAACATCGATGGCGACCGAGGAAGAAGAAGCTCGATCCGCACGATGCAGAGGCGTCGAGCTCGAACGGGTGGCCGTAGATGACGTAGACGAACACTTAGGAGCTCCTGGACTCTTTGGCGGGGTGCAGGAACGACGATGGCCACGGTGACGATGACGATATGGCGACGACCGAGCTCGGACAGGGATGCGATCGAGCGAGGGAGGCGGCGAGGAAGAAAACAGAGAGAGTTAGAGTTCGGGGGAGGGGTGCCGTTGCTAAGTAGGGCAAGGGGGGCCGTGGATGCGCGCCACGGCGCCATGGCGTCCGTGGATGTGCTCCACGATGCCTCACTGCTACAGGTTTAAGAAAACCAGTGTGGGCTGGGCCTTTGTGTACTGTAGCACTTAGGTCCAGTGGCACTGTAGCAGCTGGGCTTTTTTTTCTGTTTTCATTTCTTTTGCCCCTATTTTGCATTTAGTTGAGCTAGCAAATGAATTTAGTTGAACCAAATATTTAGTATATAAATACTAGACTATGTAATGACCTAGCGCAACAAGTTTCAAATATTTTTGAATAGTTTAAATATTTTTTATCTTTAAATGGTTAATGTAAATGATATTGGTTCTGTTTTAAATAGGTTAGAGGCAATTTATTAACTCAAATAATGTATGTTTATGCATGAAAACTAACTAGTAAATATTTTCAACCCAACGAACATTTTTGTTTGACAGTTTGAGGAAATGAAAACTTATCTTGAAATTTGAATTTGAATTGAGTTTGAAATATTTCTTGATTGATTTTTTTGGCATAATGATGATGACTTGGCATCATTAGCGTGGGGTTACTGTAGCTTAATTATCCGGGCGTCACACGGGAGGCCCAGCCCAAATTGCTGTATTTTTTTTGCCTATTTTAGAGTTTTTCGCCGAAAACGAATATCAAACGGAGTACAAACGGAATGAAACCTTCGGGAACATGATTTTCTCAACGAACGTGATCCAGGAGACTTGGAGTGGGCGTCAAGAAACAATCAAGGAGGCCATGAGGCAGGGGGGCGCCTACCCCCCTGGGCGCACCCTCCACCCTCGTGGGCCCCTCGTTGCTCCACAGACGTACTTCTTCCTCCTATATATATCCACGTACCCCCAAACATCCAGGAGCACCACGAAAACCTAATTCCACCGCGGCAACCTTCTGTACCCGAGAGATCCCATCTTGGGGCCTTTTCCGGAGCTCCGCCGGAGGGGGCATTGATCACGGAGGGCCTCTACATCAACTCCATGGCCTCTCCGGTGATGTGTGAGTAGTTTACTTCAGACCTTCGGGTCCATAGTTATTAGCTAGATGGATTATTCTCTCTTTGGATCTCAATACAAAGTTCTCCTCGATCTTCTTGGAGATCTATTCGATGTAATCTTCTTGTGCAGTGTGTTTGTCGAGATCCGATGAATTGTGGGTTTATGATCAAGTTTATCTATGAACAATATTTGATTCTTCTCTGAATTCTTTTATATATGATTGGTTTATATTTGCAAGTCTCTTCGAATTATCAGTTTGGTTTGGCCTACTAGATTGATCTTTCTTGATGGGAGAAGTGCTTAGCTTTGGGTTCAATCTTGCGGTGCTCGATCCCAGTGACAGAAAGGGAAACGACACATATTGTATTGTCGCCATCGAGGATAAAAAGATGGGGTTTATAACATATTGCATGAGTTTATCCCTCTACATCATGTCATCTTGCTTAAAGCATTACTCTGTTCTTATGAACTTAATACTCTAGATGCATGCTGGATAGCGGTCGATGTGTGGAGTAATAGTAGTAGATGCAGAATCGTTTCGGTTTACTTGTCATGGACGTGATGCCTATATACATGATCATACCTAGATATTCTCATAACTATGCTCAATTCTATCAATTGCTCGACAGTAATTCGTTTACCCACCATAATACTTATGTTCTTGAGAGAAGCCACTAGTGAAACCTATGGTCCCCGGGTCTATCTTCCATCATATTAATCTTCCAACACTTAGCTATCTCTATTGCCATTTTTTACTTTGCCTCTTTATTTCTCTTTATCATAAAAATATCAAAAATATTATCTTATCATATCTATCAGATCTCACTCTCGTAAGTGACCATGAAGGGATTGGCAACCCCTTTATCGCGTTGGTTGCGAGGTTCTTATTTGTTTGTGTAGGTGCGTGGGACTCGAGCGTGATCTGCTACTGGATTGATACATTGGTTCTCAAAAACTGAGGGAAATACTTACGCTACTTTACTGCACCACCCTTTCCTGTTCAAGGGAAAACCAACGCAGTGCTCAAGAGGTAGCAAGAAGGATTTCTGGCACCGTTGCCAGGGAGATTCGCGCCAAGTCAAGTCAAGATTTGACTCTTGACAACGAGCCATTTCTGGCACCGTTGCCGGGGAGTCTACGCACAAGTCAAGACATACCAAGTACCCATCACAAACTCTTATCCCTCACATTACATTATTTGCCATTTGCTTGTCGTTATACTCGCCCCACTTCACCCTTGCCGTTTTATTCGCCCTCTCTTTTCCGTTCATCGCTTTTTTGCTTGACTTATCGTTATGGCTAGTCCTCCATCTTCTCCGTTGTCTCCCGAGAATGAAGTTCTTAATTTTAAGCAAAGGGAGGGAGAGAATCTAAAAGACGCTTGGTATAGAATCTACAATGCTCAAAATAGATCTACCAGGAAGCAATCTACTTCCGTTCTTCTTCGCAATTTTTATGTAGGCGCTACTCCTTGGTACAGATATATTCTTGATACCATTACCTGAGGGAATTTCTTGGATAGCCATACTTTTGATTCTTGTACTGTTATGATAGATTTGTTTGGCTCACCACCTCTTTTGGTTAATGGAACTATGTTAACATTGGAACATGTGATGCAAAGGCTTGAAATTATTGAGAATAAAGTTGCTACTGTAGAGTTGATTGAGAATTTGGATAAAAAGATCCACAACCAAATTACCCAATATGGATCTAAGGTGGGAGTCACTCTGAAAAGTTTTAAGGAAAAAAACCCATAGTTAATGAAAGAATAGATCAAGATTCTACTAGAATCGATAAACCTGAGGGAATTATCACCAACTTGGGGTCCGCGTTTTCTTCCGTTAAAAATACTCCAAATCCTCCTACAAAAATTTCCAAGCTTGTTTATGTTCCTAAAAATAAGGGTGAATCCTCTAGTAAGGAAACTGCGGATTTAAAATCAATAAGTGTTCATCCCAATCTTTTTGCTATCATTAAGGAACCGTTTGCTACAAATGATTTTCTTGATTTTGTGCCTAGGAGTTTGATAATTAATAAAAAGAAAGAAACTCCTAGGGGTTATAGGTGTCTTATTGAAGAATTTCCCACCAAATATGGCAATACCTAGATCTATCCTTGCCTTTATGCCTAGCTAGGGGCGTTAAACGATAGCACTTGTTGGGAGGCAATCGAATTTTATTTTTATTCATTGCTTTTTGATCCAGTTGAGTAATAAATAATTTATCTAGCCTCTGTTTTGGTTGTGTTTTTTTGTGTTTAGTTAGTGTTTGTGCCAAGTAGAACCGTTGGGAAGACTTGGGGAAAGACTTTTCGATCTTGCTGTAAAAAACAGAAACTTTAGCACTCACGAGAATTGCTGCCATTTTTATTTGTAAAGTGATATTTAGTTAATTATTTTTGAAGATGATTAATATATAAATTCCTCACGTCCAGCAATTTATTTTAGAATTTTTGGGGTTCCAGAAGTTTGCGTTAGCTATAGATTACTACAGACTGTTCTGTTTTTGACAGATTCTATTTTTCGTGTGTTGTTTGCTTATTTTGATGAATCTATGGCTAGTAAAAGAGTTTATAAACCATAGAGAAGTTGGAATAAAGTAGGTTTAACGCCAATATAATTCAAGAATGAGTTCATTACAGTACCTTGAAGTGGTGTTTTGTTTTCTTTCGCTAACGGAGCTCACGAGATTTTCTATTTAAGTTTTGTGTTGTGAAGTTTTCAAGTTTTGGGTAAAGATTTGATGGATTTTGGAACAAGGAGTGGCAAGAGCCTAAGCTTGGGGATGCCCATGGCACCCCAAGGTAAAATTCAAGGACACAAAAAAGCCTAAGCTTGGGGATGCCTCGGAAGGCATCTCCTCTTTCGTCTTCGTCTATCGGTAACTTTACTTGGAGCTATATTTTTATTCACCACATGATATGTGGTTTGCTTGGAGCGTCTTGTATGATTTGAGTCTTTGATTTTTATTTTACCACAATCATCATTTCTGTACACACCTTTTGAGAGAGACTCACATGATTTGAAATTTATTAGAATAATCTATGTGCTTCACTTATATCTTTTGAGCCATATAGTTTTTGCTCTAGTGCTTCACTTATATCTTTTAGAGCATGGTGGTGGATTTGTTTTATAGAAATAATTGATCTCTCATGCTTCACTTATATTATTTTGAGAGTCCTTTAGAACAACATGGAAATTTTCTTTTAGGAATAATATAAAAACTTTCATAGAAGTGCATTGAATACTATGAGAAGTTTGATACTTGATAATTGTTTTGAGATATGGAGATGGTGATATTAGAGTCATGCTAGTTGAGTAGTTGTGAATTTGAGGAATACTTGTGTTGAAGTTTGTGATTCCCGTAGCATGCACGTATGGTGAACCGTTATGTGACGAAGTCGGAGCATGATTTATTTATTGATTGTCTTCCTTATGCGTGGCGGTCGGGGACGAGCGATGGTCTTTTCCTACCAATCTACCCCCTTAGGAACATGCACGTAATACTTTGTTTCAATAACTAATAGATTTTTGCAATAAGTATGTCAGTTCTTTATGACTTATGTTGAATCCATGGATTATACGCACTCTCATCCTTCCACCATTTCTAGCCTCTCTAATATCACGCACTTTTCGCCGGTATCATACACCCACCATATACCTTCCTCAAAACAGCCACCATACCTACCTATTATGGCATTTCCATAGCCATTCCGAGATATATTGCCATGCAACTTTCCACCATTCCGTTATTATGACACGCTTCATCATTGTCATATTGCTTGCATGATCATGTAGTTGGCATCGTATTTGTGGCAAAGCCACCATTCATAATTCTTCATACATGTCACTCATGCATCATTGCACATCTCGGTACACCACCGGAGGCATTCACATAGAGTCATATTTTGTTCTAAGTATCGAGTTGTAATTCTTGAGTTGTAAGTAAATAAAGTGTGATGATCATCATTATTAGAGCATTGTCCCAAGTGAGGAAAGGATGATGGAGACTATGATTCCCCCACAAGTCGGGATGAGACTCCATACGAAAAAGGCCATAAAAAAGGAGAAGGCCCAAAAAAATGATGAGAGAAAAAGAGAGAAGGGACAATGCTACTACCCTTTTCCCACTCTTGTGCTTCAAAGTAGCACCATGATCTTCATGATAGGGAGTCTCCTATGATATCACTTTCATATACTAGTGGGAACTTTTCATTATAGAACTTGGCTTGGATATTCCAATGACGGGCTTCCTCAAAATGCCCTAGGTCTTCGTGAGCAAGCAAGTTGGATGAACCACTTAGTTTCTTTTGTTGAGCTTTCATATACTTATAGCTCTAGTGCATCCGTTGCATGGCAATCCCTACTCACTCACATTGATATCTATTAATGGGCATCTCCATAGACCATTGATATGCCTAGTTGATGTGAGACTATCTTCTCCTTTTTTGTCTTCTCCACAACCACCATTCTATTCCACATATAGTGCTATGTCCATGGATCACGCTCATGTATTGCGTGAAGATTGAAAAAGTTTGATAACATCAAAAGTATGAAACAATTGCTTGGCTTGTCATCGGGGTTGTGCATGATTTAAATATTTTGTGTGGTGAAGATAGAGCATAGCCAGACTATATGATTTTGTAGGGATAACTTTCTTTGGCCATGTTATTTTGAGAATACATGATTTCTTAGTTAGTATACTTGAAGTGTTATTATTTTTATGTCAATATTAAAATTTTATCTTGAATCTTTCATATCTGAACATTCATGCCACAATAAAGAAAAATTACATTGAGAAATATGTTAGAAAGCATTCCACATCAAAAATTCCTTTTTATCATTTACCTACTCGAGGACGAGCATGAATTAAGCATGGGGATGCTTGATACGTCTCCAACGTATCTATAATTTTTGATTGCTCCATGATATTATATAATCTATTTTGGATGTTAATGGGCTTTATTTTACACTTTTATATCATTTTTGGGACTAACCTACTAACCGGAGGCCCGACCCAAATTGCTGTTTTTTTGCCTATTTTAGAGTTTCGCCGAAAAGGAATATCAAACGGAGTCCAAATGGAATGAAACCTTCGGGAACGTGATTTTCTCAACGAACGTGATCCAGGAGACTTGGAGTGGGCGTCAAGAAACAATCAAGGAGGCCACGAGGCAGGGGGCGCGCCTACCCTCCTAGGCGCACCCTCCACCCTCGTGGGCCCCTCGTTGCTCCACAGACGTACTTCTTCCTCCTATATATATCCACGTACCCCCAAACATCCAGGAGCACCACGAAAACCTAATTCCACCAGTGCAACCTTTTGTACCCGAGAGATCCCATCTTGGGACCTTTTCTGGAGCTCCGCCGGAGGGTTTCTACATCAACAACATAGCCCTTCCGATGAAGTGTTAGTAGTTTACTTCAAAACTTCGGGTCCATAGTTATTAGCTAGATGGCTTCTTCTCTCTTTTTGGATCTCAATACAAAGTTCTCCCCCTCTCTTGTGGAGATCTGTTCAATGTAATCTTCTTTTGCGGTGTGTTTGTTGAGATTGATGAATTGTGGGTTTATGATCAAGTTTATCTATGAACAATATTTGATTCTTCTCTGAATTCTTTTATGTATGATTGGTTTATCTTTGCAATTCTCTTCGAATTATCAGATTGGTTTGGCCTACTAGATTGATGTTTCTTGCAATGGGAGAAGTGCTTAGCTTTGGGTTCAATCTTGCGGTGCTCGATCCGAGTGACAGAAAGGGAAACGACACATATTATATTATTGCCATCGAGGATAAAAAGATGGGGTTTATATCATATTGCATGAGTTTATCCCTCTACATCATGTCATGTTGCTTAAAGCATTACTCTGTTCTTATGAACTTAATACTCTAGATGCATGCTGGATAGCGGTCGATCTGTGGAGTAATAGTAGTAGATGCCGAATCGTTTCGGTCTACTTGTCACGGACGTGATGCCTATATACATGATCATACCTAGATATTCTCATAACTATGCTCAATTCTATCAATTGCTCGATAGTAATTCGTTTACCCACCATAATACTTATGCTCTTGAGAGAAGCCACTAGTGAAACCTATGGCCCCTGGGTCTATCTTCCATCATATTAATCTTCCAACACTTAGCTATTTCTATTGCTGTTTATTTTACTTTGCATCTTTATTTCTCTTTATCATAAAAATACCAAAAATATTATCTTCTCATATCTATCAGATCTCACTCTCGTAAGTGACCGTGAAGGGATTGAAAACCCCTTTATCGCGTTGGTTGCGAGGTTCTTATTTGTTTGTGTAGGTGCGTGGGACTCGAGCATGATCTCCTACTGGATTGATACCTTGGTTCTCAAAAACTGAGGGAAATACTTACGCTACTTTACTGCATCACCCTTTCCTCTTCAAGGGAAAACCAACGTAGTGCTCAAGAGGTAGCATTCCTTTGGAGCGAGCACCGGGTTCTTGGGTCGAGGAGCTACATTTAGTGCTTTGGAGTATCAATACCATCCCCAATAGATCAATAGGCTATACGCCTTTCTTCATGGTCTGTGGTGTAGAGGCGGTTCTCCCAAGTGATATCCGTCATGACTCGCCTAGAGTGGCGGCTTATGTTGAAGCTAATAATGAGACGACACGTCAAAACGCACTAGATGCTTTGGATGAAGAGCGCAGCCTTGCGGCGGCTCATTCGGCAATATACCAGCAAGACCTGCGTTGATACGTCTCCAACGTATCTACTTTTCCAAACACTTTTGCCCTTGTTTTGGACTCTAACTTGCATGATTTGAATAGAACTAACCCGGACTGACGTTGTTTTCAGCAGAATTGCCATGGTGTTATTTTTGTGCAGAAACAAAAGTTCTCGGAATGACCTGAAACTTCACGGAGAATATTTTTGGAATATATAAAAAATACTGGCGAAAGAATCAAAACCAGGGGGCCCACACCCTGTCCACGAGGGTGGGGGGCGCGCCTACCCCCCTGGGCTCGCCCCCTGCCTCGTGGGTCCCCTGATGCTCCACCGACTTCAACTCCAACTCTATATATTCACATTCAGAGAGAAAGATTCATCACGTTTTACGATATGGAGCCGCCTCCAAGCCCTAATCTCTCTCGGGAGGGCTGATCTGGAGTCCGTTCGGGGATCCGGAAAGGGGAATCCATCACCATCGTCATCACTAACCTTCCTCCATTACGAATTTCATGATGTTCACCGCCGTGCGTGAGTAGTTCCATCGTAGGCTTGCTGGACGATGATGGGTTGGATGAGATTTATCATGTAATCGAGTTAGTTTTGTTAGGGTTTGATCCCTAGTATCCATTATGTTCGGAGAATGATGTTGCTATGACTTTGCTATGCTTAATGCTTGTCACTAGGGCCCGAGTGCCATGATTTCAGATCTGAACCTATTATGTTTTCATGAATATATGTGAGTTCTTGATCCTATCTTGCAAGTCAATAGTCACCTACTATGTGTTATGATCCGGCAACCCCGAAGTGACAATAATCGGGACCACTCCCGGTGATGACCATAGTTTGAGGAGTTCATGTATTCACTAAGTGTTAATGCTTTGGTCCGGTACTCTATTAAAAGGAGGCCTTAATATTCCTTAGTTTCCAATAGGACCACGCTGCCACGGGAGAGTAGGACAGAAGATGTCATGCAAGTTCTTTTCCATAAGCACGTATGACTATATTCAAAATACTTGCCTACATTACATTGATGAATTGGAGCTAGTTTTGTGTCAACCAATATTATAACTGTTGCATGAGGAATCACATCCGACATAATTATCCATCACTGATCCATTGCCTACGAGTTTCTCACATATTGATCTCTACTTAGTTACTTTTCTGTTGCCACTGTTATAATCACTACAAAACTACTATTGTTACTTTTGCCACCGTTACCGTTACTTCCATATCACTTTGCTACTAAATACTTTGATGCAGATATTAAGTCTTTCAGGTGCGGTTGAATTGATAACTCAACTATTAATACTTGAGAATATTCTTTGGCTCCCCTTGTGCCGAACCAATAAATTTGGGTTGAATACTCTACCCTAAAAAAATGTTGGGATCCCCTATACTTCTGGGTTAACAATACTATTTTCTGGCGCCGTTGCCGGGGTACATAGCTCTATTCTTTGAGTCACTTGGGATTTATATCTGTTGATCATGATGAAGAACTTGAAAGATGAAAGAACCAAGATTTTTCCCTCAACTACGAGGGGAGGTAAGGAACCGCCATCTAGCTCTGCACTTGATTCACCTTCTATTTTGAGTAAACTTGCGACACCTACACCAGCTATTCATTCTGATATGTCGCATGTTATTGATGATGCCACTTCTGCTTTGCAGGATACTTATGATGAAACTACTTCTATGCTTGATAATACGGTGCCACTAAGTGAATTTCTTGATGAAAAACTTGCTAAGGTTAGAGAGAATGAAATTATTGAAACTGATAGTATTGATGAAAGTGATGATGAAGATTCTCCCCCTAGATATGAATTGACTGCTCTGCCTGAGGGTTATGTTATGGATGAAGAAACTGCTAGAGACTTCTTAGCTTGCAATGATAGATATGATCTTAAGAAATTAGTAGCTAAGCTTTTATAACCCACAAGTATAGGGTATCACAACAGTTTTCGAGGGTAGAGTATTCAACCCAAATTTATTGATTCGACACAAGGGGAGTCAAAGAATATTCTCAAGTATTAGCAGGTGAGTTGTCAATTCAACCACACCTGGAAACTTAATATATGCAGCAAAGTGTTTAGTAGCAAATAATATGATAATAGTGGTAACGGTAGCAAAAGTTAATGGTAGCAAAAGTAATTTTTTTTGGTATTTTGTAGTGATGATAGCAATAGCAACGGAAAAGTAAATAATCGAAGAACAATATATGGAAAGCTCGTAGGCAATGGATCGGTGATAGAGAATTATGCCGGATGCGGTTCATCATGTAACAGTCATAACCTAGGGTGACACAGAACTAGCTCCAATTCATCAATGTAATGTAGGCATGTATTCCGAATATAGTCATACGTGCTTATGTAAAAGAACTTCCATGACATCTTTTGTCCTACCCTCCCGTGGCAGCGGGGTCCTAGCGGAAACTAAGGGATATTAAGGCCTCCTTTTAATAGAGTACCGGACCAAAGCATTAACACATAGTGAATACATGAACTCCTCAAACTACGGTCATCACCGGTAAGTATCCCGATTATTGTCACTTTGGGGTTAACGGATCATAACACATAATAGGTAACTATAGACTTGCAAGATAGGATCAAGAACTCTTATATATTGAAGAAAACATAATAGGTTCAGATCTGAAATCATGGCACTTGGGCCCTAGTGACAAGCATTAAGCATAGCAAAGTCATAGCAACATCAATCTCAGAACATAGTGGATACTAGTGATCAAACCCTAACAAAACTAACTCGATTACATGATAAATCTCATCCAACCCATCACCGTCCAGCAAGCCTATGATGGTATTACTCACGCACGGCGGTGAGCATCATGAAATTGGTGATGGAGGATGGTTGATGATGACGATGGCAACGGATTCCCCTCTCCGGAGCCTCGAACGGACTCCAGATTAGCCCTCCCGAAAGCTTTTAGGGCTTGGCGGCAGCTCTGTATCGTAAAACGCGATGAATCCTTCTCTCCTATTTTTTTCTCCCCGAAACCAAATATATAGAGTTGGAGTTGAGGTCGGAGGAGCTCCAGGGGGCCCACGAGGTAGGGGGCGCGCCCCCCACCCTCGTGGCTAGGGTGTGGGGATCCTGGTCTTCATCTTTTGCAAGGGTTTTTCGTTATTTCCGAAAAGATGTTCCGTGAAGTTTTAGGTCATTCCAAGAACTTTTGTTTCTGCACATAAATAACACCATGGTAATTCTGCTGAAAACAGCATCAGTCCGGGTTAGTTCCATTCGAATCATGCAAGTTAGAGTCCAAAACAAGGGCAAAAGTGTTTGGAAACATAGATACGGCGGAGACGTATCAACTCCTCAAGCTTAAACCTTTGCTTGTCCTCAAGCAATTCAGTTGACAAACTGAAAGTGATAAAGAAAAACTTTTACAAACACTGTTTGCTCTTGTTGTTGTAAATATGTAAAGCTAGCATTCAAGTTTTCAGCAAAGATTATGAACTAACCACATTCACAATAATGCATAGGTCTCATGTTTACTCATATCAATGGCATAATCAACTAGCGAGCAATAATAATAAATCTCGGATGACAACACTTTCTCAAAACAATCATAATATGACATAACAAGATGGTATCTCGCTAGCCCTTTCTGAGACCATAAGACATAAATGCAGAGCACCTTTAAAGATCAAGGACTGACTAGACATTGTAATTCATGGTAAAAGAGGTCTAGTCAAGTCATACTCAATGTAAACTAACAGTAATGAATGCAAATGACAGCGGTGCTCTCCAACTGGTGCTTTTTAATAAGAGGATGATGACTCAACATGAAAGTAAATAGATAGGCCCTTCACAGAGGGAAGCAGGGATTTGTAGACGTGCCAGAGCTCGGTTTTGAAATAGAGGTGAATAATATTTTGAGCGGTATAATTTCATTGTCAACATAACAACCAAGAGATGGCAATATGTCCCATGCTACACACATTATAGGAGGTTCTCAAATAGAATGGTAAAGTTTATACTACCCCTTCCACCAACAAGCATCAATCCATGGCTTGCTCGAAACAACGAGTGCCTCCAACTAACAAGCGTCCCAGGGGGAGTTTTGTTTGCAATTATTTTGATTTGATTTACATAAAGCATGGGACTGGGCATCCCGGTGACCAGCCACTTTCTCGTGAGTGAGGAGCGGAGTCCACTCCTATTGAGAATAACCCGCCTAACATGGAAGATACGGACAACCCTAGTTGATACATGAGCTATTCGAGCATACAAAACAGGATATTTATTTGAAGGTTTAGAGTTTGGCACATACAAATTTACTTGGAATGGCAGGTCGATACCGTATATAGGTAGGTATGGTGGACTCATATGGAATAACTTTGGGGTTTATGGGATTGGATGCACAAGCAGTATTCCCGCTTAGTACAGGTGAAGGCTAGCAAAAGACTGGGAAGCGACTAGCTAGAGAGCGACAACGGTCATGAACATGCATTAAAATTAATCAACACCGAATGCAAGCATGAGTAGGATATAATCCACCATGAACATAAATATCATGAAGGCTATGTTGATTTTGTTTCAACTACATGCGTGAACATGCGCCAAGTCAAGTTACTTAAATCATTCAGAGGAGGATACCACCCTATCATACCACATCACAACCATTTTAATAACATGTTGGCACGCAAGGTAAACCATTATAAGCTCCTAGATAATCAAGCATGTCACAAGAAACTATGATCTCTAGTTGTCATTGCAAACATGTTTATTCATAATAGGCTGAATCAGGAACGATGAACTAATCATATTTACAAAAACAAGAGAGGTCGAGTTCATACCAGCTTTTCTCATCTCAATCAGTCCATCATATATCGTCATAATTGCCTTTCACTTGCACAACCGAATGATGTGGATAATAATAATAGTGCACGTGCATTGGACTAAGCTGGAATCTGCAAGCATTCAATAAACAGGAGAACACAAGGCAATATGGGCTCTTTTGTCAGATCAACAATAATGCATATAAGAGCCACTTCAACAATTTAATCATGGTCTTCTCCGATTGACCCCCAAAGAAAATAAAAGAGATAAAACTATTTACACGGGAAAGCTCCCAACAAGTAAAAGAAGAACAAGAAATCTTTTTGGGTTTTCTTTTTATTACTACTACAAGCATGGAAATTAAACTAATTAAAAGCTACAACTATTTTTTTAGTTTTTCTTAAGGTTTATTAAACACCCAAGAAGAAAGCATAAAAAGGAAAATAAACTAGCATGTATGATACAATGAAAAAGTATGAGCACCGACATCTAGCAATGAGTGTGTGAACATGAATGTAATGTTGGTGGGAAATACATACTCCCCCAAGCTTAGGCTTTTGGCCTAAGTTGGTCTATGGCCACGGCTGGCCTGACGGATATCCATAATAATAGTTGGGGTCGTATTGCGAAGAAGAAGACTCATATTGCCACTGGTTGGCAATCATCTCCGGATCCCAATGGTAATTAGACTGTCATGGAGGATCAACTTGTGGTTCTGACTCTGGCTCTGTGGCTGATGTAGGGTTCAGGTAGGCGTGAATAGCCTCTAACGGAACAAGGTACTTACCTGCAAATAAATCAAACAAGGAAGGAGTAGGCAGGGTAATAGTCTCAGGATGATGTTTATCAAAGAACAATTTGTATTTAAGCTCTCCTTCCCTATTCTTAACAATAAAATCATGTGCCACCATACTCTTATAATCTACATAAACAGTGGGCAACAATTTTTCTTCCTTCTCATAATGCCTAATAGGTATGTTGAAATGTGCAGCTAGGCATGAAGCATAAGTGCCTCCAAAGATGGGCCCCTTGGTACGGTTCAGACTTAACCGTTTAGCAATAATACCGCCCAGACTAATAGAGTTATCACCAAATAAACCATGGAACAAAAAAATAATATCAGGAATACTAAGGTTTCCACAGTTTCCACGACCAACTAAGCAACGACTAGCAAATATTGCAAAGTAGTGTAAAACAGGAAAATGTATGCTAGTGATTCGTGCATCGGAAACCTTCCTCGTTTCCCCTACAGTGATGGTATCAATAAACCTATCCACATCGTCTCGATGTGGTTCCACTACGCTGCCCTCAAAAGGGATCAAACAAACCCGGAAAAAATCATAAAGTGACATCTCCTTATGATCATCATATAAATAAAATTCCACCGCAGGTGGTGAGCTCCTAGCATGGAAATGAAAGTTTTGCACAAACATATTGGTGAGTAAGATATAAGGTTCGCGTCGGTCGTGGAGGAAGGTGATACGTCCATTTTGCATCATGCTTTTATATCGATGTTTATTGCATTATGGGCTATTATTACACATTATGTCACAATACTTATGCCTATTCTCTCTTATTTTACAAGGTTTACATAAAGAGGGAGAATGCCGGCAGCTGGGATTCTGGGCTGGAAAAGGAGCAAATATTAGAGACCTATTCTGCACAGCTCCAAAAGTCCTGAAACTTCACAGAAGTCAATTTCAGAATATATAAAAAATACTGAGCGCAAGAAGTTCACCAGGGGGGCCACACCCTGCCCACGAGGGTGGGGCGCGCCCTACCCCCTGGGCGCGCCCCCTACCTCATGGGCCCCCTGGTGGCCCTCCGATGTCCATCTTCTGCTATGTGAAGTCTTTCGATGAGGAAAAAATCATAAGCCATCTCCTCGGACGAAACTCCGCCGCCACGAGGCGGAACCTTGGCGGATCCAATCTAGGGCTCCGGCAGAGCTGTTCTACCGGGGGAACTTCCCTTCGGGAGGGGGAAATCATCGCCATCGTCATCCCCAACGCTCCTCTCATCGGGAGAGGGCAATCACCATCAACATCTTCACTAGCACCATCTCCTCTCAAAACCCTAGTTCATCTCATGTATCCAATTCTTGTCTCCAAGTCCGGGATTGGTACTAGTAGGTTGCTAGTAGTGTTAATTACTCCTTGTAGTTGATGCTAGTTACTTTATTTGGTGGAAGATCATATGTTCAGATCCTATATGCATATTAATACCCCTCTGATTATGAACATGATTATGCTTTATGAGTAGTTACATTTGTTCCTGAGGACATGGGAGAAGTCTTGCTATTAGTAGTCATGTGAATTTGGTATTCGTTCGATATTTTGATGAGATGTATGTTATCTCTCCTCTAGTGGTGTTATGTGAACGTCGACTACATAATACTTGACCATTATTTGGGCCTAGAGGAAGGCATTGGGAAGTAATAAGTAGATGATGGGTTGCTAGAGTTACAGAAGCTTAAACCCTAGTTTATGTGTTACTTCGTAAGGGGCTTATTTGGATCCATATGTTTCATGCTATGGTTAGGTTTACCTTAATTCTTTTGTTGTAGTTGCAGATGCTTGCAATAGAGGTTAGTCATAAGTGGGATGCTTGTCCAAGTAAGGACAGTACCCAAGCACCATTCCACCCACATACCAAATTATCAAAGTACCGAACGTGAATCATATGAACGTGATGAAAACTAGCTTGACGACATTCCCATGTGTCCTCGGGAGCGCTTTTCTCTATATAAGAGTTTGTCCAGGCTTGTCCTTTGCTACAAAAAGGATTGGGCCACCTTTCTGCACTTTATTTACTTTTGTTACTTGTTGCTCGTTACAAATTATCCTATCACAAAACTATCTGTTACCACTTATTTCAGTACTTGCAGAGAATACATTGCTGGAAACCGCTTATCATTTCCTTCTGCTCCTTGTTGGGTTCGACACTCTTACTTATCGAAAGGACTACGATAGATCCCCTATACTTGTGGGTCATCAAGACTCTTTTCTAGCGCCGTTGCCGGGGAGTGAAGCGCCTTTGGTAGGTGGAATTTGGTAAGGAAAATTTATATGGTGTGCTGAAATTTACTCTCACTTGTTACTATGGAAAGTAATCCTCTGAGGGGCTTGTTCGGGGTATCTTCACCCCGACCAGTAGAGCAAAGAGTTGCTCCTCAACCTACTGAAAATGAAAATGTCTGCTTTGAAATTCCTTTGGGTCTGATAGAAAAACTGCTAGCTAATCCTTTTGCAGGAGACGGAACAACACATCCTGATGAGCACCTAATATATGTGGATGAAGTTTGTGGATTATTTAAGCTTGCAGGTGTACCCGGAGATGTTATTAAGAAGAAGGTCTTCCCTTTATCTTTGAAGGAAGATGCATTGACATGGTATAGGCTATGTGATGATACGGGGTCATGGAACTACAAACGATTGAAATTGGAATTTCATCCGAAGTTTTATCCTATGCATCTTGTTCATCATGATCGCAATTATATATAGAATTTTTGGCCTCGCGAAGGAGAAAGCATCGCTCAAGCTTGCAGGAGGCTTAAATCAATGTTATATTCATGCCCCAATCATGAGCTCTCAAGAGAGATGATTATTCAAAATTTATATGCTCGGCTTTCTGATAACAATCGCACCATGCTCGATACTTCTTGTGCTGGCTCTTTTATGATGAAGACTATTGAATTCAAATGGGATTTATTGGAAAGAATTAAACGCAACTCTGAAGATTGGGACCTCGACGAAGGTCAGGAGTCAGGTATGACACCTAAGTTTGATTGTGTTAAATCTTTTATGGATACCGATGTTTTCCGTAAATTTAGCACTAAATATGGACTTGACTCTGAGATAGTAGCTTCTTTCTCTGAATCTTTTGCTACTTATGTTGATCTCCCCAAGGAGGAGTGGTTTAAATATCATCCTCCCATAGAAGTAAAAGTAGTTGCACCTATTAAAGTTGAAGAAAAGACTATCACTTATAATGATCCTATTGTTCCTACTTCTTATGTTGAGAAACCACCTTTCCCTGTTAGGATAAAGGATCATGCTAAAGCTTCAACTATGTTTCGTAAAAGCAATATTAGAACATATACACCTCCTTAGCAAGTTAAAGTTGAACTAATATTGCTATTGTTAAAGATCTTTTGGCTGATAATATTGATGGGCATGTTATTTATTTCTGTGATGAAACTGCTAGAATTGCTAAACCTTGTGCTAAAGATAAACCTAGACCTGTGGTAGGCATGCCTGTTATTTCTGTTAAAATAGGAGATCATTGTTATCATGGCTTATGTGATATGGGTGCCAGTGCTAGTGCAATACCTATTGACCTATATAGAGAAATTATGCATGATATTGCACCTGTTGAGTTAGAAGATATTGGTGTCACAATTAAACTTGCCAATAGAGATACTATTTCACCAGTGGGAATTGTTAGAGATGTTGAAGTCCTGTGTGGGAAAACTAAATATCCTGCTGATTTTCTTGTTCTTGGTTCCCCACAAGATAGCTTTTGTCCCATTATATTTGGTAGACCCTTCTTAAACACTGTTAATGCTAAGATAGATTGCAAAAAGGATGTTGTTACTATCGGTTTAGATGATATGTCTCATGAATTTAATTTCTCTAAATTTAGTAGACAACACTGTGAAGAAGAATTACCTAGTAAGGATGAAATTATTGGTCTTGCTTCTATTGTCGTACCTCCTAGTGATCCTTTAGAACAATATTTGCTAGACCATGAAAATGATATGTTTATGAATGAAAGAAGGGAAATAGATGAAGTATTCTTTAAACATGAACCTATTCTGAAACACAATTTGCCTGTTGAAATCCTAGGGGATCCTCCTCCACCCAAGGGTGATCCCATGTTTGAGCTTAAACCGTTGCCTAATACTCTTAAATATGCTTATCTTGATGAGAATAAGATATATCATGTTATTATTAGTGCTAACCTTTCAGAGCATGAGGAAGAGAGATTATTGAAAACTCTGAAGAAGAACCATGCTGCTATTGGGTATACTCTTGATGATCTTAAGGGCATTAGTCCCACTCTATGTCAACATAAAATAAATTTGGAAGAAGATGCTAAACCAGTTCGTGATCATCAACGACGACTGAATCCTAAAATGAAAGAAGTGGTGAGAAAGGAAATACTAAAGCTTCTTGAGGCAGGTATAATCTATCCTGTTGCTGATAGTCAGTGGGTAAGTCCTGTCCATTGTGTCCCTAAGAAGGGAGGTATTACTGTCGTTCCTAATGATAAAGATGAATTAATTCCTCAAAGAATTATTACAGGTTATAGGATGGTAATTGATTTCCGCAAATTAAATAAGGCCACTAAAAAGGATCATTACCCCTTACCTTTTATCAATCAAATGCTAGAAAGATTATCCAAACATACACATTTTTGCTTTCTTGATGGTTATTCTGGTTTCTCTCAAATACCTGTGTCAGCCAAGGATCAATCAAAGACTACTTTTACTTGCCCTTTTGGTACTTTTGCTTATAGACGTATGCCTTTTGGTTTATGTAATGCACCTGCTACCTTTCAAAGATGCATGATGGCTATATTCTCTGACTTTTGTGAAAAGATTTGTGAGGTTTTCATGGACGATTTCTCCGTCTATGGATCTTCTTTTGATGATTGCTTGAGAAACCTTGATCGAGTTTTGCAGAGATGTGAAGAAACTAATCTTGTCTTGAATTGGGAAAGTGCACTTTATGGTTAATGAAGGTATTGTCTTGGGGCATAAAGTTTCTGAAAGAGGTATTGAAGTTGATAAAGCCAAGGTTGATGCTATTGAAAAGATGCCATGCCCCAAGGACATCAAAGGTATAAGAAGTTTCCTTGGTCACGCCGGATTTTATAGGAGGTTCATTAAGGACTTCTCAAAAATTTCTCGGCCTCTGACTAATTTATTACAAAAAGATATACCATTTGTCTTTGATGATGATTGTGTAGAAGCATTTGAAATACTTAAGAAAACGTTGATCTCTGCACCTATTGTTCAGCCACCTGATTGGAATTTACCCTTTGAAATTATGTGTGATGCTAGTGATTATGCCGTAGGTGCTGTTCTAGGGAAAAGAGTTGATAAGAAATTAAACGTTATTCAATATGCTAGTAAAACCCTAGACAATGCTCAAAGAAATTATGCTACTACTGAAAAAGAATTCTTAGCAGTTGTATTTGCTTGTGATAAGTTCAGACCTTATATTGCTGATTCTAAAGTAACTATTCACACTGATCAGGATGCTATTAAATATCTTATGGAAAAGAAATATGCTAAACCTAGACTTATTAGATGGGTTCTCTTGCTACAAGAATTTGACTTACATATTTTTGATAGAAAGGGAGCTGAGAACCCTGTTGCAGACAACTTGTCTAGGTTAGAAAATGTGCTTGATGACCCACTACCTATTGATGATAGCTTTCGTGATGAGAAATTAAATGTCATAAATGCTTCTCATACTGCTCCATGGTATGCTGATTATGCTAATTACATTGTTGCCAAAGTCATACCACCTAGTTTCACATACCAGCAAACGAAAAAGTTCTTCTATGATTTGAGGCATTACTTTTGGGATGACCCACATCTTTATAAAGAAGGAGTAGATGGTGTTATTAGATATTGTGTACCTGAGCATGAACAGGAACAGATCCTACGCAAGTGTCACTCCGAAGCTTATGGAGGACACCATGCTGGAGATAGAACTGCACATAAGGTATTGCAATCTGGTTTTTATTGGCCTACTCTCTTAAAAGATGCCCGTAAGTTTGTCTTATCTTATGATGAATGTCAAAGAATTGGTAAATTTAGTAGACGTCAAGAAATCCCTATGAACTATTCACTCGTTATTGAACCATTTGATGTTTGGGGCTTTGACTATATGGGACCTTTTCCTGCCTCTAATGGTTATACACATATTTTAGTTGCTGTTGATTACATTACTAAGTGGGTAGAAGCTATTCCAACTAGTAGTGCTGATCATAACACTTCTATTAAAATGCTTAAAGAAGTTATTTTTTCAAGATTTGGAGTCCCTAGATGTTTAGTGACTGATGGCGGTTCACATTTTATTCATGGTGCTTTCCGTAAAATGCTTGCTAAGTATGATGTTAATCATAGAATTGCATCCCCTTATCACCCTCAGTCTAGCGGTCAAGTAGAATTGAGTAATAGAGAGCTCAAATTAATTTTGCAAAAGACTGTCAACGGGTCTAGAAAGAATTGGTCCAAGAAACTTGATGATGCATTATGGGCCTATAGAACTGCATATAAAAATCCTATGGGTATGTCTCCATATAAAATGGTTTACGGAAAAGCATGTCACTTACCTCTCGAACTAGAACACAAGGCATATTGGGCTATTAAAGAGCTCAATTATGATTTTTAAACTTGCCGGTGAGAAGAGGTTATTTGATATTAGCTCACTCGATGAATGGAGAACCCAAGCCTATGAAAATGCCAAGTTGTTTAAAGAAAAAGTTAAAAGATGGCATGATAAAAGGATACAAAAGCGTGAGTTTAATGTAGGTGAATATGTATTGCTATACAACTCTCGTTTAAGATTTTTTGCAAGAAAGCTTCTCTCTAATTGGGAAGGTCCTTACGTTATCGAGGAGGTCTATCGTTCCGGTGCCATAAAAATCAACAACTTCGAAGGCACAAATCCGAAGGTGGTGAACGGTCAAATAATCAAACATTATATCTCAGGTAATCCCATAAATGTTGAAACCAATGTTATTGAAACCGTAACAACAGAGGAATACATAAGGGACACTTTCCGGAACGTTTCAGACTCCGAAAAGGAATAGGTATGTGGCACGGTAAGTAAACCGACTCCAAAACTGTTTTTAAGGCAATATTTCTCCGTTTTGGAATATTTAGAAAAATAGAAAAATAAGAAGCAGTCCGGGAAGGACACGAGGCCTCCACGACGGTGGAGGGCGCACCCTACCCTACTAGGCGTGCCCCCTACCTCGTGGGCACCTGGTGCGCTCTCCGGACTCCGTTTTCTTGCACAATACGTATTTTGGTCGGTAAAAATTCATTATATAATCTCCTGGTGGTTTTGACTCCCGTATCACGCAATTACACTTTGTTTGTGTTTCGAGCTGTTTTTCTGACAGATCCAGGACGTCATGTCATCTTCAAGTGCCCCCAAGGACCAGTTCTTCGAGAAGGTCATTAACCCCTACCTCACGGAGGTGCTGCAACACCCTCAAACCATTGAGATGCGTGAGGGGTTGTTGCACATCCGCGATGTTGAGGGACCAAGGAAGACCGGAAGCACGGAGGCAAGGCTCGAGGCATTGGAGCAAGATGTTTTCAAGTGTCAGGAGATGGTGGAGCGTGGACTCGATTCCAATCACATTATGATCAAGGAGTTCACCAACAACCACAAGCTGGACGTCAAGAACATTGGGGAGGCCATCTTCAAGCTTCATGAGAAAATCGAGCACCTCCAAGCCTAGATCTATGACCTGCAAAATCAAAACTGTGAGTATGAATATAGATTCAAGAGGATGTGTTTGGCTGCAGATTTGAGGTTTCAAGAGACTCGATCATCCTTCTATGATGCTGAGCCTATGCCTTGGAAGAAGGACGACAAGCCTACGCCATCAACAAAACCATCACCTTCTCCACCAACAAAGAAGAATTGAGTATCTGGTATGAGCACTCCCCTTGGCAACTGCCAAGCTTGGGGGAGTGCCCCAGTATCATATCATCATCACTTTTATCTTTACCGTTTTTCTTAGTTCGATCCTTTTGGTAATATCTTGATCTGGTAGAATAAAGTTTATGGCATGATCTAATTTTGAGTTTTGCTTTATGATCCTTCTATGTAATCGAGTCCGTGAGCTATATATAATAAAGATTAGTGTTGACTCAAGGGCTTGATTATTTTGCCATGATCTTAAGTGAATAAAAGAAAAGAGAAATAAATAAAAAGGAATAAAAGAGATCATATGGATCTTATGGAGAGTAATGAGCTCACATAGAAAAAGTATGATGAATAAAAGTTGTTGAGAGTTAACAAACATAGTTTTGGTCATCGTTGAAATTAATAGGAAGTAATAAAGAAAGAGAGGTATTCACATATAAATATACTATCTTGGACATCTTTAATGATTGTGAGCACTCATTAAAATATGACGTGCTAAAGAGTTGACGTTGGACAAGGAAGACAACGCAATGGGTTATGTTTTCTTGCATCTGAGATAAATTATATTGTCTTGGATCATCCAACATGATTGAGCTTGCCTTTCCCCCTCATGCTAGCCAAATTCATCGCACAAAGTAGAGATACTACTTGTGCTTCCAAATACCCTTAAACCAGTTTTGCCATGAGAGTCCACCATATCTACCTATGGATTGAATAAGATCCTTCAAGTAAGTTGTCATCGGTGTAAAGCAATAAAAATTGCTCTCTAAATATGTATGACTTATTAGTGTGGGAGCAAATAATCTTTATACGATCGTGTGATATGGAAGAAATAAAAGCGACGGACTGCATAATAAAGGTCCATATCAGAAGTGGCAATATAAAGTGACGTTCTTTCGCATTAAGATTTTGTGCATCCAACCATAAAAGCGCATGACAACCTCTGCTTCCCTCTGCGAAGGGCCTATCTTTTACTTTTATCTCCTACCTTACATAAGAGTCATGGTGATCTTCACCCTTCCTTTTTTTACATTTTATCTTCTGGCAAGCACAACATGTTGGAAATATCCCGGTATATATGGCTAATTGGATGTGAGTTTTCATGAACTAGTATTGTTGACATCACCCTTGAGGTAAAACATTGGGAGGCAAAACTATAATCCCCTATCTTTCTCTATCCGATTAAAACTCCATACCCATAAGTATTTCGTGAGTGTTAGCAATTGTGAAACACTATATGATAGTTGAGTATGTGGACTTGCTGAAAAGCTCTTATACTGACTCTTTCCTATGTTATGATAAATTGCAATTGCTCCAATGACTGAGATTATAGTTTGTTAGTTTCCAATGAAGTTTACGATTCATACTTGAAATTGTGATTGAATTATTACTCTAGCATAAGAGACCATATGACAAGAATTATATAAGTTGATGTTCTAAGAATGATCATGATGCCCTCATGTCCGTATTTTATTTTTATCGACACCTCTATCTCTAAACATGTGGACATATTTTTCGAGTTTGGCTTTCGCTTGAGGACAAGCGAGGTCTAAGCTTGGGGGAGTTGATACATCCATTTTGCATCATGCTTTTATATCGATGTTTATTGCATTATGGGTTGTTATTACACATTATGTCACAATACTTATGCCTATTCTATCTTATTTTACAAGGTTTACATAAAGAGGGAGAATGCCGGCAACTGGGATTCTGGGCTGGAAAAGGAGCAAATATTAGAGACCTATTCTGCACAGCTCCAAAAGTCCTGAAACTTCACGGAAGTCAATTTCAGAATATATATAAAATACTTAGCGCAAGAAGTTCACCAGGGGGCCACACCCTACCCACGAGGGTGGGGGGCATGCCCTACCCCTGGGCGCGCCCCCCAACCTCGTGGGCCCCCTGGTGGCCCTCCGATGTCCATCTTCTGCTATATGAAGTATTTCGATGAGGAAAAAATCGTAAGCCATCTCCTCGGATGAAACTCCGCTGCCACGAGGCGGAACCTTGGCGGATCCAATCTAGGGCTCCGGCAGAGCTGTTCTACAGGGGAAACTTCCCTCCGGGAGGGGGCAATCATCGCCATCGTCATCACCAACGCTCCTCTCATTGGGAGAGGGCAATCTCCATCAACATCTTGACCAACACCATCTCGTCTCAAAACCTTAGTTCATCTCTTGTATCCAATTCTTGTCTCCAAGTCCGGGATTGGTACAAGTAGGTTGCTAGTAGTGTTAATTACTCCTTGTAGTTGATGCTAGTTGGTTTATTTGGTGGAAAATCATATGTTCAGATCCTATATGCATATTAGTACCCCTCTGATTATGAACATGATTATGCTTTGTGAGTAGTTACGTTTGTTCCTAAGGACATGGGAGAAGTCTTGCTATTAGTAGTCATGTGAATTTGGTATTCGTTTGATATTTTGATGAGATGTATGTTATCTCTCCTCTAGTGGTGTTATGTGAACGTCGACTACATAACACTTCACCATTATTTGGGACTAGAGGAAGGCATTGGGAAGTAATAAGCAGATGAGGGGTTGCTAGAGTGACAGAAGCTTAAACCCTAGTTTATGCGTTGCTTCGTAAGGGGCTGATTTGAATCCATATGTTTCATGCTATGGTTAGGTTTACCTTAATACTTTTGTTGTAGTTGCCGATGCTTGCAATAGAGGTTACTCATAACTGGGATGATTGTCCAAGTAAGGACAATACCCAAGAACCGTTCCACCCACATACCAAATTATCAAAGTACCGAACGCGAATCATATGAAGGTGATGAAAACTAGCTTGACGATATTCCCATGTGTCCACGGGAGCGCTTTCCTCTATATAAGAGTTTGTCTAGGCTTGTCCTTTGCTACAAAAAGGATTGGGCCACCTTGCTACCTTTATTTACTTTTGTTACTTGTTGCTCGTTACAAATTGTCCTATCACAAAACTATCTGTTACCACTTATTTCAGTACTTGCAGAGAATACCTTGCTGGAAACCGCTTATCAGTTCCCTCTGCTCCTCGTTGGGTTTGACACTCTTACTTATCGAAAGGACTACAATAGATCCCCTATACTTGTGGGTCATCAGAAGGCGGTGAGGCCTGCAATCTCAGCCAATTCATAAAAATCTTCATAAATCCCGGCTGCTCTCAAGAAATCATCGGAAGGCGATTCACACGACCGAACCTCCGTGGTGCGAGGCAGATTATATTTGGGCTTCTGTGCCTTTTCCTTCGAGCTTCGGCTCGATGAGCCCCTCAAAAGTCTCTTCATTATTTTCTGAAAAATTCTGTAATTTTTAGTAACTTCAAAATAAAAGTAAATCAAACTCAACAAAATTGATAGCAACTACTCCTACAAGTGCCTAGAGCCTATATCATGCATCAAAACTACTTTTGACCATATAAATTTGACATGCAAGCTCAAGAACAGAGTCACCTAAGTAGCAAAAATTTGCAATGAATAAAGCACTAGAACAAAAACTAATTGGACCAATGGAGGAGTCACATACCAAGGAACAATCTCCCCAAGCAGTTTTGTGAGAGGTGCTTTGAGCAAGGAGATCGAAAATGGCAACAAAATGAGCTTGGACTCGGGTATAACTAGATATTCGTGTTTGTGGGAGGAAGAAGAAGTGTGTGGGTGCAGGAATAAGTGGAGGAGGTCCACCGTGGGCCCACGAGGCAGGGGGCGCGCCCTCCACCCTCGTGGCCAGGTGGATGACCCCCGTGCTGTGTTCTCAGTGCCAAATATTCTAGAAAAAATCATATTTAAATTTCAGGGCATTTGGAGAACTTTTATTTTTTGGGTATTTTTATATTGCATGGATAATTCAGATAATAGACAAAAAAAATACTATTTTTACTTTATTTAATATAAATAACAGAAAGTAAAAGGAGGGTACAGAAGGTTGTGCCTTATAGTTTCATCCATATCATGCTTATCAAAAGGAATCCACTAACAAGGTTGATCAAGTCTTGTTAACGAACTCATTCTGAATAACATGGAACCGGAGAAATTTCGAATAACACTATGTTACCTCAACGGGGATATGCACATACCCAATAATAAGAATATAATATTTCTTCTTGACAGTAGGAAGAGGAAATTCAAAACCTCCAAATATAATCGATGGAATTTTTCCAATAGAGTTGATACTATGAACTTGAGGTTGTTTCCTCAGAAAGTGTATCGTATGCTCATTACCATTAACATGAAAAGTGACATTGCCTTTAGTGAAATCAATAACAGCCCCTGCAGTATTCCAAAAGGGTCTTCCAAGAATAATAGACATACTATCGTCCTCGGGAATATCAAGAATAACAAAGTCTGTTAAAATAGTAATGTTTGCAACTACAACAGGCACATCCTCACAAATACCGACAGGTATAGCAGTTGATTTATCAGCCATTTGCAAAGATATTTTAGTAGGTGTCAACTTATTCAAATCAAGTCTACGATATAAAGAGAGGGGCATAACACTAACACCGGCTCCAAGGTCACATAACACAGTTTTAACATAGTTTCTTTTAATGGAGCATGGTATAGTGGGTACTCCTGGATCTCCAAGTTTCTTTGGTATTCCACCCTTAAAAGTATAATTAGCAAGCATGATGGAAATTTCAGCTTCCGGTATCTTTCTTTTATTAGTCACAATTTCTTTCATATACTTAGCATAAGGATTCATTTTGAGCACATCAGTTAGTCGCATGTGCAAAAAAGATAGGTCTAATCATTTCAGCAAAGCGCTCAAAATCCTCATCATCCTTTTTCTTGGATGGTTCGGGAGGAAAAGGCATGGGTTTCTGAACCCATGGCTCTCTTCCTTTACCATGTTTCCTAGCAACAAAGTATTTCTTATCATAACATTGATTCTTTGATTGTGGGTTATCAAGATCAACAGCAGGTACAATTTCTATATCATTATCATTACTAGGTTGAGGATCATCATGAACATTATTATTAGCATTTTCACTAGTTTTAGGTTCATTACCGGATTGTGTTTCAGCATCAGAAATAGAAATATCATTTGGATTCTCAGGTGTTTCAGTAATAGGTTCACTAGAAGCATGCAAAGTCCTATCATTTTTCTTTTTCTTCCTTTTAGAAGGACTAGGTGCATCTATATTATTTCTCTGAGAATCTTGCTCAATTCTCTTAGGGTGGCCTTCAGGATACAAAGGTTCCTAAGTCATTCTACCACCTCTAGTCATAACTCTAACAACATTTTTTTGAGGGTTAACAACATTATTATTATTATTCTTACTATTCAATTCATTGAGCAAATCAGTTTGAGCTTTAAGTACTTGTTCTACTTGAGTGGTAACCATAGAGGCATGTTTACCAATAAGTTTAAGTTCACCTTTAACATTAGCCATATAATCACCCAAGTGTTCAAGCATATTTGAATTGTATTTCAATTGTCTACCAAAATAAGCATTAAAGTCTTCTTGCTTAGCCATAAATTTATCAAACTCATCTAAGCATGGGCTAGCAAACTTAGTAAATGGAATTTCAGCTTTATCATATCTATAGAGGGAATTTACCTTTACTACCTGTGTCGGGTTATCAAGACCATGTGTTTCTTCAATAGGTAATGGATTAAGATCATATGTTTCTTCAACAGGCGGTAAATTAAGACCGTGTATTTCTTCAATAGGAGGTAAATTCTTAACATCTTCAGCTTTAAGACCTTTTTCTCTCATAGATTTCTTTGCCTCTTGCATATCTTCAGGACTGAGAAATAGAATACCCCTCTTCTTCGGAGTTGGTTTAGGAATAGGCTCAGGAGCTGGCTTAGGAAGTGTCCAATTATTTTCATTTGTCAACATATTATTCAGTAGAATTTCAGCTTCATCCGGTGTTCTCTCCCTGAAAACAGAACCAGCACAACTATCTAGGTAATCTCTGGAAGCATTGGTTAGTCCATTATAAAAGATATCAAGTATTTCATTTTTCTTAAGAGGATGATCAGGCAAAGCATTAAGTAACTTGAGAAGCCTGCCCCAAGCTTGTGGGAGACTCTCTTCCTCAATTTGCACAAAATTATATATATATATCCCTTAAAGCAGCTTTTTTCTTATGAGCAGGCAAATATTTAGCAGAGAAGTAATAAATCATATCCTGGGGACTACGCACACAACCAGGATCAAGAGAATTAAACCATATCTTAGCATCACCCTTTAATGAGAACGGAAATATTTTAAGGATATAAAAGTAATGAGTTCTCTCATCATTAGTGAACAGGGTGCCTATATCATTTAATTTAGTAAGATGTGCCACAACAGTTTCAGATTCATAGCCATGAAAAGGATCAGATTCAACCAAAGTAATTATATCAGGATCAACAGAGAATTCATAATCCTTATCAGTCACACAAATAGGTGAAGTAGCAAAAGCAGGGTCAGGTTTCATTCTAGCATTAAGAGATTGCTGCTTCCATTTAGCTAATAACCTCTTGAGTTCGTATCTATCTTTGCAAGCTAAAATAGCTAAGGCAGCTTCTTTTTCAAAAACATAACCCTCAGGAATAACAGGTGATTCATTATTAGGGGAAGAGTCTTCATCATCACTTTCATCAATATTTTCGCTCTCTCTAACCCTAGCAAGTTGTTCATCAAGAAATTCACCAAGTGGCACAGTAGTATCAAGCATAGAAGTAGTTTCATCATAAGTATCATGCATAGCAGAAGTGGCATCATCCATAACATGCGACATATCAGAACAAATAGCAGAAGCAGGTTTAGGTGTCACAAGCTTACTCAAAACAGAAGGTGAATCAAGTGCAGAGCTAGATGGCAGTTCCTTATCTCCCCTCGTAGTTGAGGGATAAATCTTGGTTCTTGGATCTTTCAAGTTCTTCATAATCATAAGTAGATATAAATCCCAAGTGACTCAAAGAATAGAGCTATGCTCCCCGGCAACGGCGCCAGAAAATAGTCTTGATAACCCACAAGTATAGGGGATCGCAACAGTTTTTGAGGGTAGAGTATTCAACCCAAATTTATTGATTCGACACAAGGGGAGCCAAAGAATATTCTCAAGTATTAGCAGCTGAGTTGTCAATTCAACCACACCTAGAAACTTAATATTTGCAGCAAAGTGGTTAGTAGCAAAGTAATATGATAGTAGTGGTAATGGTAGCAAAAGGTAATGGTAGCAAAAGTAATGTTTTTGGTATTTTGTAGTGATGATAGCAATAGCAACAGAAAAGTAAATAAGAGAAGAACAATATATGGAAAGCTCGTAGGCAATGGATCGGTGATAGAGAATTATGCCGAATGCGGTTCACCATGTAACAGTCATAACCTAGGGTGACACAGAACTAGCTCCAATTCATCAATGTAATGTAGGCATGTATTCTGAATATAGTTATACGTGCTTATGGAAAAGAACTTGCATGACATCTTTTGTCCTACCCTCCCGTGGCAGCGGGGTCCTAGCGGAAACTAAGGGGTATTAAGGCCTCCTTTTAATAGAGTACCGGACCAAAGCATTAACACGTAGTGAGTACATGAACTCCTCAAACTACGGTCATCACCGGTAAGTATCCCGATTATTGTCACTTCGGGGTTAACGGATCATAACACATAATAGGTTACTATAACCTTGCAAGATAGGATCAAGAACTCTTATATATTGAAGAAAACAGAATAGGTTCAGATCTGAAATCTTGGCACTCGGGCCCTAGTGACAAGCATTAAGCATAGCAAAGTCATAGCAACATCAATCTCAGAACATAGTGGATACTAGGGATCAAACCCTAACAAAACTAACTCGATTACATGATAAATCTCATCCAACCCATCACCGTCCAACAAGCCTACGATGGAATTACTCACGCATGGCGGTGAGCATCATGAAATTGGTGATGGAGGATCCGGAGCCCCGAACGGACTCTAGATCAGCCCTCCCGAGAGGTTTTAGGGCTTGGTGACGGCTCCGTATCATAAAACGCGATGAATCCTTCTCTCCTATTTTTTTCTCCCCAAAACCAAATATATAGAGTTAGAGTTGAGGTCGAAGGAGCTCCAGGGGGGCCACGAGGTAGGGGGCGCGCTCTAGGGGGGCAAGCGCGCCCCCACCCTCGTGGCTAGGGTGTGGGCCCCCTGGTCTTCATCTTTTGCAAGGATTTTTTATTATTTCCGAAAAGATGTTCCATGTAGTTTCAGGTCATTCCGAGAACTTTTGTTTCTGCACATAAATAACACCATGGTAATTCTGTTGAAAACAACGTTAGTCCGGGTTAGTTCCATTCAAATCATGCAAGTTAGAGTTCAAAACAAGGGCAAAAGTGTTTGGAAAAGTAGATACGGCGGAGACGTATCAAGCTTAAAGAATAATCTTGGAATGCTAGAATGAAATATGACCCTGCTATTGCTACTTCACCTATCTGTATTTCCGATAAGGGTTATGATTTCTCTGTAGATTCTGAGATAATTACTTTGGTTGAATCTGATCCTTTCTACGACTATGAATCTGAAACTGTTGTGGCACATCTTACTAAATTAAATGATATAGCCACCCTATTCACTAATGATGAGAAAACTCGCTACTATTATATCCTTAAGTTATTTCCGTTCTCATTAAAGGGTGATGCTAAAACATGGTTTAATTCTCTTGATCTTGGTTGTGTGTGTAGTCCCCAGGATATGATTTATTACTTCTCTGCTAAATATTTCCCCGCTCATAAGAAACAAGCTGCCTTAAGGGAAATATATAACATTGTGCAAATTGAAGAAGAGAGTCTCCCACAAGCTTGGGGAAGGCTTCTCCGATTACTTAATGCTTTGCCTGATCATCCTCTCAAGAAAAATGAAATACTTCATATCTTTTATAATGGACTAACCGAGGCTTCCAGAGACCACGTGGATAGTTGTGCTGGTTGTGTTTTCAGGGAAAGAACAGTTGATCCAGCTGAATTTCTATTGAATAATATGTTGAATAATGAAAATGATTGGACACTTCCTGAACCAACTCCTAAGCCAACTCCAAAGAAAAGGGGTATTGTATTTCTCAGTCCTGAAGATATGCAAGAGGCAAAGAAATCTATGAAAGAAAAATGTATTAAAGCTGAATATGTTAAGAATTTACCACCTATTGAAGAAATACATGGTCTTGATAACCCAACACAGGTAGTAAAGGTAAATTCTCTCTATAGATTTGATGAAGGTGGCATTCCTCGTAATAAGTCTGCTAGCCAATGCTTAGATGAGTTTGATAATTTTATTGTTAAGCAAGAAAACTTCAATGCTTATGTTGGTAGACAATTGAAACACAATGCTTATATGATTGAACACTTGAGTGATTATTTGTCTAGAGTTAAAGGTGAACTTAAACTTATTAGTAAACATGCTTCTATGGTTACTACTCAAGTAGAACAAATACTTAAAGCTCAGAATGATTTGCTGAATGAATTAAATAATAAGAAAAATGATAATGTTGTTAGAGTTGTGACTAGAGGGGGTAAAATGACTCAGGAACCTTTGTATCCCGAGGGCCACCTAAGAGAATTGAGCAAGATTCTCAGAGAACTAATATTGATGCACCTAGTTCTTCTAAGAAGAAGAAAAGAAAAATGATAGGACTTTGCATGCTTCTAGTGAACTTGTTGTTGACACACCTTAGAGTCCCAATGATATTTCTAATTTTGATGCTTAAAGACAATCTGGTAATGAACATGAACCTAGTGATAATATTAATGATGATGTTCATGTTGATGCTCAGCTTAGAAATAACAATGATGTAGAGATTGAACCCGCTGTTGATCTTGATAACCCACATCAAAGAATCAACGTTATGATAAGAGAGACTTTGTTGCTAGGAAGCACGGTAAAGAAAGAGAACCATGGGTTCAGAAACCCATGCCTTTTCCTCCTAAACCATCCAAGAAAAAGGATGATGAGGATTTTGAGCGCTTTGTTGAAATGATTAGACCTATCTTTTTGCGTATGCGTTTGACTGATATGCTTAAAATGAATCCTTATGCTAAGTACATGAAAGATATTGTTACAAATAAAAGAAAGATACTGAAAGCTGAAATTTCCACCATTCTTGGTAATTATACTTTTAAAGGTGGAATACCAAAGAAACTAGGAGATCCCAGAGTACCAACTATACCATGCTCCATTGAAAGAAACTATGTTAAAACTGCTTTATGTGATCTTGGAGCCGGTGTTAGTGTTATGCCTCTCTCTTTATATTGTAGACTTGATTTGAATAAGTTGACACCTACTGAAATATCTTTGCAAATGGCTGATAAATCAACTGCTATACATGTCAGTATTTGTGAGGATGTGCCTGTTGTGGTTGCAAACGTTACTATTTTAACGGACTTTCTTATTCTTGATATTCCCGAGGACGATAGTATGTCCATTATTCTTGGAAGACCCTTTTTGAATACTACAGGCGCTATTATTGATTGCAACAAAGGCAATGTCAGTTTTCATGTTAATGGTAGTGAGCATACGGTACACTTTCCGAGAAAACAACCTCAAGACCACAATATCAATTCTATTGGAAAAATTGCAACAATTACTATTGGAGGTTTTGAATTTCCTCTTCCTACTGTCAAGAAGAAATATGATATTCTTATTGTTGGGGATGTGCATATCCCCATCGAGGTAACCTAGTGTCATTCGAAAGTTCTCCAGTTTCAAGTTATTCGGAAAGAGTTTGTTAACAAGACTTGATCAACCTTGTTACTGGATTCCTTTTGATGAGCATGAGATGGATGAAGTTAGAAAGCACAACTCTCTATACCCTCTTTTTACTTTCTGTTATTTAGATTAAATAAAGCAAAATAGTATTTTCTGTCTGTTCTCTGAATTATCCTTGCAATAAAAAATACTCCCAAAATAAAAGCTCTCCTGAAAATTTTATATGATTTTTTCTAGAATATTTAAGAATTATTGGCACTGAGAACATACCAGGGGGACCCACCACCTGGCCACGACGGTCCAGGGCGCGCCCACCCACCTGGGGTGTGCCCCCTGCCTCGTGGACCCCACGTGGGCCCCCTCCACTTATTCTTGCACCCAGACACTTCGTCTTCCTCCAGAAAAAATCCTCCACCAGCTCAAACCCGAGTTCTAGCTCATCTTGCTGCCATTTTAGATCTCCTTGCTCAAAGCTCCATTCACAAAACTGCTTTGGGGGATTGTTCTTCAGTATGTGACTCCTCCAATGGTCCAATTAGTTTTTGTTCTAGTGCTTTATTTATTGCAAATTATTGCTGCTTAGGTGACCCTATTCTTGATCTTGCATGTCAAATTTATGTCGTCAAAAGTAGTTTTAATGCATGATATGGCCTCTAGTTGCTATCAACATTGTTAAGTTTGATTCACTTTTATTTTGAGTCACTAAAAATTTCAGTAATTTTTCAGAGAAAGAAAATGATGAAGAGATTATTGAGGGGCTCTTCGAGCCGAAGCTCGAAGGATAAGCAAGGTGAATAGAATAAGAAGCCCAAATATAATCTCCCTCGCACCGCGGAAGTTCGTCCGTGTAAATGGCCTTGTGATGAATTCTTGAGAGCAGTCGGGATTCATGATGACTTTTATTATTTGGCTGAGAATGCGGGCCTCATCGACTTCCTCCGCGAACAGCGCGAACAGTATCTCCTACTCACTAATATTTTTGTGCAAAATTTTCATTTCCATGCTAGGAGATTGCCACCTTCGGTGGATTTTTATTTATATGATGAGTTTAAGGAGATGTCACTTTATGATTTTTGTGCGGTTTGCAAGTTACCCTTTGCGCGGAGCATAAAGGAACCACATCGTAATGATGTGGAAGGTTTTATTGGTATGATTGCTGTAGGGGAAACGAGGAAAGTTTCCGATGCAAGAGTTACTAGCATACATTTTCCCGTTCTACGTTACATTGCAATATTTGGTAGTAGATGCTTGATTGGTCGTGGGAATAGTGGAAACCTTAGTGCCCCAGATATTGTTATTTTGCGTCATGCCATGTTTCGTGATGCTACTTTCAGTTTCGGCGCTATTGTTGCTAAACGGTTAAATCTGAACCGTACGAAGGGTCCCATCTTGGGAGGCATCTTTGCTTCACGCCTTGCTGCACACTTTAACATACCTATTAGGCATTATGAGAAAGAGGAAAAGTTGTTGCCTCCTATTTTTCTAGATTATAAGAGTATGGTAACACATGATTTCATTGTTAAAGATAATAAGAAGATGCTTAAGTATAAATTGATATTTGATAAAAAATATTGTGAGATTACTACCTTGCCTGTGCCCTCTTTGTTTAACATATTTTCAGGCACATACCTCATATTGCCGAAGGCCGTTTATGCATGTTGGAGCCTGACTCCAGCTCCAGAGCCTGAGCTGGAACCACCACTAGACCCTTATCGATAGTCTGTTTATTAGTGGAATCCGGAGGAGATCGCCAACCAGTGGCACCCAGACGACACTCCTACGCACACCAGAGAGGGTCACTTTGATCCATGGGCATAGACCAACTTAGGCCAAAAGCCTAAGCTTGGGGGAGTAAGTATTTCTCACCGACGTTACATTCATGTTCACACACTCATGCCAGTTGTCGGTGCTCACGCTTTTTCATTGTACTATCCATGCTAGTTTATTTTCTTTTACAGCATTCTTCTTGTGTGTTTGAAAAACCTTAATAAAAACCAAAAAAAATTAGTGGTAGCTTTTAGCTAGTTTACTTTCCACGCCTGTAGTAGTAGTAATTAAAAGAAAGCCCGAAAAGATTTCTCGTTCTTCTTTTGCTTGTTGGGAGCTTTCCCATGAAAAAGTTTTATTTCCTTTCTTTTCTTTGGGGGTCGAGAGGACAAGACCATGATGAAAATGTTGAGTGGCTGTCATATGCACTATTGTTGATTTAACCAAGAGCCCATATTACCTTGTCTTCTCCCTTGTATTGAATGCTTGCAGATTCCAGCTTAGTCCAATTCACGTGCACTATTATTATTGTCCACACCTTTTGGTCGTGTAAGTGAAAGGCAATAATGACAATATATGATGAACTGATTGAGATGAGAAAAGCTGGTATGAACTCGACTTATCTTGTTTTTGTAAATATGATTAGTTCATCATTCCTGATTCAGCCTATTATGAATGAAACATGTTTGCAATGACAATTAGAGATTATAGTTGCTCATGCCTTTCTTAATTAGCTAGGAGTTTATAATGGTTTACCTTGCGTGTCAACATGCTATTAAAATGGTTGTGATGTGGTATGATAGGGTGGTATCCTCCTTTGAACGATTCGAGTGGCTTGACTTGGCACATGTTCACGCATGTAGTTGAAACAAATCAACATAGCCTCCACGATATTTATGTTCATGGTGAATTATATCCTACTCATGCTTGCATTTAGTGTTGATTAATTTTAATGCATGTTCATGACTGTTGTCGCTCTCTAGCTGGTCGCTTCCTAGTCTCTTTTTATCCTTTATTGTACTAAGTGGGAATACTGCTTGTGCATCCACTTCCATAACCCCCAAAAGCTATTCCATATGAGTCCACCATACCTTCCTATATGCGGTATCTACCTGCCGTTCCAAGTAAATTTGTATGTGCCAAACTTTAAACCTTCAAATGAAATTCTGTTTTGTATGCTCGAATAGCTCATGTCTCAACTAGGGCTGTCTATATCTTCCATGCTAGGCGGGTTATTCTCAAGAGGAGTGGACTCCGCTCCTCACTCACGAGAAAATGGCTGGTAATCGGGATGCCCAGTCCCGTGCTTAAATCAAATCAAAATAATTGCAAACAAAACTCCCCCAGGATTGTTGTTAGTTGGAGGCACCCGTTGTTTCGGACAAGCCATGGATTGATGTTTGTTGGTGGTAGGGGGAGTATAAACTTTACCATTCTGTTTGGGAACCGCCTATAATGTGTGTAGCATGGAAGATATCGAGACCTCTCGATTGTTATGTTGACAATTAAAGTATACCACTCAAAATATTATTTATCTCTATTTCAAAAATCGAGCTCTGGCACCTCTACAAATCCCTACTTCCCTCTGTGAAGGGCCTATCTATTTACTTTTATGTTAAGTCATCATCCTCTTATTAAAAAAGCACCAGTTGGAGAGCACTGCTATCATTTGTATGCCTTACTATTAGTTTACATTCAGTATGACTGGATCTCTTTTACCATGAATTACAATGTTTAGTCAGTCCTGGAACTTCAAAGGTGCTCTGAATTTATGTTTTGCGGTCTCAGAAAGGGCTAGCGAGATACCCTCTTGTTATATCATATTATGATTGTTTTGAGACAGTGTTGTCATCCGAGATTTATTATTATTGGTCGCTAGTTGATTATGCCATTGATATGAGTAAGCATGAGACCTAAGTGTTATTGTGAATATGGTTAGTTCATAATCTTTGCTGAACACTTGAATGCTGGCTTTACATATTTACAACAACGAGAGCAAACAGAGTTTGTACAAGTTTTTCTTTATCACTTTCAGTTTGTCAACTGAATTGCTTGAGGGCAGGCAAAGGTTTAAGCTTGGGGGATTTGATACGTCTCCAATGTATCTACTTTTCCAAACACTTTTGCCCTTATTTTGGACTCTTACTTGCATGATTTGAATAGAACTAACCCGGACTGACGTTGTTTTCAGCAGATTTGCCATGGTGTTATTTTTGCGCAGAAATAAAAGTTCTCGGAATGACCTGAAACTTCACGGAGAATATTTTTGGAATATATAAAAAATACTGGCGAAAGAATCAAGGCCAGGTGGCCCACACCCTGTCCACGAGGGTGGGGCGCGCCTACCCCCTAGGCGCGCCCCATGCCTCGTGGGCCCCCTGATGCTCCACCGACCTCAACTCCACCTCTATATATTCACGTTCGGGGAGAGAAAAATCAGAGAGAAGCATTCATCGCGTTTTACGATACGGAGCCGCTGCCAAGCCCTAATCTCTCCCAGGAGGGCTGATCTGGAGTCCGTTTGGGGCTCCGGAGAGGGGAATCCGTCGCCATCGTCATCATCAACCTTCCTCCATCACCAATTTCATGATGCTCACCGCCGTGCATGAGTAATTCCATCATAGGCTTGCTGGACGGCGATGGGTTGGATCAGATTTATCATGTAATCGAGTTAGTTTTGTTAGGGTTTGATCCCTAGTATCCATTATGTTCCAAGATTGATGTTGCTATGACTTTGCTATGCTTAATGATGGTCACTAGGGCCCGAGTGCCAAGATTTCAGATCTGAACCTATTATGTTTTCATGAATATATGTGATTTCTTGATCCTATCTTGCAAGTCAATAGTCACCTACTATGTGTTATGATCCGGCAACCCCGAAGTGACAATAATCGGGACCACTCTCGGTGATGATCGTAGTTTGAGGAGTTCATGTATTCACTATGTGTTAATGCTTTGGTCCGGTATTCTATGAAAAGGAGGCCTTAATATCCCTTAGTTTCCAATAGGACCCCGCTGCCACGGGAGGGTAGGACAAAATATGTCATGCAAGTTCTTTTCCATAAGCACGTATCCCTATATTCGGAATAGATGCCTACATTACATTGATGAATTGGAGCTAGTTCTGTGTCACCCTATGTTATAATTGTTGCATGAGGAATCGCATCCGACATAATTATCCACCACTGATCCATTGCCTATGAGTTTTTCACATATTGATCTCTGCTTAGTTACTTTTCCGTTGCCACTTTTACAATCACTACAAAACTATTACTGTTACTTTTGCCACTGTTACCGTTACTTCCATATTACTTTGCTACTAAATACTTTGCTGTAGATATTAAGTCTTTCTGGTGCGATTGAATTGAAAACTCAACTGTTAATACTTGAGAATATTCTTTGGCTCCCCTTGTGTCGAATCAATAAATTTGGGTTGAATACTCTACCCTCGAAAACTGTTGTGATCCCCTATACTTGTGGGTTATCATGCATCATTATCTTAGCCGCAGGGTCAAGACTCGGGCGTTTCAAGAGGGCGATTTGGTACTCTGGTTGATTCAAAATCAGGCAGATATGCATAAACTGTCCCCACCTTGGGAAGGACCTTTCGTGGTTAGTAAGAATCTCAACAATGGCTCGTATTATCTCGTTGATATACATGAGCACAAGAAGTCACACACCTCTAAGCTAGAGACCAACAGGCCATGGAACATTGCTCATCTTCGGCCTTACTATACTTGAGCCACCGGCTCTCCCTATTGTACATACCTTTATCAATGTATATATCTTTATATGATCAATATAATAAAGCCAGCATCCCTGAAATTCGGGGCCTCTGTCATTTCATTTCTGTGTATCTGAGTCTTTATTGATTGATCATAAGGTCACTTGGGGGCTTCAAACCCATCGGGTTTAGATTTCATACCCTCTTGACCGGCATGAAACGCCACTTTATGGTTTAGACCTACCTATTTGCAACTTGCTACTCCGCCAGGTGACCCGCCGAACTCTTGGAAAGTCAATCTTCTCAAAGACCCTGAACTTGTCAAGGTTAAAACGGCGATTTTGTGTCATGTGAGAGCCGGCTTACAATGAGCTAGGATAAACCACGGCTATCCGGCATTGAAAGCAAATATGAGGCCTATGAGCCCACTTTTTCATTTGAATTTTGAAATCTGGCTTACCAATGTTTGAGGTTAGCATGTTTTCTGTTTTAATGATTTATGCTCTCAAAGTTTTTTGCTTTTTTCCAAATTTTGACTACCCGGGTCATGAGGCTCCGGGTTATGTTGCTCATATTTGAATATCTTGGGTTGTCACCTTCCCTAGTTTTTGACTTTAAATTGCGAGTGTGTTTTGGCTTAAACAGCCATGGTTATGATTTTTTCAATAGTCGTATAAAGCTACCTGTCTTTGTGTTGTCACTCGCCCTGGCTTTTGACTTTAAGTCGCCAACACATATGTTGATTGGTCTCCTGCAGGATATACAAGACTTTAGGTGAAAATAAGAGTCATGGCGCTGATCATATGTTTGATTCAATCAAGCATGCAATAAAGTTTTTCTTCTAAGTTCAAAAGTTCAGATAAGCATGCATGAAGGCATGATAGGGTGGATCACTGTTTTAAAGCTACCCTATTACAAGGCTTCCAATTGAGCCCAAAAGATTTTGAATTAATTGTTTTTTGGAGATGCACTCTTGTGACCCAGCCTTAGAGCCGTCCAGGTTATGATCATCACAGTCAGTTCTCTTCTTGACGCCTTGAAGGCTCCGGATCATCCCGCGTCGGCTCTTCCCCTTCGACCATCTGGAGGTCAACCCATGTCCAGTTGATGCCTGTTAAATCCTCGAATGTTGCTTCATCATTAAGTATAATGGAAGGGTCAAGGTCAGAGGCGAAGATATGCTTAGGCCTTGGAGGAACAAGGTCCATCACTTCATGAGTGGGTGGCTTAATCTTGTTGTTATGTTCATCGTAAGTCGGCTAGTACTTTTTTAAATCTAGCTCTTCTGTGAGCTGACATGCCAAGGGGCACATTTCCCTGACGCATTTGTTGAAGTCCTCCTCTTCAACGGTTGACCCATCGTCTTTGAATTCTGGGAATCCGGTGGCCATTTGCTCCGGGTCAAGCTCTTGTTGCCAAGCTTTAGCCTGGCTCAAAGCAACAATGGCTCTGACACGGGCGGCTGATAGTTTAACTTCTTCGATTTGAGCCGGCGCCGTTGACAGTTGTTCTAAGACCGTCTTGATAAGAGTCGGAGGCTTCTTTCCACCTGACAAAGTTGCAAGGTTGTGTTGTGTTCCAGCATATAACTGTTCAGCCAACGAATAAGCTGCCTTCAGTTTGAGCAGCATGTTCTCGCCAAGATTGGCGCTTCTGGGGGCTACATATTTGGTTTTCAGTGACTATAAGCCTCGACTCATCTTGGTAAAGTTAAGACGGCCCTTGGGGGCTACATATTTGGTTTTCTTTGACTATACACTACAAAAATACACTTCCGTGATGATACGTGTTTGTCATAGTAGGTCACATTTTCTGTCATGCATGTACATTCATGACTATTTTATGATAGAATCAAGATAGTCATACTTGTGCTGTCGTAGAAGTGTTCCATGACATTTCCAAAATTATGATGATGGAAGTGTCCACTTCCATGATGATAAATCGCGCGTCATAGAATTGCTATCATCAAGGGTAACCGACATGTGGCATCCACCGTAACGGGTCGCCGTTAAGCTATCGGGTTCTAGTTTGGATCCGGTAACCCATTAATAGCCCTGACCAATGGGGATTTTCGACGTGTAAAATTCTCAATGGCCAGAGGAACCACGTGTCGGCTCACCGTTGGGACAGATGTCATCCACTCATTGAACAGAAGGTGCCTATGATACGTCGACACGTGGCACGACCCAACAGAGGCCCATTCCTATGAAAAGGCCGGTTTGTTTGACTTGGTCAAAAGGTAGCAAGCCGGCCAATGGAAAGCCTGTTAACGGCCTATTCGCATATAGCCCATTTACAGCCCGCTAAATGAAGGCATGTTCCGGCCTATCTGAATTAGGCCCAGTAGCGTCATTTGGGGCGTCCAATATGATTCCATCCCGTTGTAACTCCCGGCCCATGTATGGCCCATGCCGTCTTTCCACCCGTATGAGGCCTTATGTAACTCTTGGCCCATTAATGGCCCATGGTGAAACTGGCCCGTAATGAACAATGTATCGCTTTATACCCATTAACGACCCATTATTCCATTGGGCCGTTTCCAGCCCGTGTTATCTTTCGGCCTTCTCAGGGCCCATTTATTCTTGGGCTCATTTCCAACATTCGGTTACTTACGACCCATTACAAGCCTTTTCTTCTTATGGGACAAATTCAGCCCGTGGTTATAGTCGGCCCGTTTGTGGCCCGTTAATCCGTTGGGCCGTTTTCATAGCGTCATCAAATACAGCCGATTAAGGACGGCCCGTTATGGTTACCCCATGAACGGACAATTCCAACTCTAGCCCGTTTACGGCCCATAATGTGGTCCATTATTGGCCCATGTTTGGCCAATCGATAATACGGCCTGTAGAAGGCCCATTGATGCTATGCCCTGTAGAAGGCCCATTGTTTCTACGGCCCGTAGGAGGCCCAGGGTCACTACAGTAAATATGTAGACCATGGTTATTGTGGCCTAGTTTTAAAAAATAGGTTATTGCGGCCACTAGCAAACCATGTAAAAAGAACTGCACTGACTGCAAACGAACAAATAAACAAGACAATAAGGAAATAAATAAGCAAGCAACTATTACACATACTACATCCACTGGGCATCAAAGTTCTCCATGAGTGCAAATATAGGGAACAATGCAACATATCACATACACTGGTTGTCAAAGTTGGCGACTAGTGCAAATAAACGTCGTAGCAAAACAAGTCCAGAATTGAAACCACTATAGAAGAGCTCAAGAAACAATATCCTAGCTACCCATAATGCTGGCAAGATGCTTAGCAAGCTTATTAACTTTCTCTTGTTTGGTGCTTAAATCCCCAGCGCTTGTTGTTGCACCAGAAAGTATGCATCTGAATTCTGCAGGGACTTCCTCAGTCCTTTGGCTTCTTGACGCAACACAGCTGACTGATGCCTTTCAGCTTACAGCTGAGACTGAAGAAGCCGAAGTGATTCAGGCAGTGAGTTCGAAGAGCTTGTGCCAGCGGTACTAGCTAGTAGCTCGAACACTACATCAACGCAGGACTGTGGGGTTGTCTCAGTGTCTACAAGATTGTTTTTATCGCCTTTATTGGAGATCAACATGGTTGTCTCACTATATTGAACCTTATCTGCATTACTTTCTCTACCATTGCATAGTGGGGTGCTCTTCTCCAATATTCTGTTCGCATTCTACAAGAGAAACAAGCAGACACATCACAGGTTTAGCATGTAGTATACAGAACTCATTTTGGTAAACTGGTTCAGTACTAAGGTGGATAGGATAACAACATGAAACAAACATATATCTATGTACTATGGCCACTGTATTGTCCATAGCATTCTAGTTTATGTTGCCAAATCAAGATAGAGACACAGTTCTAATCATATATTTTTAAGAAACAACAACATAGACAGAATATAAGTGTGAGAAACTAACAACACTTGCAACACTTGTAATGTGCATCACATGAGAACGTAACTTTTTATACAATTGAAACTGGAATCAACATAGAGCAAGAAGTTAGAACAACAATCCAGTTAAAGAAATAGGTTTAAAACATACATGTTGTGCCATTGGAGTTCCAATTGGATCTGTCGAATTTCGGGTTCTGGCAAAACACTTGAGGTTCGAACACTGGGGTGCGCACGAAGATCTCTCCTCCCCCTTGCACTCTCCCTCCCCGCGATCTCAAGGCTCAGCGCGTCGAACTTGCAGAACAAAGGGACACAAGATTTATACTGGTTCGGGCCACCGATGTGGAGTAATACCCTACTCCGGTGTGGTGTGGTGGATTGCCTCTTGGGCTGAGGATGAACAGTTACAAGGGAAGAACAACCTTCTGAGGAGAGGTGCTCTTGTGCTTGGCGAGTTTGTGTGGATGAGGATGATCTGAATGGCCTCGGATCAGTCCGTCTCCTCCTACTATGTTGGCTAGTCCTATTTATAGAGGCCCTGGTCCTCTTCCCAAATGTAGGCGGGAAGGAATCCAACAACAGCCAAATTCGAAGGGAGACAACTAATACAAGTTATCCTGACAAAAGGTGGTCTTCGCCCGCCAAAGGCTCTGATGGTGATGCCGACCTAGGCTCCATGGTGACCTCCGTCCCGCCGTCCTGCTGGTCTTGATCTTGTTACACCCATATGGAAACCTTTGCCTGCTGCCTTGGGACTCCTCACCTGCACCTGTCCCTTTAGCACCAAAGAGGAAATGAGGACACTGCACGCTGGCGCCTGCCTGCTGTCCGCCTGGCCTTGGTCATCATGGATTACGTCACAGGGACCTCGTGAGGTGCCCCCTGCCTTGATCTCCCCACCCCTCGTGAGCTATCCTGGTGAGGCCGCCGCCCCCGAGGAGGTCTTGCGTTGTCCGCCTCGCGAGGGTCTTGAGTGTTGCTGCTTAAGATGGGCCGTACGGAGCCACTAGTGGAGCCACGCCATGGGCCGCAGGCAGGCAAGTCTGGGGACCCCCATACCCAGGACGCCGACAGTAGCCCCCAGGCCCAATGCGTGCTTGGACTTGGCTTCGAGGTAAAGCCGAGGGGCCAGTGCAGAGCGCCGTGTGCCCCAACAGTCTACAACCTCGGTTGACACGTGGCGATTGATGGGACGTGGGCATCTCTGCTTCCCCATGCTGCCTCGGCAACTGCCCGACTTGACGAGTCCCTGCTGCATGCAGAAAAAAGGTCATTATTACCGTAGAACATGGAGGCCGGCGGTTGGCCTCCTCTTGGCTATAAATGGGAAGGGGGGCAGAGCCCCCATCACCCATCACTTCCTTCGCTTCTCCTGCTTCTTCTCCCTTGCTTCACTACTAGCAGCGACACCTATGGCGCCGGTGAAGAGGTTCTCGGCCGAAGAAAAGGGGAAGGTCCGCCAGGAGGGGCCGGTGAAGAGGTTCTGAGGCGCAGAAAAGGGCAAGCCTGCCAGGAGGGGCCTGGCTTGCCGCCACCCAAGAGGGGGCGTGGTCGCCTGCGTAAGCATCCCGCGACCCCCACCATGGCCCCTCGCGGCTACGGCGGCGCCTCCTCGCGCAGTGGGAGTCGCCCAGGTCATGGCAGTCCCGTTGATGAAGTGAGGCGCGCCATGGTTACGGGGCCTCCTCGGCCGCGCTTCCACTCGGCGGAGGTGATGCCGGAGTTCATCGTGTGGTCGGAGAACCCGGCTGGCACCTGGCTTCAGCTCCCACGGTTCTTTGCCGGCGAACTGTCGGCCGCAGGTCCAGGCGGTCTCTGGCTGCAAGCGGACGGCTGCTGCAGCAAGGCTTCGTGGGTCATGGTGGAAGTCTCCATCGCAGCCAACGCAGCCCTGGCCCGCGGCTGGCAGACATTTGCCCGTGTGCACGGCCTGGGCAGGCGGTGTACCCTCCACTTTAAGTATGACGGAGAGGCGACCCTCTATGTGCGGGTATTCGGGGAAGATGGTCGCCGCGTCGGGTGCTGCCCCAAGGACAACGACGGCGACGAGGAGCTCGGCCTTGGTGACGGTCGTGATGAGGATGAAGGTGGCCCCGTCCTCGGCACTGGCCGCGACTCGTCCAATTACGGAGGCTCCTCCTCCGGCGACAGCTCCAGCAGCGGTGCTATAACCCGCCGCCATGCCGCCGCGCCTGCTTCGAAGGTGGTAGCGGATCGTCTCCTTGCCGCGCCCCAGTGAAGCGCGAGGAGGGGTCTAGTTGAGTCCGGGGGCACGCCGAGGGCCTACCCTCAAGAACCGCCGCAGGGGTGCGCGCCGCTTTCGTTTTGTTCTTTCCTTCCTGCATTTAAAAAGAAACAAGTATGGGGCCCTGCAGGGGCGTGTAATGAACCAAGATTTCCAAGTCGCTATGTTATGTTTATCGTTCGTGCATCGTGTTGCAGTATCAGCGTTTTATGTAGGCGTGTAGAGATAACTTAGCTTGATGTACCTGAAGTATTTTCTGCCTCGTGAGGAGCGCCTCTCCCAGTACCCGGTGAGTTCTCCTTGTCGTTGGCTTGCGAGGTATCGAGGAACTGCAAAAATTTGCTAAGCACCCCTTGTTCTTCCAAGCCCAGGTCGTAGGCGCGGCCATCCATGACCCAGAGCTCCGCATCGTGGTAGCCGAGGGGCACAGATTAAGGGAGCTCGAGCGAGGGTGCCTCGCGAAGAACAGGAGAAGCGCTCACAAGCGCACCCATCCAACCCCCTCGCGAGGCAGGTGAGGGAGAGTACAGGCCAAAAAAAGAACCAACAGAAAAACAGAGGAAAAGGCGACCGAACCAAGATGACAGGAAAAACCAGAATGCGGACTTACATTAAGAAAAGGGGCAAGCCAACTACAGAAAGCAAATGAAAAGCCGCGTCCGGCATCTAGTCTAGTCTTCTCACCAGCGCGGAGCTAAGTGCTGCCACTAGGATGTGGGAGGGAGCCCCCGAGGCCCGAGGGCGGCACTCCTGCGACTCCGGGGCGTGTACAGTCCCACTCATTATTACGTGAGAGTGTCACGAGCGGAGACCTTCATAGGCACAGGGCCTTGCTTCACAGGCGCTGGGCCTTGCTTCATGGGTAGAACTTCCGGAGGTGCTGGATGTTCCAGACGTTCTGGATGGGGATCCCGTCCTGTGTCTCCAGGCACGCGGCTCCAGGCCTGGAGACACGGGCAATCCTAAACGGGCCCTCCCACATGGGCGAGAGCTTGTGCAGCCCTTCCCTGGAGAGCACCCGCCTCAGGACGAGATCACCCACCTCGAGCGTCCTGGAGAGGACGCTGTGACAGTAGTACCATCGCAACGCATGTTGGTACCTTGACGCTCAGAGCGAGGCTTCACTGCAGTATTCCTCCCCCAGCACAAGGTCCATCCCCCGCATGGCGTCCTGCTGCGTCTCATCAAACGCCAGGACCTGCGCGGAGCGATGCTTGACCTCGTGAGGGAGAACTGCTTCTGCTCCATAGACGAGGAAGAACGGGGTCTCGCCTGTTGGATTGGTGGCGGTGGTGTGGATGGACCACACCATAGACTGGAGCTCGTCGTGCCAGCCCTTGCCACAGGCCTCAAGCTTCTTCTTGAAGGTCCTGGTCTTGAGGCCTCTGAGGACCTCCGCGTTGGCGCGTTTGGCTTGACCATTACTCCTGGGGTGTGCCACCGAAGCGTAGCAGATCTGCGTTCCAAGGTTAGCACAATATGTCTTGAAGAGATTGCTAGTGAACTGCGAGCCGTTGTCGGTGATGATGCGATTAGGGACCCCGAACCGGCTCACAAGACCCTTGATGAACTTGACCGCAGATCTGGCCGGGATGGTGCGGACAACTTCTACCTCCGCCCATTTGGTGAACTTGTCAATGGCGACGTAGAGGTAGCGATAACCCCCAGGCGCTCAAGGGAACGGACCTAAGATATCCAGCCCGCAGACTATGAATGGCCACGAGAGCGGAATGGTTTGGAGGCCCTGAGCTGGCTCATGGATTTTCTTGGCATGGAATTGGTAGGCCTCGCAGGACTTCACCAGCTCGGTTGCGTCGTTGAGCGTCGTAGGCCAATAGAACCCGGTGCGGAATGCCTTGCTGACGAGGGTTCGTGACGACAAGTGGTGCCCGCAGTCTCTGGCATGTATGTCAGCCAACAACTTGTTCCCCTATTCCTTGGAGATGCATCATAAGGAAACATCATTTGGCCGCTTCCTATATAACACACCGTCTTGGATGCAGTATGCCGTAGCCTGTCGGGCCACGCGCTCCGCGTCCTCCTCCTTCTCCAGCAGCGTCCCTTGCATCAGGTATTCCTTGGGCTCCTTGGTCCAGCACCCCTCCTGAGGCTCGAGCGCCATAAGTAGGCGCACTCCTGAGGTTGGGCCGCAGGCTGGGGCTCCCAAGGCAGGTGGTTGGTGGAGCTCCTCCCGAGGCGGCGCCGGCCCTGAAAGCGAAGGTGCCGCCGATGGCTTGAAGAGCCGCTCCTCAAAGATGCCAGGCTCTTGGGGTTGTCGCTTTGACGCCCTTTTGGCGATGTCGTCGGCCTCCTTGTTGGTGCCATGGGGTACGTGCTGCAACTCTAGACCAAGGAAATGCTTTTCCATTTTGCGTACCTCCGCGAGGTATGCCTCCATGTGCTCGTCCTTCGGCTCGTATACCTTGTTGGAGAAGTTGACAGGAGCTGAGAGTCGCCCCTGATGGTGAGGCACTTCACCCCCAGGTCCACTACGGCATTGAGGCTAGCGATGAGGCCTTCGTACTCCGCGATATTGTTGGAGACCTTCTCGCCTTGCTGGAAGCAGAGCTGCACGGCATAGTAGAGCTTGTCTTGAGTAGGCGAGTGGAGCACTGCCCCAACCACTGCGCCGTGGCGTGCAAACATGCCTTCGAAATACATGACCCAGCCATCTGGTGCTTCACTTCCTGGCGAGAGGGATCGGTCCTTGCTTGCTTCAAACCCCGGGGCTTCAGTCCATTCTGCCATGAAGTCAGCAAGCACGGCCCCCTTGATGACCCTAGTTGTGCTGAACTCTAGCTGGAATGCTTGCATCTCGATGTTCCATTCGGCGAATCTTCCAGCAGCGTTGGGGCTCTTGAGTACCCTCTCCACCCGGTAGGCCGAGACAACCTTGATTGGGTGACCTTGGAAGTAGTGTCGCAGTTTACGCGAGGCCACCAAAAGCGCGAGCAAGAGCTTCTGAGGCATGGGGCACCGTGCCCTTGCATCCCGCAGTACCGTGCTGGCGAAATACATTGGGTGCTCGACGAGGGCGGGAACGTTGGCGGAGCCTGTGCTTGCCGGCGGTTGGGCCGTCTCCTGAGATGATGGGACCCCAAGAGCCTGCTCGCCTGCTGGGGCCTCTGTCGGCCCGTGAACGCCGCCTTGTTGGGCCTGGTCACTCGTTGGCATTGCCGTAGCCTTTGCGATGCCCTCTGGGTCCTGTATCACCTCGGCTGGTGGTGCGACGCGTCAGCCCCTTGGCCTAGCGCTCTTCCCGACCCACCACTAAAGCTGCGGTAGCGAAGTAGGGAGTGGCGACAAGGTAAATCACCAGGGGCTTGAAAGGGCGAGGCGCCACCATCACCGGAGGACTGGTCAGGTATCTCTTGATGTCTTGAAACGCTTGGTCAGCTTGCGGGGTCTAATCGAACGGGCCCTTCTTCTTCATCAGCTTGGAGATGAAGTGCCCCAGCGAGGTCACGCAGCGTGGAAGCTTCTGCATCTCCTTGAGAGTTTGTGGTGGGCTCATGTCTTCTATCGCCTTGACCTTCTCCAGGTTAGCCTCGATCCCCCTGTGGGACACGAGGAAGCCCAGTAGCTTGCCAGAGGGGACACTGAATACACACTTTTCTGGGTTGAGCCACATGTCTACCTGGCGTAGGCTTGCGAAGGTCTCCTCCAGGTCTTGAATCAAGGTCCTTGCCTCCCGAGATTTTACCACAATGTCGTTGACGTAGGCCTCTGTGTTCCTCCCGAGCTGCTGGCCTAGGGTGATGTGCATCAACCGTTGGAAGGTCGCGCCTGCGTTGCGCAGCCCAAACGGCATGCAAGTGTAGCAGTACACCCTACACGGGGTCAGGAAGGCCGTCTTCTCCACATCCTCCACTGCCATCTTGATCTGGTGATAGCCTAAAAAACGCGTCCAGGAAGCACAACAGGTCGCATTCGGCGGTGGAGTCGACGATCTAGTGATGCGCGGGTGCGGGAACATGTCTTGGGGACAAGCCTTGTTAAGGTTGGTGAAGTCAACACACATGCGCTCCTTCCCGCCTTTCTTTGGTACGACGATGGGGTTCGCCAGGCACTCGGGGTACCGAACCCCGTGAATGACACCCGCTGCCTCCAGCTTGCAGGTTTCCTAGACGATGAAGGACTGCTTCTCTGTGGATTGTCGCTGCGCCTTCTGCTTCACAGGGCGCACATTGGGGCACACCCTCAAGTGATGCTCGATCACCCCTCTTGGGACCCCTACTAGCGTAGGAACCTCACCAATGACTCCTCTTGATTTGGGTCGAGGTTGGCACCTATGGTGAAGGTGGCTCCTGAGGACCCATCTTCCTCGACCGGCACCTGCTTGGTTTCGGCCTGATCTTGAGTGAACAACTGCTTCTTCTTTGCTGGCGCGGCCTCCTTAACCCATGGGGTGGCCTTGTTGGCCGGTCGCGCTACCACGGCGGTTTTGAGGGCACACTTGAGCGCCGCTAGAGCCTCCTTGGTATCTCTAACTACGATGAGGACGTCCTTGCTCCCGGGCATCTTCATGGGGTTGTAGGCCGGATGGGTCACCGCCATAAACTGAGCTAGAGCCGGGTATTCAAGGATGGCATTGTATGGGACGCCGATGCGGGCGATGTCGAAGCCGATCAGCTCAGTGCGGTACTTATCACGGGTGTCGAAGGTCACAAGAAGGCGGATCTGCCCCAGGGGGTTGGTGGAGCCGCCGCCGACCCCGGAGAAGGGCTTGCTGGGTCAGAGCCGTTGGAGTGGTACATGAAGAAGGCTGAAAGCCTCCACAAAGAGCACATTCAGACTGGCGCCACCGTGGATGAGGGTCTTGGTGACAGATACGCTGCAGATGGTGGGCGTGCACAACATTGGGAGCACACCCGAACCGACGATGGTGGCGGGGTGATCCCTCGTGTCGAAGGTGAGGTCGGCCTTGGGCACCGCCCAACCCAGGGGAGCTCCTTGCCGCACGGAGGTGGCGCCAATCTAGCGAAAGAATGGCTTGGGGTGACAGTCCGAGGGTGGTTCTTGCTGGTGCCGCGAAGCACGCGACGAAGGGACCGTGCAGCTCCTCCCAGGAGGTCACCAAAGATCCTGGCAAGCTGAGCAGCCAAGTGCGTGGCCCGCTGGCCAGGGCCAGGGGGAACCAGTTGGCTATGACCTGGTCGTCGCCTCCGCCTTTGAGGACGGCCTTCTCATACGCCTGCAGGAAGGCCGCCAGATCTGCTGCTCCATCGTAGCGGGGCGACATCTCTGGCTTGAACTTGCGCGTCCACGGCACCTGCCGCAAGGTGTGGGTGAAGGGCCGGACGCCCGCTGCGCATCCGCAGGTGCCTGCCAGCCTAACTAGAGGGATGGCGTCTTCCATGGAGCTGGACGAAGCAAGCGGAGAGTATGGAGCTTCGGCGCACCCCTACCTAGCGTGCCAAATGTCGGATTTCGGGTTCCGGCAAAACCCTTTAGGTTTGAACAATGTGGTGCACACGAAGATCTCTCCTCCCCCTTACACTCTCCCTCCCCGCGATCTCAAGGCTCAGCGCGTCGAACTCACAAAACAAAGGGACACAAGATTTATACTGGTTCAGGCCACCGATGTGGTGTAATACCCTACTCCAGTGTGGTGTGGTGGATTGCCTCTTGGGCTGAGGATGAACAGTTACAAGGGAAGAACAACCTCCTGAGGAGAGGTGCTCTTGTGCTTGGCGAGTTTGTGTGGATGAGGATGATCTGGATGGCCTTGGATCAGTTCGTCTCCTCCTACTGTGGTAGCTAGTCCTATTTATAGAGGCCCTGGTCCTCTTCCCAAATGTAGGCAGGAAGGGATCCAACAACGGCCAAATTCGAAGGGAGACAACTAGTACAAGTTATCCTGACAAAAGGTGGTCTTCGCCTGCCAAAGGCTCTGATGGTGACGCCGACCTAGGCTCCACGGTGACCTCCATCCCGCCGTCCTACTGGTCTTGGTCTTGTTACACCGATATGGAAACCTTTACCTGCCGCTTCGGGACTCCTCGCATGCACCTGTCCCTTTAGCACCAAAGAAGAAACGAGGAAACTGCACGCGCTGGCGCCTGCCTGGTGTCCCCTTGGCCTTGGTCGTCATGGCTTACGTCACAGGGACCTCACGAGGTGCCCCCTGCCTTGATCTCCCCACCCCTCGGGAGCCAGCCTGGCGAGGCCGTCCCCGAGGAGTTCTTGCGTCATCCCGCCTCGCGAGGCTTGGCCCCTCGCGAGGGTCTTGAGTGTTCGCTGCTGAAGATGGGTCGTACGGAGCCGCTAGTGGAGCCACGCCGTGGGCCGCCGGCAGGCAAGTCTGGGGACCCCCGTTTCTAGCACGCTGACAGGATCCTTCAAATTTGAAAGTAGTTGGTATCAGTAAATACAGTGATGCAACAACAAAGGAGTATGGACCATAGCTACGGAATCTGACCTAAGAACAACTGCCCTTATGCTTTAGACGTGGAGTTTGGGTTCGTTGTGGTGGTCTTCGTGCTTTGGGCACTGCAGTTGCTTTACAAACTGCTCGTGTGGGGGTATTCTCACTACAACAAATATACACTTCCGTGATGATACGTGTTTGTCACAGTAGGTCACGTTTTCTATCATGCATGTACATCCATGACAATTTTATGACAGAATCAAGATAGCCATACCTGTGCTGTCGTAGAAGTGTTCCATCACATTACCAAAATTATCATCACAGAAGTGTCCACTTCCATGGCGAGAAATTGCGCGTCATAGAAGTGCTTTCATCAAGGGTGACTGACACGTGGCATCCACCGTAACGGGTCGTCGTTAAGCTATCGGGTTTCGGTTTGGACCCGATAACCCGTTAACAGCCCGGACCAATGGGCATTTCCACGTGTAAAATCATCATTGGCTGGAGGAAACACGTGTCTACTCCTCGGTGGGCCAGATGTTGTCCGTCCATTGGTGGAGACATGCCTATGATACGTCGACACGTGGCAGGGCCCAACAGAGGCCCATATAGGTTAAAAGGCCGGCCCAGTCAAAGGCACGTAGTACTTACTCAGGTACTAGTAGGCCAGCCCAATAATGATCTGTTTAATAAAGGCCCATTTACGGCCCGAAGCCAGATCTACCCCGTTAATTGTTCGTCGAATATTTGGGCCCAATTATAGCCTAGTGACTTTCGGCCTGTTAGAGGCCCGATGTAGGCATGGGCCCATTTCAGCCCGGTGTGTCTTTTGGCCTGAGAATGGCCCGTGCTGCCCATGGGCCATATATGGTCCGACACGACATCTGGCCCACTAACGGCCCGTGATAAAGGTGGCAATAGTTCAGCCCAACGTGACTTTGGGCCTGTTAAAGGCCTGTCGTATAATTTGGCCCATTGATGCCTGTACTAAGCTTTCGGCCTCTTAAAGGCCCATCATATCAGTGGGCCAACTAAGGCCCGAGTTATGTTTCAGTCTAGTAATGGTCCATCATATAACTGGGCCAAAAAAGGCCCGGTCTACATTTCAGCCTGCTAAAGGCCCATCGACAACTAGTGAAAATTGAGGCCCAACCTACATTTCGGCCTGCTAAAGGCCCATGGTTTCTTTTGGGCCGTAACAGGCCAGCAGAATATTCAGCCTGTTAATGGCCCAACGCTACATTGGCCAAACTAAGAGCTGGGTCCACAAAAGGCCCAACTAAAATTTGGGCCGAATATAGGCCGAAGTAAGTTGTGGGCCTGGCGCAAAGTGTGAAGGCCCCAATGGCCATTCGGACCCAAGAAAGATGCAAGCCGGCCCAATTGTGGCCCGCTAAAAACCAGGCCCATTAGAGGCGAATGTTTCGGCTCGGTCGACTACATCAGATTTTTTTCAGATAGCGAATGATGGCAGTAACTAGTAGGAATCAAGAACAAACCTACTCTATACAATAAAGAAATTACGACATAGTAACTTAGAATAAACTACACTTTACAACAAAGGATTTATGGTATATTACATCCACTGGGCATCGAAGTTCGCCACCAGTGATTATAAAGTGTAACGAAGAAGCATATTACAAAAACTGGGCACCATTGCAGCGTAACAAAATAATACTGAACCAAGACCACTTCCAAGATAGTTCAAGAAAGGTTAGCCTTGTGGAGGAACTGCTACGCAAGCTGCTGAGCAAAGCTGTGAGACCGGCCTAGCATGTCGGTCATAGCTTCTAGGTGTAGTTGTTTAGTAATGAGGTTCTCATTGGTGTTATCCGCAATCTTTCTTAGAGATAGGACTTCAAGTCGAAGTTGAGTTGCAGAATGCCTTTCTGCTAGAACTTGGGACTGAAGAAGTTGAACTGATTCAGACAGCGAATTATGTGAGCTTGTCTGACTGCTAGTCTCAAGTAACTTGAACACTGCATCAAGACAAGACTTTGGGGTTGTCTCGCTACCTTCAAGATGTTTTTCCTTCTTTGCTGCAATATATGTTGGGTTTGTCTCACAGCCTTAAGCAGACTTGTGCATGCCATCAGGGATATCACCCTGAAACAAGCAGAGAGATGACAGGTTTTGCACGTGTACAAACAAAGAAGATAACTGTGCTGTCAATTCCATCCAATTTCAAATTAGAAAATAAAGAGTAAGTTCAAAATATCAATAGCATAATTTGGCATTGTTCATAATGTGGGGAGCTTCACCACACTACTAGATTACCATGTCAACATAACAAGCATAGATGAAGCGCAAAGACAATCATTGTGTCTATTTTGGTTAATGTGCATGGCATGTTGTTCATATCATCAGCCACATCAGTAAGATAATACAGGAGATGACAATGTGCAAACGTGGGCTGCTCCACCACACATTGGATTATAGATCCACAAAAGCAAGCATACATATAGGGAGTATTGAGTAATGTTCAAGGTATGAATAAGGAATTTGGTTTTACAAGTAAACTTGGAACTTATGGTTCTTGCGAACATGCATTTTGATAGAAACAACAAACTAAACAACAGTAAACGATAGGGAGTACGAGAAAATTAAACAGCAGTTGAGGATAAAGGCTTTAGAAGGACTGACTTACATTAACAGTTAACACTGGCTTTATAATGCCCTTCTCCATGTCAAGGGAAGGATAACTCAAGAATTTCAGCACAGAATCTTCTTCATAAGCATTGCATGTACTCTACATTTTGTAGAGAGTAATTATAGATATGATAATACTGGAAGGGAGAGAGGATAATGAAGATAAGATGCAGATTGATGCTACATAATCAACTACCAATCCCGGGAAGTACAAGCGTTACAGGACAAAATGTACTGACAAGAGCAATGGGCTACACTTCTGCACTGGCATTCTCTGTGTATTCAACTTTTTGGTAAGATTAAATATAGATCTGATAGTTTTTAGTAAATGGTGGGCGAGGGAGATAAGATGCAGAATGCTACACAATGAACCAATCCCTCTTCCCATAATACAAGAGTGTTTTGAACACTGGTGTACTGTACAAAACATTCTTATATTATGGGACGGAGGGAGTAGATGTTAATGTAAGTAAAGTGATAGACGACGTTCAACCCTTACAAGAGGACTGCAGAGCTAAACCTCTTCAAAAGCATTGGGTTGATTCTAAATTTATGTAAGACCCCATACGGATCTTATAATGTCCACCAAATGGACGATAACGAGGCTAACATGTGCAGTGATGCTACATAATCAAATATCTATGAAAGTAAGTATGGTCATACAGGGCAAGAGGTACTCACAAGAGCAATGCAGTGTGTAGTATAGTTGCGAGATTATGTGGTCCCTTGAGAATGAATGTTCTTCTGCTAACAGTTTTCATACAAGTGAGACATTAAGGCAAATGCAGAAACATAGTTCAAATTGTGATGTGATATCATAGACAGTACCTTACGCTGCAGACAAGACCAATGTGTAACAAGATTATTCCAGTCACTGTCAGATAAATGTAGCACCAGACACTTTATAGAAATTTTGTTTAGAGGCTTGCCATCGAAGTGCGCTTGCCTTAGGTAGGAACGATACTTCATCAACGAGTGCTTGAAAAGCGCAACCAACCCTTGCTCGTCTTGACAATCTAGTTTGGCCCTCGCCTATTTAAAAGAATGAAATCTTGTGTCTTCTGTCAGCAGAAACATATGATCTAATTACCACGAATAACATTAGTACATTACTTAATCGTAAGTTGCGGAGGAAGACTGGAAATTGTTTCGTGTCTGCGGTATAATCTTTCCATGAAGGAAAGATGCGCACAAAGTTCCTGCCAACAATATAAGGTTCATCTTCTAAACTGGGAAGAAATGGAACAGGGGTCCTATTTGCTATAATTGGGGCTCTCTCTGGTTCGAAAAGGGATTTGGCAACTGCATTTGGTGTACTCTTTGCTGGAATGGGGGTTTTGCGTCGTAGATCTGGTGCTATGTCAACTCGCATCATCATACTATTCGATGCAGTTGGGCTCTGCTGAGTTGGGGCATCAGAAATGACCAGTGTAGTAGGGCTAGAGTCTTCTAGAGTTGGGGTGTTTTGTGGGTCTTGTGATATTGCAACTACACCTAATGGGCTATTTGATTTATCAGCTGTCACTACCTTTTCCAAATACTTTGCTCATGCTCCTCTGCGATCAGTAATCGCCCACTTCCTTTTGAATGTCTGATACAGAAGAACAACATTCGAATGTATAAATATGGTATGATGACAGATGGAATATGTACTGAAAATGGATAGGCAGGGCGTATTCACATACACGATGTGTAAACTAAGCTAATGGCAATGCAAAAAAGTAGAAGCAATGCAAAGCATTAGTTGCAAGATATGTGCGGCCAATATAACCTTGGAAAGTTAGAGCAAGCACCTTGATGGGTGAATAAGATAGAGCATCTGCCTCTGACTCCTCCACTAGGGAGCTACATTGACTTATGTCTCCCTCTATGTGACACCCCGATAGTTAAGCTATAGTAAACCCCTGCTAATGATGCTAGGTCATCGTAATTAAAATTTTGTTAAACCTCGCTTGTTTCAAAATTAGTTCAAATAGAAATTCATATAACAAGTCAAAGTATAGTTTCATAAAACAGTGAATTAAAAATGTTCATTAGGTTGCAAATATTCACTAAGGAACCATGTTGAAACCAACATCATTTGAATCACAGATAAAACCCTAGGAAATTAATAAGTGCTCCAACAGTAAATAAAATGGCCTTTGCAAAATTATTAGTTATTTATTTAACTCCAATTGCCTCCTAACTTTATGTGCCACTCCAAAATATTGTGCTTGAATTATGTGCCAAATTTCATGTTTAACTAAATTCATTTGCCTTGGCTAATAAAAAGAAAACATTAGTTAAAATAAAAAAATAAAAAAAGGAAAAGACAAAACTAACAAAAAAAAGGAAAAGAGAACGCCCCTCCCCGCTGGGCCACGGCCCAGCTGGCCTCGGGGCCAATCAGGCCAGCCGAGCAGGCGCCCCATGCCCTCCTCCATATCCCCCCACTCAGGGGAAACCCTAACCAACACCTCCACGAACCCGACTCGCTCCTCTATTCCCCCTGATTGGATCGGGGCTCGATCCCGCGCCGCCCCGCGCCTCCGTCGCTGGCAAACAATCCCGCCGCCGCCCACCGCCGAACCTTCTCGCCGGATCGTTGCTGTCCTCCTTGACCTCCCCCCGAAGCCGCTCCCCGCGCCCCGTTGCCTAGACCCCACGCTCCCGCGGCGAGCTTCCGCGCCGTCTGCACCGTCCCGTCGACGCGCCCCCGCTCCTCCTGTCCGCGCGCGCTCACGCTCACCGTCGCGCTTCGGCACCCCTGCGGTTGCTCCTCTGCCGCCCGCTTGTTAGCTCCACGAGCTCCCGCGCCCGCGGCCCCCACCTCGCGCTCGCTCGCGCCCATGGCCGTGCACGCTGGCTCCGTCCGCAGCCACTGCTGCCGCCCGCTTGGTCTTGCCGCCGCCGCAGCCACGCATGGTTGGGCCCCACCACATGCCCCTGCTCCCCTTGCCCCGCTCGCCGGCCCCGCAGTTGTCGTCCACGCCGTGCTTGCGCCGTCCGCCGTCCCGACTCTGCCCCTTTCCCTTGCCCTGACCGGCGCCCTCCTCCGCCCCAGGCGGCGCCAGGGACCAGTCAGGCTGCGCGAGCCCCGTCGTCATAGTGGCCTCTCCCCGCTGCGCCGCACGGAGACCCCCGCGTGCCCGCTGCTCGCCGTGTCGCACCCGCGCACGCTGCTCGGGGTCACGCCCCTCTCCCGGCCTCTGTCCCCGCTGCTGCGGCTGGTCGCCGTGCTCGACAGCGCCCCACGTTGGCGGCCCCGCTCCGCTGCTCTGCTCCTGTGCCGCCCGCACCATCGCCCTGCCTTGCCTCGCACCACAGCCGCTCGTCGCCCACTCGCCCTTGGCCTGCTTCCCAGACGCCGGGCCCACCTCCGTTGACGCCTGCAGGCCCGCGCACCCACGCGCCGTTGCCAGCCTCCGCCTGCCCCTACTCTCTCGCCGACAACGCTGGGCATGCTTGCCGGCACCTCTACGCACGCGTGTGCAGCCGTGGCTGGCCAGGGCCAGCGCCCAGGCCAGCCGGCGCCCACACCTGTTTAGCCGCCCGCCCCGTTGACGCTGGGCCACTTACACGTGGGGACCAGCCCCCAGAACGTTTAAAAAAATAAAAATAAAAAAATAAATATAAAATATTAATTAATTAATTAATTAACTTTAGTAAGTCGGATTAGAGTAACCTAATCATTTAGTTAATGCTAATTAACCCTGTTTAATTACTATGAGTCAATGATATGCGGGACCCAATGTTAGATTGACCCAGTCAACACCTGTCGACTGCTGACGTCTGCATGACATCATGTTGATGTCATAAATCCAATTTCAAATTAAAATAATTAGATAAATGCTAAAAATGATTTAATTCTTTTAAAATTAATATAAAATAAATCGTAGCTCGGATGGAAAAACTTTGTACATGAAAGTTGCTGAGAACGACGAGACGAATCCGGATACGCAGCCCGTTCGTCCACCACAGATCCCTAACATATCGAACTCGTAACTTTACCCCTTCGGTTCATTTGTCCGAAAACGCGAAACACCGGGAATACTTTCCCGGATGATTTCCCCCTTCACCGGTACCACCTCATACCGCGTTAGGGCACACCTAGCATCACGCTTTGTCATGTCATGCATCGTCATGCAACTGTTTGCATTATATTTATTGTTTCTTCCCCCTCTTCTCTCGCTAGACACTAAGACCGACGCCGCTGCTACCCAGTACGACTACGGTGTTGACGACCCCTCCTTGCCAGAGCAACCAGGCAAGGCCCCCCTTGATCACCAGATATCGCCTACTCTTCTCTATACTGCTTGCATTAGACTAGTGTAGCATGTTACTGCTTTCCGTTAATCCTATCCTGATGCATAGCATGTCATTGTTACTACAACTGTTGATACCTTACCTGCAATCCTACATGCCTAGTATAGGTTGCTAGTGTTCCATCAGTGGCCCTACACTCTTGTCCGTCCGCCATGCTATACTACTGGGCCGTGATCACTTCGGGAGGTGATCACGGGCATCTGCTATATACTTTATACTGTTACATTACTTATGATAGTGTTCGGAGTTGGGGGCTGAAGGGGCAGGTGGCTCCATCCTGGTAGAGGTGGGCCTGGGTTCCCGATGGCCCCCGACTGTTACTTTGTGGCGGAGCGACAGGGCAGGTTGAGACCACCTAGGAGAGGGGTGGGCATGGCCCTGGTTGGTGTTCGCGGATACTTAACACGCTTAACGAGATATTGGTATTTGATCTGAGTCTGGCTACTGGCCTATATGCACTAACAAACTACGTGGGAACAGTTATGGGCACTCGACGTCGTGGTATCAGCCGAAGCCTTCGTGACATTAGCGACTGAGCGGCGCGCGCCGGGTTGGACCACGTAATGCAAATTCCTTTGTAATGGAGGTTGCTAGGTCTGCTCGCCGGCCGCGTTCGCAACATGCAGGTGTGCAATGGGCGATGGGCCCAGACCCCTGCGCGCATAGGATTTAGACCAGCGTGCTGACCTCTCTATTGTGCCTAGGTAGGGCTACGGCGTGTTGATCTTCCAAGGCCGGGCATGACCCAGGAAAGTGTGTCCGGACAAAGGGGATCGAGCATGTTGTGAAATGTGGTGCACCCCTGCAGGGAAGTTAATCTATTCGAATAGTCGTGATCTTCGGTAATAGGACGACTTGGAGTTGTACCTTGACCTTATGACAACTAGAACCGGATACTTAATAAAACACACCCTTCCAAGTGCCAGATACAACCCGGTGATCGCTCTCTAACAGGGCGACAAGGAGAGGATCCCCGGGTAGGATTATGCTATGCGATGCTACTTGGTGACTTACCTTCTACTCTCTTCTACATGCTGCAAGATGGAGGTGGCCAGAAGCGTAGTCTTCGACATAACTAGCTATCCCCCTCTTATTCCGGCATTCTGCAGTCCAGTCCACATATGATACCCCTTTTCCATTTGATACCAATGCATACATATGTAGTGTAGCTCCTTGCTTGCGAGTACTTTGGATGAGTACTCACGGTTGCTTTGCTCCCTCTTTTCCCCCTTTCTATACCCGATTGCTGCGACCAGATGATGGAGCCCAGGAGCCAGACGCCACCTTCGACGACGACTCTTACTACACTGGAGGTGCCTACTACTACGTGCAGCCCGCTGACGGCGACCAGGAGTAGTTTAGGAGGATCCCAGGCAGGAGGTATGCGCCTCTTTCGATCTGTATCCTAGTTTGTGCTAGCCTTATTAAGGCAAACTTGTTTAACTTATGTCTGTACTCAGATATTGTTGCTTCCGCTGACTCGTCTATGATCAAGCTCTTGTATTCAAGCCCTCGAGGCCCCTGGCTTGTAATATGATGCTTGTATGACTTATTTTTATTTGTAGAGTTGTGTTATGATATCTTCCTGTGAGTCCCTGATCTTGATCGTACACGTTTGCGTGTATCATTAGTGTACGATTGAATCGGGGCCGTCACAAGTTGGTATCAGAGCCGACTGCCTGTAGGAATCCCCTTCCATAGTCCTTGGCCGAAGTAGAGTCTAGTCATTGAAAAGGTTTTTACTAATATGGTTGTGGGGCTTACGGGCCCATGTCGCCATCTGGGTGGTATTAGGATCTTTTACTCCTCGATCCTTACTCTGGGACTCTGATCTCTCTTCTATTCAGTTTAAATGATTTTACTAAATCTGACTCTAGGTTCTCGTAACTACTTACTCCCGGAGAGCCCCTTATCACAGATGATCGCATGCTGCACCAGAAGATTCCGAAGATACTCTTCGATGTTCTCTTGAGACTTTGTGCCCGTCGCCTTTGCAATTCCCTACCACCGAATTATCCCTATGGATAAATACATACACCAGCCGTCCTTACTTTTATTCCTAGCTGATCTTGTTATTGCAAGATACCCGGAAATTCTCTCTATTGTTCCGAGAATACTTTGTGCCTAGCGCCTTGCAGTTCTTTGCCACCTGAATGCCCCTATGGATAATTTCTCGCACCTATCGAGTATCCGCTCATCCCCAGTTGTTTATGTGTTTCACTAAGGTCTTCGAAATAATATTCGATCTTCCGAAAATCCTTAGCAGCTTATTGCCTTTGAAATTCTTGCTTGCTTGCATTATGGTTAATCCCATAAGTCTCGTAATCATTATTGGCATCCCTTGTGTCGGGACCCCGATTCCAAGTCACATTGATCTAGCCGGTAACACCTCATATCACATTGCGGCCTCACGCACGGTATCCCCACGGGTGTCGCCTTACCATGGCCCGGGACCGTTTGCGCCTTTTGGCTCACGTATATGATAGTGTCGCTAGCATCCATATGACAGAGAACCCGGGCCGACATGGCTAGTCGTGAACCCAAAGCGGCACAGACCTATGGAGACAGGCATACATGAATCACATCGAGCATGTCGGTCATCAGCGTGTGAATCCGGGCTGTAGCACTGGGCTAACAGGACTCCGGGGAACCCGGGCTGTAGCAGGCTAGGCAGGACTCCGGATGTCACCGCGTGACATTTCCCCGAAGGGACAGACATAGGAACGAAGTGAAACACATGCCGGCCAGTCAAGTGTCCTGAGCAGTAGTGCTGGGCTAGCAGGACTCAAGTGAACCGGGCTGTAGCGGACTACTATGGCTCGAGGAGCACTAGACTACATTTCCCCATAAGAGAGGCTGCCAAAGATAAACAACTAGATTGTCGGATCCCACACATACCAAGCATTTCAATCATGCACACAATATGCTCGATATGTGCAAATACAACATGGCATCACAACAAAACTCTACAACTCAAGTACTTTTATTTAAAGGCTCCAAAGAGCCATACATAACATGTTCATACAGGTAGGGGTCACATGACCCGACACTCAAGTCATTCAAGCATACAAGCACATGCGGAAGCAAATAGTCTGAGTACAGACACTAGAAAGAAAGAAGGCTTCTCGAAGCCTGTCTATCTACATAGGGCCCTCCATGGCCAGGATCACCACCTGGGTGGCAAGTCACTCATCGACGTCGAGGTCTACATAAAACCCATCGGAGGCGGCGGTGTTGTCGTCTGAAAACAGTAATTAAAGCAAACATGAGTACAAAGGTACTCAGCAAGTCTTACAACAGAACCTACTATACATGCTCATTCTCAAGAAGGTGGTGGAGTTATTGCAGCAAGCCAGCTTCGACTCTTGGCTAAGCTATCCTACGAGACACCACTAGTAAAATAGTTTCGCACACGAGTCCCCTAATCACCAACAAAATACTCCACCGGGGATATCCCTCGTCATCCTACGAGAGGGCCATCCTCGGTACTCACACTTATCTTGAGTCTTTTAGTAGTAATCATTAACTTGTCTATGAACTGTATAGGCAACCAAGCAGTCCTTTACCACGGACGCGGCTATTCGAATAGATGATGTTAACCCTGCAGGGGTGTACTTCTTCATACACGCTCTCACCAGTTACCGTCGTTTACACGACATGTACTCAGCAACCTTCAAGCGGAAGCCCAACGAGGGTGTCGGCCACGGCCTACCTAAACACTCAAGTCTCTAGTCCAGGTTTATCGCCTATCCAGGTTCCATCCGCAGGGAGTCTGGCCGAGGTTTCCACATACGGCCCCGAACGCTGTGAACAGGGTCCTGAGACGCCAAACGGACGCCCGGCATACCCGGCCATGGTGTATCTACCGCAACATAGCCCAACCCTAGGGTCAGCGCTACGCACGGCCGCCAACACATAACCTACAAACACCAGAAAATATTTTCAACTCTTGGACAAAGTACTAGGGTGATTAAGAAGCCGAGAGAGTCAATTAAGGATCCCAATGCATGGTAGTGGCTGATTCTTAAAATCACACATACAGATCTCAGTTCTTAGGGACGGCCTCAATGAAACAACCCACCATGTACTCCTACATGGCCTCTCATCGATACCTTTACCAAATCATGTTCAACACATCTCTCACATTACCGACATAATCATTTCACTCTAGCCCATTGCCCGGATGAACCAGACCTGACACAACTGTAAGCATAGCAGGCCTAGCAAGGTAGGAAACACAAACATGGCTCAATCAACTCCTACACATGCTAGTGGGTTTCATCTAGCTACTGTGGCAATGACATGTCATGCAGAGGATAAGGGTTCAACTACCGTAGCACACAGCAGTTTGAAATGTTGTTGTCTTAATGCAGTAAATGAGAGCAGAGGTGAGAACATGGGATTGTATCGATATGATCAATGGGGCTGCTTGCCTGATGGAGTAGTAGTAGGGTACTGCCCTTCAGTTGGATACTCGGAGATATCCTCGGAGGCAGAACCTACCACAAAGGACACACAGAACATAATCAATACATGACAATATGCAACAATATGATGCATGCTATGACATGGCAAAATGATGTGTCCTGCCTAATGCAATGTGAAACAAGTTGAAATGGGTCCATTTGAATCAAAGATTCAAATGGTAGCTTAAGTTCTTATGCATAATAAGTTTGTTAGCTTGTTTCACCTAAACAACAAGGTTAAATTGGTTTGTCATGCATGAAACCATTACATATGGATAGATTGAATTTTTCTGATCATTTTTCATATATAATATGTTTGATTTGGAGCTATGGTTGATTTTCTATGATTTTAGAAGTTTTGGCTATTTTCTAGAATTTCCTATATAAAAATAAATCCAGAAAATAAATAATTGCGTCAGCACTGCGTCACTGTGACGTCAGTGAGTCAAAGGCGCCAGCCCAGGTCAAACCTGACTGGTGGGCCCCATCTGTCAGTGTCTCAGCTAACTAACAGAGTTTAGTTAATACTAACTAACTGTTAGTGGGGCATGGGCCCGCATGTCAGTGACTTAAACTAACTAAAATTAGTTAGCACTAATCCTAACCTAATTAATAGGCCGGCCCCACCTGTCATAGGCTCAGGGGGAGTCAACCTGGGCCCACACGGTTCAAACATGGTCAACTCGCCGGCGGCTTGACGCCGGCGACGACAGACGCGGCGGAGGGGCTCGGGTTTGCGTCTCCGGCGACTAAATCGACCACGGAGAGCAGCTACATGACGCGGGGAACGAGCCGCGTCGTTTGGTGGAGGAAGTGGAGCTCGGGGAGGCCAGGAAAGACGCCGGCCACGACCTTGGCGGTCACCGGAGCTCGGGTGAAGATGAACCCGAGGCTACGGGGCACGGTGAGGCACGTGGAATGGTGCGTTAGGCTCCTGGGAACGTGGTGAGTGTGGTGACGCACTCGGATTCGGGCTTACGCGCCTGTGGCCACAGCGGCGACATGGCCGGCAGAGCCGAGCTCTCAGCCGTGATGGCAAACGGGGTTAGAGGACAGCTCGAGCGATGTGGCTAGGGGGAGAAGAGAGAGGAGCTCATGGCGAGTGCAGCGGGCGTCGAAGCGGGCTCGGGGAAGCTTGGGAGGCGGCGAATCATCGGCGACGATCTCCGATGGCCGACGAGGGGAACGGTAGCGGTGGCGGCGTTGCAGCGCGTCCGAGGCCTCGTGGCTCGTCGAGGAGGTCGACGGAGATGCTGCGGAGCTCGTGGGCAGGGTGGGGTGGCACGGGGATGACGGTGGCTACGGCTACGGCGGCAAGACGGCGGCGGCTGCGTCGGCCATGACTTCGGGGGAGCGAGGGAGAGAGTAGGGGGGAATGAGGTGTCGGTGAGGTCGGGCGACGACCAGGAGACGATCCACGCGGCGCAAAGGCGACCAGGGCGAAGCAGAGAGGCTGGGTGGTGCGTGGCGAGCTCGGGCGCGCCATGCTCACCTCCCTGCCTGCTCTGGCAAGGGGAAGCAGCTGGCTGGCATGGGCCAGCACAGTGCTGGGCTGGCCAGTGGGCTGCCAGGTAAGTTTCTCTCCCTTTCTTTTTCTGATTTATTTTCTTTTTCTATTTTTCTGCAACTGTTGGGCTTTATTAAAAATACTTAGGCATCTTTAAAAATCCTGAAAATAATCAGGGGCTCTGTTTAGATTATTTCCAACAGCCCACACTTATTTCCAGAATTATTTGAGCATTTAAATTATTTTATAGCATTTAAATGCCCAAATTCAAATACTTATGATTTAATTCAAAAAATCTAGAATGTCCTAGAAAAGAGTGCACCATTTTTGCCAGGGGTTTTAGCCCAATCCAGAAATGATGAACATTTTGTGAAGGGCATTTTGGGTTCATTGAAAATAATTTCAGTAAACCCTAGTTGTTTCCAGGGGGGTGCTGGGGGTTCTGTCATCCCCATTTAAAGTTTCTGTAAAAGTAGACATGATGCAACACTCTAATGCATGATCTAGCTAGGATGTGACAACTCACCCCCACTCAAAAGAATCTGTTCCCGAGATTTAGGATCCTCTGGGAAGAAGGTGGGGTACTCGAGTCGAAGACGATCCTCCCTTTCCCAAGTAGCTTCTTGCTCGGAATGGTGTGACCATTAAACCTTGAGAAACTTGATGTTATGGCGTCGAGTGGTACGCTCGGCTTGATCAAGGATACGAACGGGATATTCCCGATATGAGAGGTTATCTTGTAGATCAAGCGTTTCGTGGTCCACTCCATGGATAGGATCCACGAAGCAACGCCTGAGTTGAGAAACGTGGAAGACATTGTGAACTCTGGAAAGATGCGAAGGTAGTTCCAATTGGTAGGCAACTTCTCCTCGTTTGGCAAGAATGCGAAAGGGTCCAATGTAACGAGGAGCCAATTTGCCTTTGATACCGAAACGATGGGTTCCCTTTAACGGAGTAACCCGAAGGTAAGCCTTCTCGCCGACTTCATAATACATGAGCTTATGTTTTCGATCATATTGGCTCTTTTGACGAGATTGGGCTGTTTTCAATTTCTCACGAATAACACGAACCTGCTCTTCTGCTTCCTGAATCATATCCGGGCCAAAGAGTTATCTTTCCCTAGTTTCGGACCAGTTAAGAGGCGTTCGACATTTTCGTCCATAGAGAACTTCGAAAGGAGCTTTTCCCAAGCTAGCTTGATAACTATTGTTATAAGCAAACTCCACGAATGGAAGGCATTTCTCCCAACCCATTCCGAATGAGATGACAGAAGCTCCGAGCATATCTTCCAGAATTTGATTGACTTGCTCTACTTGACCACTTGATTGAGGGTGGAAGGCGGTGCTAAAAGGGAGACGAGTTCCCATAGCATTTTGGAAACTTTCCCAAAATCGAGAGGTGAAGAGACTCCCATGGTCTGAGTTAATTTCCAATGGAACACCATGAAGAGACACTATTCAGGAGATGTATAAATCAGCTAGCCGGCTAGCGGTGATACTCTCACGAATAGGTAGAAAGTGGGCCACCTTGGAAAGACGATCGATCACGACTAAGATAGCATTATTCCCTCTCTTGGTCCTGGGAAACCCAGTAATGAAATCCATACTGATTTTATCCCATTTCCACTCAGGAATAGCCAAAGGTTGAAGGGTGCCAGCAGGCCGTTGGTGCTCTGCCTTAACACGATGACAACCGTCGCAACTAGCAATGTATTGAGCAATTTCTCTCTTCATCCTAGTCCACCAAAACCTCTGGCGTAGGTCTTGATACATTTTAGTACTACCGGGATGAATGGTGAGAGGGGATTCATGAGCTTCCTTAAGAATCAACTGGCGTAGATGTTGTTTCTTGGGAACCACCAAGCGGTTCTCGAAGAATACAACACCTTACTCATCCATGGAAAAACATTTAGCAACTCCGCTAGTGATGTTTTCCTTAATCCGAGATATGCCCTTATCATACCGCTGGGCGGTTATGATCTGATCCATAAGGTTAAGCTTCGCCACCAGGGTGGATAGGAATCCTCGAGGAACGATGTGAAGGTTAAGCTTACGAAATTGCTCGTGGAGAAGTGGTTGACTTTGTTGTAACATCAGGTTGTCACAATAAGATTTACGACTTAGCGCATCAGCCATGACATTGGCTTTGCCCGGGGTGTAAGTTATTCCTAAGTCGTAATCCGAGATCAACTCGACCCAACGTCTTTGCCTAAGATTCAAATCCGATTGGGTGAAGATATATTTCAAACTTTGGTGATCGGTGAAGATCTCGCAACAATTACCGAGAAGGTAATGTCGCCAAGTTTTGAGTGCATGGACTACAGCTGCAAGCTCTAGATCATGTGTGGGATAATTTTTGTCATGTGGGTGTAATTGTCGTGAGGCATAGGCAATTACCTCACGATCTTGCATGAGTATGCAACCTAGTCCTTGTCGCGAGGCGTCGCAATAGATAATAAAGTCCTTGGAGAAATCTGGTGGTACCAGTACGGGAGTAGATGTCAGGCGTCTTTTCAGTTCCTGAAAGCTGAACTCGCACTATGGGGTCCACTCGAACTTTTTTTCTTTCTTGAGGATATCAGTTAGAGGTTTAGCAACCTTGGAGAAATTCTCGACGAAGCGGCGGCAGTAGCTCGCTAAGCCAAGGAAGCTCCGAACTTGCTTGACCGTCTCAGGTGGAGTCCAATCAAGGATGGCTTGAACTCGCTCGGGATTGACAGCAATACCCTTACCAGAGATTACATGGCCTAGATAGGTCACTTCTGGCAACCAAAATTCACACTTGGAGAATTTGGCATAAAGGCGATGCTCTCGAAGTTTCCTCAATACCAGCCTTAGATGTTCGGCATGTTCTTCTTCATTGTTGGAGTAGATGAGTATGTCATCGAGGTATACTACGACGAATTTATCCAAATACTTCATGAAGACCGAGTTCATTAACCGGGAGAAGGTGGCTGGGGCATTGGTTAAACCGAAGGACATGACGATGTACTCGTATTGGCCATAACGAGTAACAAAGGCCGTTTTGGGAATGTCCCCATTTCTGATTTTGATTTGATGGTAGCCCAACCTCAAATCCATCTTGGAAAAGACTGAGGATCCAGCGAGCTGATCAGACAGATCGTTGATCCTGGGAAGCGAATACTTGTTCTTGATAGTGACCAAGTTGACAGGTCGGTAATCTACAACCATCCGATCCGTTCCATCCTTCTTCTTGACAAAGAGGACGGGGCAAGCCCAAGGAGAGGAGCTAGGACGGATGAAACCCTTTTGCAAGGACTCATCGAGTTGGTTCTTAAGTTGGCTAGTTCAAAGGGTGCCATCTTATAGGGTCTTCTAGAAATTGGAACGGTTCCTGGAACAAGGTCTATCACAAACTCGACATCCCTGTCAGGTGGAACACCTGGCAGTTCTTCTAGAAAGACATCCGGGAAGTCTTGGACTACCGGAATATCTTCAAGGTCTGGAAGGGGGTTGGCATTTAGGGAGTAAAGCTTGCGCTTGGCCACTCGAGTTAAGACATTGACTGTCTTGCCCGATGGGTGAGTAAGTTGAACGGTTCTAGTGGCACAATCAATCTTGGCATAATGAGCTGACATCCAGTCCATACCCAAAATGATGTTTATGTCCGAGGACTTGAGAGCTATTAAGTATGCAAGGAAGACAAGTCTATTGACAAGAATTTCATTCCCATGGCTTACTCTAGAAGTTTGCCATCTAGAGCCAGGGGTTTGAATTTCCATGGTAGTGGGCATGTCACAGAATGTTGTGTTATGCAATCGAGCATAGCTCTCAGATATGAATGAATGAGATGCTCTAGTATCGAAAAGAATAGATGCTGGATGGAAATTAACAAGGAGCGTACCAAGGATGACGTTAGGATCCTCATGAGCCTCCTCAGCTGAGACATAGTTGACATGGCCATGTGCAGTGGTGACCGGCTTGGCGTAGAATGTCTTTCCCGTTGGCTTACCACGACCAACGGACTTTCCAGACTGATTGGGGTTGTTGTTCTGGGGACACTCTCGACTATAGTGACCCGACTCTCCACACTTGAAACATGTCACAACATTGGGGCGTGGAGCAGCATTAGCAGCGGGGCCACCATAGGGCTTGGACGGTGCAAACTGCTGGTTGGGGCGAGGCGCCTCAAAGGATGGCCTCGGAATGAACCTGGGTGGCAGTGCCGTGCTTGGAATCCACACCCGGCGCTTCTGAAATCCAGAGCCGGATGAAGAGCCAAAATCATGAGAGTGCTTGTGTGAAGCGTCATAGTCAGACTGGCCTGTCTCAGCACTGATGGCTTTATTGACCAACTTCTGAAAGGAGGTGCACTCGTGCAGACGAGGATCGCGGCGAAGCTCAGGGCTAAGTCCCTTGCGGAACCTTGCTTGCTTCTTAGCGTCGGTGGATACCTCTTCAGGAGCATATCGTGCCAGATTCCCAAATTCACGACTATATGCATCCATAGTCAGTCTTCCTTGGGTGAAATTGCAGAACTCTTCCCTCTTGCGATCTATGAGACCTTCCGGGATGTGATGCTCACGGAAAGCCTCACTGAATTCAGCCCAAGTAGTGATTTGGCCAATCGGGCGCATAGCCTTAATGTTTTCCCACCAAAGGCTACCAGGGCCTTCGAGGTGATAGGCAGCATAGGTAACCTTATCAGCTTCGGCTATGTTAGCAGAACATAGCTTGTGTGTGATGCTGCGGAGCCAGTCATCCGCGTCGAGGGGCTCGACAGAATGATTAAACTTTGGTGGGTACAACTTGATGAAGTCATTGATTGACAACAATTCGTTTCGCTGATGGCGTGCAGTGTTCTGCTCAATCCGCTCCAGCAAGCGGTTAGTCTCACGCTTGTTTCTTTCTGCCTCCAGCATCACTTCGGCTAGAGAAGGCGGGTGAGGCAGATTTTCACCCCTAGCTGCACTGGCTTCCCCCTGCTCCGGGGCAGCAGGGTTGCTGCGGGTGTTGACCATCCTAGGAGAAAACAAGACAACGGTTTAGATAAGGATGGCACAAGCTTAGCAAGGAAGTGCAAAATGTAATGGATAACATGGAATGCTAAGATGTTCATTGCACGACATGGTAATATAAAAACTGCCACATATATACCATTGGTCATACATACCGTACATAGTTTAGTACAAGCCCATGCTAAAGTACAACTATGGTGAAAGACATTACATCTCATCGAAGGCATTCCAAGCTCCTATACATTATTTTTCTACACCTCCGGAGCGCGATACACACCAAGCCGTATCCCACGGTCACGCAGGACTGTGGAGGATACAACTATTACAATACTAGTGAAACTACTACTAGCTCAGACGGCTCCGTAGTAATCCTCATAGAAGTCACCACCAAAGCCTGGAAGTGGAACATGATCATCTGGGAACAGACAGTCCTGCGGAGCCTGCGGACCATAGGGGCTCGGATGTGGCCTTGGTCCCACAGGTGGTGGCAGACGGGGACCACGAGGAGGGGTAATGCCTCCTACATCGCGCCACTCCATACAATCTGGCAATCCAGACCGTACAGGGTACAGGTCCCTCATGTCCATGTATCCTGCCTGCACCGCAGGTGCAAACCAAGTCAAAGTGGCCCAATGATCAGCACGAGTGTGGAAAAGCTCCATACGCAAGGCCCGATTTTCGCGGTCCTTATCCTCGAGCATCTCGGCAGTGGTGCGGAGTAGTGACTCCTCATGCGAAGAGTCATAGTACAAAGCCTGATAGTACCCCTGTGCTCCAGGAAGTGAGGCTGGCATGTAACAGAAATCGGTGTTCTGTAGCAAGCATTGTTGAGGAAATCGTTAACTGGTAACTGCTCGGTTGGCTGGCGAGTAGGGGACTAATAGGCTAATCGGCAAGTTAATCGGCCATTTAATCAATTAATCAGACGATTTATTAGTTTATTGGCTACTCGATGACCCTATGAGTAGGGATTAATCGACAAGTTAACTGGTGAATCGGATGAATTCTTGAACAGGGGTAGCAAGGCAGTCCTGGCTCGAATGATAGTCATCATTGAATAGGCTGCATCCTGCACAGCCATCTCAATAGTGACCCCAAGTCCATAGGAACAGTGAAGGGGCTCAGTGGCTCCAGGATAAGAGGGATATATCCTCATGGTACAGAGGTACTGGCTCTGGTTGAAGTCTCTGAACTGCTCCTCGGCGGTATATTCCGGATACCACCGATAGCCTGACTCGACCATCACTCAAACCAACATGGCCGTGTAGCCGGGCACATCGAGGCACCGGGTCAGACGAACCACTTGATTCTGCGAACGGGTGGCCATCTGAAAGCACAGAATAATGCAAAGGAATTAGAATTTTCTAGGGGAAATCGGACAACATAACGGCTGTAAATGCTCAGAAAAAGATTTGAGACATCCACAGCAGCTTGCAATACCACTCAACAACATCATATCAAGGTTCTGATTCAACTGGCAACATACTAAAAGTAGTAGAAACTGCACTGTGGTTGGTAACAACAATCCTATTACCAGCAATCCTATAAGCTACAAAGGATTAGTAACACGTGAACCTGATAGAAGAAGAGAGCCTAGTCCTTAACCCACATTGAATGAGAAGAGAATGACTCAGATCAGAGGGCATAAGGTAAAGGAGTAAAAAGAGCCTTACGTTCCTTCCCACAATCAATTCCCCTACATATAACTATAGCATTTCTAGACTCGACATCAACCAGTTTGGCTCAATGAACCTACAGGCGTCCGGCTCTGATGCCAATGCTGTCAGGACCCCGATTCCAAGTCACATTGATTTAGCTGGTAACACCTCATATCACATTGCGGCCTCACGCACGGTATCCCCACGGGTGTCGCCTTACCATGGCCCGGGACTGTTTGCACCTTTTGGCTCACGTATATGATAGTGTCGCTAGCATCCATATGATAGAGAACCCGGGCCGACATGGCTAGTCGTGAAGCCAAAGCGGCACAGACCTATGGAGACACGCATACATGAATCACATCAAGCATGTCGGTCATCAACGTGTGAATCCGAGCTGTAGCACTGGGCTAACAGGACTCCGGGGAACCCGGGCTGTAGCAGGCTAGGCAGGACTCCGGATGTCACTGCGTGCATTTCCCCGAAGGGACAGACATAGGAACGAAGTGAAACACATGCCGGCCAGTCAAGTGTTCTGAGCAGTAGTGCTGGGCTAGCAGGACTCCGGTGAACCAGGCTGTAGCGGACTACTATGGCTCGAGGAGCACTAGACTACATTTCCCCATAAGAGAGGCTGCCAAGGATAAACAACTAGATTGTCGGATCCCACACATACCAAGCATTTCAATCATGCACACAATATGCTTGATATGTGCAAATACAACATGGCATCACAACAAAACTCTACAACTCAAGTACTTTTATTTAAAGGTTCCAGAGAGCCATACATAACATGTTCATACAGGTAGGGGTCACATGACCCGACACTCAAGTCATTCAAGAATACAAGCACATGCGGAAGCAAATAGTCTGAGTACAGACACTAGAAAGAAAGAAGGCTTCTCTAAGCCTATCTATCTACATAGGGCCCTCCATGGCCAGGATCACCACCTGGGTGGCAAGTCACTCATCGACGTCGAGGTCTACATAAAGCCCATCGGAGGCGGCGGTGTTGTTGTCTGAAAACAGTAATTAAAGCAAACATGAGTACAAAGGTACTCAACAAGTCTTACAACAGAACCTACTATACATGCTCATTCTCAAGAAGGTGGTGGAGTTATTGCAGCAAGCCAGCTTCGACTCTTGGCTAAGCTATCCTACGAGACACCACTAGTAAAATAGTTTCGCACACGAGTCCACTAATCACCAACACAATAATCCACCGGGGATCCTCCCTCGTCATCCTACGAGAGGGCCATCCTCGGTACTCACACTTATCTTGAGTCTTTTAGTAGTAATCATTAACTTGTCTATGAACTGTATAGGCAACCAAGTAGTCCTTTACTGTGGATGCGGCTATTCGAATAGATGATGTTAACCCTGCAGGGGTGTAATTCTTCATACACGCTCTCACCACTTACTGTCGTTTACACGACATGTACTCGGCAACCTTCAAGCGGAAGCCCAACGAGGGTGTCGGCCACGGCCTACCTAAACACTCAAGTCTCTAGTCCAGGTTTATCGCCTATCCAGGTTCCATCCGCAGGGAGTCTGGCCGAGGTTTCCACATACGGCCCCGAACGCTGTGAACAGGGTCCTGAGACGCCAAACGGACGCCCGACATACCCGGCCACGGTGTATCTACCGCAACATAGCCCAACCCTAGGGTTAGCGCTACGCACGGCCGCCAACACATAACCTACAAACACCAGAAAATATTTTCAACTCTTGGACAAAGTACTAGGGTGATTAAGAAGCCGAGAGGGTCAATTAAGGATCCCAATGCATGGTAGTAGCTGATTCTCAAAATCACACATACAGATCTCAGTTCTTCGGGACAACCTCAATGAAACAACCCACCATGTACTCCTACATGGCCTCTCATCGGTACCTTTACCAAATCATGTTCAACACATCTCTCACATTACCGACATAATCATTTCACTCTAGCCTATCGCCCGGATGAACCAGACCTGACACAACTCTAAGCATAGGAGGCCTAGCAAGGTAGGAAACACAAACATGGCTCAATCAACTCCTACACATGCTAGTGGGTTTCATCTAGTTACTGTGGCAATGACATGTCATGCAGAGGATAAGGGTTCAACTACCGTAGCACACAGCAGTTTGAAATGTTGTTGCCTTAATGTAGTAAATGAGAGCAGATGCGAGAACATGGGATTGTATCGATATGATCAATGGGGCTGCTTGCCTGATGGAGTAGTAGTAGGGTACTGCCCTTCAGTTGGATACTCGGAGATATCCTCGGAGGCAGAACCTACCACGAAGGACACACAGAACATAATCAACACACGACAATATGCAAAAATATGATGCATGCTATGACATGGCAAAATGATGTGTCCTTCCTAATGCAATGCGAAACAAGTTGAAATGGGTCCATTTGAATCAAAGATTCAAATGGTAGCTTAAGTTCTTATGCATAATAAGTTTGTTAGCTTGTTTCACCTAAAAAGTAAGGTTAAATTGGTTTGTCATGCAGGAAACCATTACAGATGGATAGATTGAATTTTGCTGATCATTTTTCATATATAATTTGTTTGATTTGGAGCTATGGTTGATTTTCTTTGATTTTTAGAAGTTTTGGCTATTTTCTAGAATTTCCTATATAAAAATAAATCCAGAAAATAAATAATTGTGTCAGCACTGCATCACTGTGACATCAGCGAGTCAAAGGCGCCAGCCCAGGTCAAACCTGACTGGTGGGCCCCATCTGTCAGTGTCTCAGCTAACTAACAGAGTTTAGTTAATACTAACTAACTGTCAGTGGGGCCTGGGCCCGCATGTCAGTGACTTAAACTAACTAAAATTAGTTAGCACTAATCCTAACCTAATTAACAGGTCGGCCCACCTGTCATAGGCTTAGGGGGGAGTCAACCTGGGCCCACACAGTTCAAACATGCTCAACTCGCCGGCGGCTTGACACCGATGACGACAGACGCGGCGGAGGGGCTCGGGTTTGCGTCTCCGGCGACTAAATCGATGGCGGAGAGTAGCTACGTGATGCGGGGAGCAAGCTGCGTCGTTTGGTGGAGGAAGTGGAGCTCGAGGAGGCCGAGAACGACGCTGGCGATGACCTTGGTGGTCGTCGGAGCTCGGGTGAAGATGAACCCGAGGCAACGGGGCACGGCGAGGCACGTGGAATGGTGTGTTAGGCTCCTGGGAACGTGGTAAGTGTGGTGACGCGCTCGGATTCGAGCTTACGTGCTTGTGGCCACGGCGGCGACATGGCCGGCGGAGCCGAGCTTTTGGCCGTGATGGCCAACGGGGTTAGAGGGCAGCTCGAGCGACATGGCTAGGGGAAGAAGAGAGAGGAGCTCACGACGAGTGCAGCGGGCGTCGAAGAGGGGTCGGGGAAGCTTGGGAGGCGGTGAATCGTCAGCAACGATCTCGAGTTGCTGACGAGGGGAACGGCAGCGGTGGCAGTGTTTTAGCACGTCCGAGGCCTCGTGGCTCGTCGAGGAGGTCGAGGGAGATGCTGCGGAGCTCGTGGGCAGTGTGGGGTGGCACGGGGACGACGGTGGCTACGGCTACGGCGGAAAGACGGCGGCGGCTGCGGCGGCCATGACTTCGGGGGAGCGAGGGAGAGAGCAGGGGGGAGGAATGACGTCTCGGCGAGGTCGGCGCGAAGACCAGGAGACGATCCACGCGGCGCAAAGGTGACCAGGGCGAAGCAGAGAGGCTGGGTGGTGCGTGGCGATCTCAGGCGCGCCATGCTCACCTCCCTGCTTGCTCTGGCAAGGGGAAGCAGCTGGCTGGCATGGGCCAGCACAGTGCTGGGCCGGCCAGTGGGCTGCAGGTATGTTTCTTTCCCTCTCTTTTTCTGATTTGTTTTCTTTTTCTATTTTTCTGCAACTGTTGGGCTTTATTAAAAATACTTAGGCATATTTAAAAATCCTAAAAATAATCAGGAGCTCTATTTAGATTATTTCCAACAGGCCACACTTATTTCCAGAATTATTTGAGCGTTTAAATTATTTTATAGCATTTAAATGCCCAAATTCAAATACTTATGATTTAATTCAAAAAATCCAGAATGTAACATGATGCAACACTCTAATGCATGATCTAGCTAGGATGTGACACCTTGTCATTGTCATTTTGTGTCTTAGATCCAATATGGTTGCGAATGCTCGCAATCCTCAATCAGATCCTAGAATTCATCCTTTCGGCTCAGACGTCATTTTAAACGTGAGCTAAATCTCGACCAATCAAATTGTTGTCGATTTTACCCTAAGCTTACTCAACTTATCCATCCTTAATCAGAGCATTTGCTTCTGTTTGTCTAATTTGGAAATCATAATTCCTTTACATGAGGGCTTTGAATTAGCCAGCTGCTTGTATAATCCAATGCCTTCACATTGTTACTTCCTCAGGTTGTGTGCCGATACTCACATCAGCTTCGCTATGGACCGTCGGATCCTTTGTTGAAATATCATCCGACAGTGTCCTTCGTATACAAAAACCTCGAGAAGTTATTTCCCTGATATATAATGCCTTTGGGAATTTGTATCCTCTACTTTGATAACCATACTCTACTTTCAAGCTTGTACTATTTACTCCAAAGTTTGTGGTATCGATTCCTAAGATGCCTCAATGGGTTGAACCTATGCCTTCCTTAATCTGTGTGAACCCGAAAGATTTCACGGGTCATACTTATCTAGTATTGCACCAGGTAAAACTTTCAACAACTAATGTCATTTTCGAAAAGCGAGAGGTGAATGGGAGGCTATACATTGAATAACTGGGAGTCGACCTTGAAATTTGTGTTCATGCCCATGGACACGATGTATATCCTATCATGGAAGCTTCTTGTAATAATAACTATTTTGTTAATATAATATCATCTGGTATCTGTGAATTGATCCTATGCAATTGTGGTTCCGACCACGATTTCTCTTTGATCCCATTTCTTGGACAAGTTAAAGCACTTGTCTTCTGCAAGTCAATACCCCAGCCCAACCTCTACTTTGATCTGTCGCCGAGTATTACACACTGGTATCTCGAGATTATCATGAACTGCATAACTTATGAGTTCTTCATCAAGTACTGCAATCTCACTGATTCCACTTTTCATGGGCTCTAAGTTATTAAACGGACACCGATAACTGAACTGAGTCCGCACTATGGTTCAACAACTTTTGGTACTCTTATTTACCTCACATCATTCCTAGCCTGTTTGGCTATATCATTATTGTGATTTTAACTGTGCTACCTGGTCCTTCTTCCGTAGCACAAAATTCGATGGTGAGCTAATCTTACAACGACCTTCCTCGTCTTATCATTTCTCCTTGAGCAACAGACTTGATTTCAAGTTTGTGTCGTACCCTTGGTTCCAATTACCTTTCGCTTCATCATTCCATTGACTTCATGTCATTGTTGAATGATTACATCTTCATGAAACCTCTCGACAAATGTGTCATGATCATCATGAACATTCTGAGCTCTTCCAAGGTATCTATCGAATTCTTGATGAGAAATATACTCCTTGCCCTCGATGATTTGTGTTATCACAGACCCCTTTATTGCCTCCCCTCCAACACAAACTTGATCGTGTTTTGTGTTATACCTTGAGTTCCTTGCTATCCAGCATTTGTTCTTCTTTACCTCGGAGTATTACCATCTTTAATGTCAAGAAAGTCGTGAGAATTTCTCCACCTCTTAAGAGTCCCTGGAATAGTGATACTTCTCGTCATCACCATTAATTCCTGGACCCCGTGTCAATTCTAATCAGGACACGAAGAAGTGAACGGTACTGTTTGGATCTTTCCATCTAGCAACCCTATTGCTTTGAAATAAATGGTCGACATTTCATTCTTAGACTATTGATTATTGAATCACCATTCTAAGATTGATCATGCTACCCAAGGCCAAGTTTCGGGTGCACCTTTCAACCAATGTTTAATTGTGTGTGTTTTTCCTCGAGCATACATCATTATATCATTTGATATGACAAAAGTTATTTCCATGCTCACATAGTTGTGGAAATCCATCTTTTGGGAAATCTCGATGAGTTGTCGCCAAGTCCATCAGCCACCTCCTCATCCTCTCCTTGGTTTAATGCTGACCTCTTGTTTTGGAACTCGCTTCCATAGTTCATTTCCCGAGAATCTGACAATGTCATCTCGTCAAGTTGTGTTGCACCTTTTCTGCTCAGACATCCTGAGTCTGAGGTATCCTGATCCCAATCAGATCTGAATCTCGGTCAGATATGATGGTTGCAACATATTCCCAAGAGTTATAACATTGGTCTTTAACCCGATAAGGTGATGTCATGCCCAGCACATCCGGCCGGAGGCCCTATTGTTTTAGATTCGTTTTCAGCAAGGTTATCCATTCTTCCATGAGGAAATTGTAAGCCTTATTCTATAAGTTGTTTCCGATGGATCCTTCATATCCAAAGTCCGACCTTGCTTGAAGACCATGTCAATGCTATCTCGAAGCATGTCTGTGGTACTCCGATTTTCAATAAGAACATTTAAAGCCCAATGCTAAATGTTTCTTGCTCAATTATCCAGACACCGTTGTATGGGTAATGTCATGAAATTTCTCTCCCCTTACCTAAAGAGTTTTCTACATTATATCCTGTAATGGATATCATGATCTGCCTGTCCTTGGGAAGGATATACCCTTGAAATATGTTCTTAAACACATTTTCCTTTCCATTGTTCTGTTTAATCTGATAATCATATTTTCCTTTCCATTGTTTGGTTTAACCTTTCTAGTGATCTATATGATCTAAGCAGTAATATTCTCCTGCTTATGTAAACACCTTGGTGTACAATTCTGTCAGCAAGGCCCTATTACTATTGTTGATGATATTCCGGTAGCCATCGATGGATGAGAACTTTGCCTATTGGTCCGCCTCGTTCAATGAGTAGGAAAATGGTTCTCTTCGTCCCTCGCCCTTGGTACTGACGTTGTTGCCGACATAATCAATAGGCTACCCTCTGACATGCTATGCTCTGACCTGCCTTGCTATCATGACTGTGCAAGATGTCACCACTCTTTCTACTTTTAACCCACATGGTGGGCCCATAACCCACAGTTCCACATGATCAAAACCTGACTCTCCTGTACACCCTATTGCCAAAGTTATTCCTCATGCTTTGCTTCTTATGTAATTCACGAGCCACCTTCCTAGTGATTAAACCTAGTATCGGACACAATACTTATTCCAGTTGCTCTGGACCCCTTTCACACTGTGTTTTAGGCAACGAACTGTTGAGTAGCCACTTGAAACTTCTTGCCATACCTTCTAACTTTACTCTTGATATTTTCTTAAGTGTCTATTCGAGAGTTACTTTCTACCACACATCCCCGATGTTATCAACCAGGTAGTCGACCTTTCAGAGGTCCGTTTTTTCCGAAGTTACCCCTTTTCCTTCATACGTACAATGAAGACTCCAAAGGAAGGATGACGACTTCATCATGTTGACCTGATACCGAGGTCTGAAGACATCAATGTTATGGATCGACCACTTAGAGAAGAGCAGCCAAGACCGAGAAGATCCGTTAGAATTTCGTAAGCAGACTTTTCCTCCTTACTCCACCTCTTAAATCTCGGGACAAGATTTCTTGTAGTGGAAGAGATTTGTGACACCCCGATAGTTAATCTACAGTAAACCCCTGTTAATGATGCTAGGTCATCGTAATTAAAATTTTGTTAAACCTCGCTCGTTTCAAAATTATTTCAAATAGAAATTCATATAACAAGTCAAAGTATAGTTTCATAAAACAGTGAGTTAAAAATGTTCATTAGGATGCAAATATTCACTAAGGAATTACCATGTTGAAACCAACATCATTTGAATCACAGATAAAACCCTAGGAAATTAATAAGTGCTCCAACAGTAAATAAAATTATTAGTTATTTATTTAACTCCAATTGCCTCCAAACTTTATGTGCCACTCCAAAATATTGTGCTTGAATTATGTGCCAAATTTCATGTTTAACTAAATTCATTTGACTTGGCTAATAAAAAGAAAATAGTAGTTAAAATAAAAAAATAAAAAAGAGGAAAAGACAAAACTAACAAGAAAAAGGAAAAGAGAACCCCCCTCCCCACTGGGCCACGGCCCAGATGACCTTAGGGCCAATTAGGCCGCCCCAGCCGGCGCCCCACACCCTCCTCCATATCCCCCCCACTCGGGGGAAACCCTAACCGACACCCCCACGAACC
>NC_041384.1:399820441-399855573 GCF_002162155.2 Triticum dicoccoides | reverse complement strand
CCGTTGCCTAGACCCCATGCTCCCGCGGTGAGCTTCCACGCCGTACGCACCGTCCCGTCGATGCGCCCCTGCTCCTCCTCCGCGCGCGCTCACGCTCACCCCCGCGCCCCGGCGCCCCTACGGTTGCTCCTCTGCCGCCCGCTCGTTGGCTCCACGAGCTCCTGTGCCCTCGGCCCCTCCTCGTGCTCGCTCGGACCATGGCAGCGCGCGTTGGCGCCGTCCGCAACCACTGCTGCCGCCCGCTTGGTCCCGCCCCCGCCGCAGCCACGCATGGCTGCGCCCCACCGCATGCCCCTGCTCCCCTCGCCCCGCTCGCCGGCCCCGCAGTCACCGTCCACGCGGTACTCGCCCGTCCCGACTCTGCCCCTTTCCCTTGCCCTGGCCGGCGCCCTCCTCCGCCCCAGCCGGCTCTAGGGACCAGTCGGGCTGTGCGAGCCCCATCGCCGTAGTGGCCTCGCCCCGCTGCGCCGCCTGGAGACCCCCGCGCACCCGCTGCTCGCCGTCTCGCACCCGCGCATGCCGCTCGGGGCCACGCCCCTTGCCCCGCCTCTGTCCCCGCTGTTGCGGCTGGCCGCCGCGCTCGATGGCGCCCCACGTTGGCGGCCCCGCTCCGCTGCTCTGCTCCTCTGCCGCCCGCGCCATCGCCCCGCCTTGCCTCACGCCACAGCCGCTCGTCGCCCGCTCGCTCGTGGCCTGCTTCCTCGCTGTCGGCCCCGCCTCCATTGACGCCTGCAGGCCTGCACGCCCGCACGCCACTGCCAGCCTCCGCCTGCCCCTGCTCTCTCGCCGGCCACGCTGGGCATGCCCGCCGGCGCCTTTGCGCATGCGCGTGCAGCCGTGGCTGGCCAGGGCCAGCGTCGAGTCGGGCCGACGCCCACACCCGTTAAGCCGCCCGCCCCGTTGGCGCTTGGCCACTTACACGTGGGGACCAGCCCCTAGAACGTTTAAAAAAATAAAAAATAAAATATTAATTAAAATATTAATTAATTAATTAATTAACTTAATTAAATTGGATTAGAGTAACCTAATCATTTAGTTAAAGCTAATTAACCCTGTTTGATTACTATAACTCAATGACATGTGGGACCCACCATCAGATTGACCCAGTCAACACCTGTTGACTGCTAACATCTGCATGACATCATGCTGATGTCATGAATCCAATTTCGAATTAAAATAATTAGATAAATGCTAAAAATGATTTAATTGTTTTAAAATTAATATAAAATAAACCGTAGCTCGGATGGGAAAACTTTGTACATGAAAGTTGCTCAGAACGACGAGATGAATCTGGGTACGCAGCCCGTTCATCCACCACACATCCCTAACATATCGAACTCACAACTTTCCCCCTCCGGTTCATCTGTTTGAAAACACGAAACACCGGGAATACTTTCCCGGATGATTTCCCCCTTCACCGGTACCACCTCATACTGCGTTAGGGCACACCTAGCATCACGCTTTGTCATGTCATGCATCGTCATGTGTGTGTTTGCATTATATTTATTGTTTCTTCCCCCTCTTCTCTCGCTAGACACCGAGACCGACGCCGCTGCAACCCAGTACGACTACGGTGTTGACGACCCCTCCTTGCCAGAGCAAACAGGCACCCCCCTTGATCACCAGATATAGCCTACTCTTCTCTATACTGCTTGCATTAGAGTAGTGTAGCATGTTACTGCTTTCCGTTAATCCTATCCTGATGCATAGCCTGTCATTGTTACTACAACTGTTGATACCTTACCTACAATTCTACATGCCTGGTATAGGTTGTTAGTGTTCCATCAGTGGCCCTACACTCTTGTCCGTCTGCCATGCTATACTACTAGGCCGTGATCACTTCGGGAGGTGATCACGGGCATATGCTATATACTTTATATTGTTACATTACTTATGATACTGTTCAGAGTTGGGGGCTGAAGGGGCAGGTGGATCCATCCCGCTAGAGGTGGGCCTGGGTTCCCGACGGCCCCCGACTGTTACTTTGTGGCGAAGCGACATGGCAGGTTGAGACCACCTAGGAGAGAGGTGGGCCTGGCCCTGGTCGGCGTTCGCGGATACTTAACACGCTTAACGAGATCTTGGTATTTGATCTGAGTCTGGCTACTGGCCTATACGCACTAACCAACTACGCGGAAACAGTTATGGGCACTCAACGTCGTGGTATCAGCCAAAGCCTTCGTGACATCAGCGACTGAGCGATGCACGCCGGGTTGGACTACGTAACACAACTTCCTTTGTAATGGAGGTTGCTAGGTCTGCTCGCCGGCCGCGTTCGCAACGTGCAGGTGTGCAATGGGCGATGGGCCCAGACCCCTGGGCACATAGGATTTAGACCGGCGTGCTGACCTCTCTGTTGTGCCTAGGTAGGGCTGCGACGTGTTGATCTTCCGAGGCCGGGCATGACCCAGGAAAGTGTGTCCGGAAAAAGGGGATCAAGCCTGTTGGGAAATGTGGTGCACCCCTGCAGGGAAGTTAATCTATTCGAATAGCCGTGATCTTCGGTAACAGGACGACTTGGAGATGTACCTTGACCTTATGACAACTAGAACCGGATAATTAACAAAACACACCCTTCCAAGTGCCAGATACAACCCGATGATCGCTCTCTAACAGGGCGACGAGGAGAGGATCGCCGGGTAGGATTATGCTATGCGATGCTACTTGGTGAACTTACCTTCTACTCTCTTCTACATGCTGCAAGATGGAGGTGGCCAGAAGCGTAGTCTTCGACATGACTAGCTATCCCCCTCTTAATCCGGCATTCTACAGTTTAGTCCACATATGATACCCCTTTTCCATTTGATACCAATGCATACATATGTAGTGTATCTCCTTGCTTGCGAGTACTTTGGATGAGTACTCACAGTTGCTTTGCTCCCTCTTTTCCCCCTTTCTATACCCGATTGCTGCGACCAGACGATGGAGCCCAGGAGCCAGACGCCACCTTCAACGATGACTCCTACTACACTGGAGGTGACTACTACTACGTGCAGCCCGCTGACGATGACCAGGAGTACTTTAGGAGGATCCCAGGTAGGAGGCCTGCGCCTCTTTCGATCTGTATCCCAGTTTGTGCTAGCCTTCTTAAGGCAAACTTGTTTAACTTATGTCTGTACTAAGATATTGTTGCTTCCGCTGACTCGTCTATGATCGAGCTCTTGTATTCGAGCCCTCGAGGCCCCTGGCTTGTAATATGATGCTTGTATGACTTATTTTTATTTGTAGAGTTGTGTTGTGATATCTTCCCATGAGTCCCTGATCTTGATCGTACATGTTTGCGTGTATGATTAGTGTACGATTGAATCAGGGGCATCACACTCTAGCTCAAAATCACTGTTAGAATCATATTCTAAGCATGAATCTGTAGTTGGAGAGCGTTTGCATTTCATTGCATCCAGACTTGATTTCAGTCCCTTAATGCCAAGTTTGACAGCCATGGCATTGTTCTGCTTTATTATTTTCATACGTGCAAGCTCATAATCATTATGATGCTGTTCAGAATCTGAGATTCATGAAAACATAAAAAGTAGTTAGATTATCTAAGGAATGCATTGTGGATTAAAATCGAAGAGTGTCTCCCTATAAACCCCTGCATATGCAAAGTTCACCCCCAACCGTGCTGACTAGACCACACATAGAAATACAAACCTCTTATGTCTCTATAATAAGCAGACACACATTCCAAAACTGAAGTAGGAACATTAGAATCATATCAAATTCGTATTTGAACAAATAAACTAAGGAATTATGAGTGGCATAATGTTTAGCTTCAAGGGTGGAGTGCTGGTAGTGTGACACAAAGCAAGTAGGCAGATTATATTACATGTAAAAGATGATAGTCTATGTAAAAGTTGGAAATGACACTTTCTTTCTATACAGTGCAGTGTTTGTTGCCCACACATGATGGAAGAGATCACACAGAGAAATATTATTCACTCATGTCTATAGTTCCAGTATTTTGAAACAGGGTGGTCCACCCTGAAAGAATATTGACAACAAATATGACAAGGCAAGCATCGATGTAGTGAATCAATCATTTACTTGTGAGCTTACTAGGGAAAGTATGCAGAATTGTAACTGCGGTGAGAGACCGTCCAAAATCTGAATCAAGAAGTTTGTCTAGCACTTATTGTTTGCAACTAGTCGACATGAATAATTGGATATTATATCGAATGAGTAAGAAAGACAAGTAAAATTGTCAACAAACCTGGCCTGCAATTGTAATCTGGGTTAATGTCACTATGACCAACAATCCAAAATTACTAGTGTCTGTTCCTAGGGCTGGAATTTTGAAACCCTGTGAACTTTACAGGTACTAAAGATTACTGAAATACATCTGAACCATTAAGTGTAGGTAGCACTCAGCACACAACAAACCCTAATGATAGTCCTGCCTAATGAGTAATGTATCAATTAGAAAATGGGTGATGAGGAGTGGCTGCTGAGTGTTGAGGACGTATCTCAGGATAAATCGGGTTGACTTAGTGGGTGTTGCACGCCTGAGACCTGAACGGACCGGGAAGGTAGGCACGGCGGCGCGCTCGGGCAGCGGTGACGCTGTTGGGCGAGCGGCTCCTGACCTCCTGTTAGTCCGATGTCTCCTCCTAGAGTCATGTCGTCCAGGGACGGCAAGTCCACGGCGAGGCAGGCGGCTGGGGGCGAGTAGAGATCAGAAGTGCGGAGTGGAATGGAGGGAAATCGGGGCCTAGGACGACCTAAAATGCCAGGGTGTGCCGTGGCCCACCGTGGGCACCCTGTAGAGATAGACACCCCAGCGGCGAACATGCATTTTCGAAACTAAATTAGGAACACTTAGCTGTCAATTAAATGACTCTATTTTAATAATATCATATTTGTATTTGAATAACTAAGCTTGTTTAGCTTGATGGGTGGAGCAGTGCTATTATGACACGAAGCACGTATGCTGACTGTACATTGATCATAAAAGGGGAAACCTTAAGCATTTTTTGAGCAAAAGAGGGTTACCCCTCCGATTTCCATTAAAGAAACCACCACAGAACCAACATGATCAATTACACGCTAAGCATGATCAATTAAACCCTATTATGACTGTGCTATGTGAGATTTAAAGCTGTAAACCGGGGAAATTCTATTCAGCATCCATTGTTTGCTTCAAACTAAGAACTAAATTCTAAGAGCTGAAAATAAAGTACAGTAACCAAGTTACGATCTATTTTCTGGTTGAGATCAAAAAGTTGAGGAGATATGAAGTACCATGGAGGTGTGATGGCTGTCAGTGGCATTGAAGCAAATCTGCGGTAGTAGACGGGTGCATCTGGGTATAAGTCTTGTTGCGGTGGAAAAGAAGGTCGTGTGAGCGGCCCCGGCAAAGAGGATGACGACGCCGATGAAGCGAGAGGATGCGATGCAAGGCTCTTGGTCTGTCACCATGGATGAGAAACGTCCATCTCTAGCAGTGGACGACACGGTCTTGGTAGGTGCTTCGGCATGGTGGAGGATGGTGGCGATGGATGGAGTGGAGGACGACGACGATGGATGGGATGACGGACGGAGGAAGTTGGTGTGGGGATGGTGTTCTAGCGCGGACGGTGTATGAATGGGAAAATGGAGGGAGAGGTATGGGGAACCATATTTTTGGGACACGCCTGTCTGAAGGGAAAGTTATGAGCTTAGCCCCCATTTAAAATTTGGACGTCTCGTCAGTTGGGGATAGGACAATAATCTCGCATCTCGCCAATATTTTCCAAGAGCGATTTCGGGCGAGGGGAGGGTGTTTTGGCGCCCATGGTTGGCGCCCATGGTGTATGAACAGGGCTGACAGGTAGGGTCGTTGTGTCATGTCTGAGTGAAGTTACAAACCTGCCCCTATTGAAAATATTTGCCTACATCGATTTCGGCCGAGTCGAGTTTGTTTTGCCACCCACCATGTATGAATGGGGAAATGGAGGGAGAAATAGAGGTCTTTTGGAAGAGGTTCAATCAAATGTGTTTTGCCACCCATGTTTGGCGTTCACCGTGTCAGAATGGGCTCAGCGGCAGTCGTGTCATGTCTAATTGAAGTTACTAACCTACCCCTATTGAGAGCAGTGGAAATCAGGCCGATGCATTGTCCGTGTAAGGGGTAGACAGTAATTTCCATCTCCCAAACACTTGGCTTTGGGTAGCCGACGTGGGAGTGGACATTTTGCCGCTTCTTTCAAATTTTGGGACAATAAGCATCCATGTTTACCCTGGCAACTAAATTTGAATCCATTTTGTATTCCTATATGAATCTTTATAAATCATTCAATGTGTTTTTATATATCTTCAAAAGCATGACAAAGATGTATTCCACTGTCATATATGAGTATGATTTACAAATGCCAATACTCGAATTTATAAGCTAGAATCCAGTTTAAGGTGAATTCGAATATTTGGAAAACTTTATGTCCAACTCAAATTTCACACACAGCATAATGTGTACTCCCATTTAGATATGTACACAAGCGATGTATGAAGATTCAAATACCGAGTCAATCAACCAAGAATGTACATAACTAACAGACATATAAACACTTATAGAGTATATGGATCAATAATATCAACTAACATACATAAGCCAGGCCGCTGTACTTTCTTTTGCTATAAGAGCATCCTTTTTTAGCGAAGCTAGTACAACATCTTGGCCCTTTCCGATGCGTGCCACTTATGGTCCATCTATACTACTATTATTACTGAATGCACATTCTATCCGATTGGCATATTTGTAGGTCTGGCACAACAATCAAAATGAAATGTCTTCGAGTCTTATCAATTAATACAAACTTTTGCTCAAATAAAATTACAAACCAAAAACAATTATTACATGATCTATAAAACAAATGGTTTGATCGATTACATGAACAAACAACACAAAGGTTATTCAACGATGGAAAGAACATTTCACCTATGATTTACCAAGTGGGAATTTAATTTCCTTTTTTTCCTTGAGGACCTTAACAATGCGGTTAGTCTCCGCTTGCTTTGTTTTGAAATCCACCAAATATTTAATGGTTTTCTTGAGTATTGCTTGTGATTGTGCTGTTTGCTTGCTCAACATGTCAACTTCATCTCTAAGTGCAGAAGCAGAATCTCTTTCTACCACTAGTTTAGCCTCTAGATCATCAGCAGTCGGCAATTCGTGATGCACGACTAGGCCTGTGCCACTGCTGTGGGATGATACAACGTCCATGGGGACCTCGCTCTTTGATCTTGGGCTAACCTGTTTTGCCATTGAGGTTTCGATTGGATTCCGAAAAGTTGAAGTTAGCAAAACATCTCAACTGGGAGTTATAACAACAAACCAGTTAAATAAACAAGGAATTAAGGAGTTTCAATTGGATGCTGAAAAGTAGTTATTAACATCATTGTAAATGTTTGTTGCAGCAGCAAAGCAGTTAAACAAACAAATTTTGCAAAAGGTACATGTTGTGGCATTGGAGTTTCTCTTGGATCCTGAAAAGTTGAGTAGCCAGTAACGTGATTAGATTAACCGGTTGCAGCATCAAAGCAATTAAACAAACAAGTTTGGCAAAAGGAACCTGTTGTGGCATTGGAGTTTCTCTTGGATCCTGAAAAGTTGAGTAGTCAGTAACTTGATTAGACCAACAAGTTACAACAGCAAACCTATTACACAAATATATTTTTAAAATGTACCTGTTATGCAATTGGACTTCCAATTGGATCCTGAAAACTTGAAGTTGGTAAGATGATTACAGCAACAAGTTATAGCAGGAAACTAGGTAAACAAGGAAGTTTCTGAAAACATACCTGTTGTGCCAACAGAGTTTCAGTTGGATCCTGCAAACTTGAATGTTAGCAATCAATACATAAAGTTTTGCAAGAGCCATAAGAAACTAACATCAAACTAGTAAAACTAACCAGTTTTGGCAACATATTTAATTACACATGAACTAGTAAAACTAACAAGTTCTTGGCAACGTATTAAAGTAACAAGTCGGTACCGTTTACCAACAACACATACATCTGTAAATTTCTTTGATGTAAGCAAAATGATTCCAACACATATATAAGTTAAAAAGATGGTGTCCCTCATATAAACCTGACAGTTGTCTATCTATGAACATGCAAACATTACTAGTGCTACAAGTGATAACAGCAAACCATTTAAGCAAACAGGGTATCGGAACGTAAATTACACGTGAATTCTGCTGCACCCTAGAAGTACATATGACCAGCTATCTACGTGCTTAAGTAGCTATTTAAGTTCAGGAAAACATGCAATTCTTAACAGTAAGTATCAAACACATAGATAGGCGCAATCTATAATAGGATTAACAGGCTAGGGCATTATGTAATCAGTTGCAAACTAAATTAATCCAAGCAACGTAATTGAACAATTTTGCAATAAGTGGCTAACTAAAATTCCGAGAAGCAGGTAACTGAACTTACGCTAGCTCTTTGTACATGCACAGTGCAACTTCTTTTTCGCTTACAAGGTTCTACGAAGGAGTCCATTGCATCTATTGCTTGGATACGCAGTCCCAATACTTCTTTCTTCCCACACTGCATTGGTAAGTCGAATGGTTATTCTGGTAAGATGGTTTGTCCTTGATATGTTATATGAGGACCTGTACTCAGACTAGTTGTAGCCACACACATCACACTAGCTTTTACTGTATGTTTCATGCGATTACATTTGGCATATGGAGATCTAAGCAATCTATGATAGGATGAAAAGACTCGCATCATTCACATTATTGGCGAACTCAGTTCATAGAAACAAGCAATTCAACTATTCTGTGGGTAAATCAAAAGCGCAACTGGAATATTTTTCACTACCCCAATCATACACGCAAAAAGGGACGACGCCACCATAGGGGCTGGTATGGGCGGCCGCCTCGGGTGGCTGCAAAGTGTGCACCTAGTTTGAGTCATCCAGGTTGGCCCAGGCTAGTTTTGTTTGTCCTAACGCACGATCAGGCAATGTAAAAAATGAAGAAAAACATTTCAATTTGGATGGGCCAATAACGTAAGTGAAAGGCAGGCCCTATAGCAGGCTCCCTGCCCAAACGAGCACCTCCAATATCGATCGACAGCAGGAAAAATCCCAATTTGTTCGCTCCAGCCTCCAGTCTAGTTCGCTCCTAACATAGCCACCGCTGGATAGACCGACACAGCACTTCCTCGCGCCCTCGTTGGAGGGAGGTCGCCATGCTTCAAGCAAATGGAAGGACAAGAAGATGAAGATCCAACCCTGGGTGTAGCCTGCGCGGGAGGCAGCGGCGGCAGCACGGGCATGGCATCAAGCTTGCGCAAACGGACAGTCACAGCTTGCAAGAGCAGCATGCGCAACGACCAGGTACATCACATCCATGATTATATCTAATTCAGTTGTTCAATTTCTGGCCAATAGTTGAACCCGACGGTATTGTAAAACTGCTTGTGTGTAGGGAATCTATGAGAAAATGAAACCAATTTCTCCTTATTTTATAACTCCCCCAATCAATACGGAACTGACTAAATCTGATGCATCTAACCAAGTTTCTGGTGCAAACATACAAGCTCGGGTTGTTCTTGAGCCTGAAGTGTCTAATGAACAGACTGATAATGAAGGATTTGATGCAAACATTTTACATGCTCCTGGTGATGAACATATAGTGTCTAATGAGGTATCTAATGCAAGCATTTTGCAATCTCCCATTGAAGGATTTAGTGTCTAATGATGGTCTACTATGTTGAGAGAGACATAGAGATTTGTAGGCATTGATGACAAGCAAATTATAGTACATTTTCATGGCTTGAGGAAACGTCGAGGCCATCTACCAGAAAGTCCTCGTATCATGACAACATAGCATAAATACTTTTCTAATATGTTGTTTGAAACTATTGGCATCCTTATGCATGATAGATATATTAATATGCAGTTTGTGCACTGGTTATAGGTGCAATTACACTTCGATATTTTCAGCTAGAGAACAAATAATTCAAGTAGGTATAGACCATGTTAGTAGTCCTTGTACACCATGTTACATTTTGTGTTTTTTGGTGCTTGCATCATTTAGTGTTTTATAATCTGAACTACATTGGATCATTAGCTGGTTTTCAAAGTGTTGGGGAACGTAGTAATTTCAAAAAAATTCCTACGCACACTCAAGATCATGGTGATGCATAGCAACGAGAGGGGAGAGTGTTGTCCACGTACCCTCTTAGACCGAAAGCGGAAGCTTTAGCACAACGCGGTTGATGTAGTCGTACGTCTTCATGATCCGACCGATCAAGTACCGAACATACGGCACCTCCGAGTTCAGCACACCTTTAGCCCGATGACGTCCCTCGAACTCCGATCCAGCCGAGTGTTGAGGGAGAGTTTCGTCAGCATGACGGCATGGTGACGATGATGATGTTCTACTGACGCAGGGCTTCGCCTAAGCACCGCTACAGTATTATCGAGGTGGACTATGGCGGAGGGGGGCACCGCACATGGCTAAAAGATCAAACGATCAATTGTTGTGTCTATGGGGTGCCCCCTGCCCCCGTATATAAAGCAGCAAGGGGGTGCGGCCAGCCTAGAGAGGGGCGGGCCAGGAGGAGTCCTACTCCTACCGGGAGTAGGACTCCCCCCCTTTCCTTGTTGGACTAGGAGAGAGAGAGGGGAAAGAGGTGGAGGAGAAGAAGGAATGGGGGGGCGCCGCCGCCCTCTCCTTGTCCTATTCGGACTAGGGGGGAGGGGGCGCGGCCCTTGCCCTCGCCGCCTCTCCTCTCTTTCCACCAAGGCCCACTAAGGCCCATTATGTCCTCAGGGGGTTCAGGTAACCTCCCGGTACTCCGGTAAAATCCCGATTACACCCGGAACACTTCCGATATCCAAACATAGGCTTCCAATATATCAATCTTCATGTCTCGACCATTTCGAGACTCTTCGTCATGTCCGTGATCACATCCGGGACTCCGAACAACCTTCAGTACATCAAAACATATAAACTCATAATATAACTATCATCAAAATGTTAAGCGTGCGGACCCTACGGGTTCGAGAACTTTGTAGACATGACCGAGACACGTCTCCGGTTAATAACCAATACCAGAACCTGAATGTTCATATTGGCTCCCACATATTCTACGAAGATCTTTATCGGTTAGACCGCATAACAACATATGTTGTTCCCTTTGTCATCGGTATGTTACATGCCCGAGATTCGATCGTCGGTATCTCAATACCTACTTCAATCTCGTTACCGGCAAATCTCTTTACTCGTTCCGTAATACATCATCCCGCAACTAACTCATTAGTTGCAATGCTTGCAAGGCTTAAGTGATGTGCATTACCGAGAGGGCCCAGAGATACCTCTCCGACAATTGGAGTGACAAATCCTAATCTCGAAACACGCCAAATCAACAAGTACTTTCGGAGACACCTGTAGAGCACCTTTATAATCGCCCAGTTACGTTGTGACGTTTGGTAGCACACAAAGTGTTCCTCCGGTAAACGGGAGTTGCATAATCTCATAGTCATAGGAACATGTATAAGTCATGAAGAAAGCAATAGCGACATACTAAACGATTGGGTGCTAAGCTAACAGAATGGGTCAAGTCAATCACATCATTCTCCTAATGGTGTGATCTCGTTAATCAAATGACAACCCATGTCAATGGCTAGGAAACTTAACCATCTTTGATCAACGAGCTAGTCAAGTAGAGGCATACTAGTGACACTCTGTTTGTCTATGAATTCACACGTGTATTATTTTTCTGGTTAATACAATTCTAGCATGAATAATAAACATTTATCATGATATAAGGAAATAAATAATAACTTTATTATTGCCTCTAGGGCATATTTCCTTCACAAAGTGCATGTAGCTTCACATTTCTCAAGTTATGTTGATTTCCGGAGTGCAAGTGCCTTCATATTTTTTAAGTTAAATGTTCGCCCCTAGTAACTTGAATTTGTGGATCCTCCACTGCACAGAAATCATACACGCAAGCCAGTACGAATTAAATGAAATATACGGACTTACACTAGCTCGTTGTACAGGCTCACTGCAGCTCTGCTTGCGCTTGGGATGTTCCATGTACAAGTCCATGTTACCACTTGCTTGGATGTGCAGGCCTTGTGCTCCTTGCATCCCCCTCTGAATTTTTGACACGACGAACGGTTGATCAAATAAGATGAATCGACCTTGCTGTTGTACCGGAGGATGGATAGTTACAAGGTTATACGGGTGTGCGGGATGTGTACCAGATCCCGTAGCGCCGTCATGCTTCACTAAAAAATGTTTTTCTTGTTTCAGATGATATCTCCAGAAAAAATAAGAGTTAAAGTCAGAGTTGCATAGTTTTGTAAGCTAAGAGAGCAGTGAAAGGATATCAAAACATCGTCGGAACATTTCACAAGGGAATGATGTGTGGATACCTAGTTTGGGACGGTGTTTGGGCATGCTCGCCTAGCTAGAGTGCGGGTCACTTCAGAGCCATTGAGGGTGATGCGCTGGCGTTGGCTGGCCACACACGGATGCAGATCTTGAGTGGCATCGGAGCGTTATGATGCGGTGGACGAGACCATTGTTGAAGCCCCAACAGCCTCGAGGGGCAGACGTGTGTCTATTTCCTCGGTGAAGTAGCCCCGGTGAGGTGGGGGACGGTGTCGGTGAAGTGCACCTGATGCGGTGGAAGTCGGTGTCTATGAGGCACGTCGGTTGCGGCAGCCGACGTAGTTGGTGGACCACCCAGTGCGGTGGACGAGGGCGTAGATGAGGTAGCTCCGGTGTGGTAGTGAAGTGCAACCATCATCTTGGTCGTTGTCGTCCAGCACAGAGGTGGGGAAAGAGATGAGACGAGGGGCAATTCGAACTTTGCTTGGGTTCGTGGCGAATTAGGGATTTGAGCAATCTGGTCGTGGAAGGGGACGGTGGAGAAGGGAGATTTTGCAGGGCTGGAATTGGGGCCGCCAAATATTTCAATCCGAAACGTGGAAGCACAAACTTATTTTGTTCTCATTCTTTCTTTGGGGGGGAGGGAGGGAGGGGGTGGGTGGCTGGGTGCTAAGTGTCCGTACGACACACGCAACCACCATGAGACAACCCTGGTCTGCCTGGTGCACCTACATTTGAGAATGCAAACGAATCTTCTTTCATTTGCAAACGAATCTGTATGTATTACCACGCCCGTGTTTTCCTTGCAAATAATTAGTCATTCAAAATGAGATACTATAAATTAATTAATGAGGAGTTATTTGAAAAAAATCGAAACGGTATCCACGCTAACGTGGATTAGAGTGTGTGTCACATAATTAGTTATTTGAATTAGAATGTGTGTCACATAGCGATCTCCAATTCTAACGTGGATTTCACATTTCACGGTATCCACAATACTTTTTAATACAAATTCATATGTATATGATGAACACCATGGTAGTGAGAAAACTTTTGGATGGATTCAAACATATGACCTACAAAATAGCACAACAATCGAGTCAATGTCAACTTTTCCAAACCTAGTGTGGCACGAATTCGAAATAATTAACCATATGCATGGTCCTCAGTTCAAATCTTACAATGTACACCAAATTGAAACATCGATATTAAGTCTCACACTATCTACATTCAAATGTTGTTTTTAGCCCCCTCCCCTCCCCCTCGGCACACACGCTACGTACTTCCTGTATCGGTCAATCTTCCTCTCCTAACCACCTTAGGAAGCTATCGCTTTCCGACACACGTTCATTCTTTCTCTCCATGTTTCGATCTCTAACTCTCTCAACTACACAACCCCCTTTTCCACTCTGTTACCAAATGTATTTACCTCACACACCCGCCATTGCACCCCATGCCGAGCTCTCTCTCTGTCCCTCCCACCCTCTCTCGCTAGATACATGCATTGCCTATCTAGCCCCAACCTCTCGTGCGCACCCACGCACGTTGTCTATCTAGGTCACTCCCTCGATACTGTCTCACTCTTTCTTCCACACGGCGGACCACACTCGCTCAACCTCGCTCTCTTTATCTGAGTCTCGGTTAACCTCGTTTTCTTTCACACACAAATGATATATCTCCCTGTTCGATCCACGATCGACACACTCTATACTCTCTCACGTAGATTTTCTATCTAGGTCAGTCCATCCAAGTCGCCCCCACTATTTTGACCTAATGGCGGGCCACGCTCGCTCAATCTCTCTCTCTCTCTCTCTCTCTCTCTCTATTTGTATGTCTCGATTGACCTTGCTCTTTCTCGGACACAACCGATATATCTCCATGTTTGAGCCCAATTCGACATATTCATATTGTATACTTTCTCATGCACATTGTCTATCTAGGTCACTCTCTCCAACCCGTCTCACTCTTTCGATCGCACGATAACCCACACTCGCTCAATCTCTCTCCCTTTATATATGTAATCGATTGACCTTGCTTCCTCCCACGCACAAAATATATCTACATGTCTGTGACTGGATCATCTCTCAAGCTCTATCTTATAGCCCTCACCCTTCCTAAGAGCTCAATAAGACAATATCTCTCAAGAGCATATATATCTTTTTAATAAATGTCGGACCAAACTCACTTTGTCTCTCTATCGATATGTCTCCCGATTGACCTTGCTTTCTCACGTCGTATCTTCCAGACATTGAAGCTACCTCTCCATCCCTCACAAAGCCGGAGCTATTTACATTGCGAGGGGGACACCAACCTTGGATTAATTTGTGTAGGCTTTTATTCCGGTGGGTTTAGATTATTTTTCTTAGCATTCGTCCCGCAACTACTCCAAACACTGTTGCAACCCCCGCACCTCCCCCAATTGATTTCCCTCTTGCTTGGTCATCGCTCTCTCGCACGTCCTTTCTCGCCTTCAATGTCGCACCATGGTATTATTGCAAAAAACTTTGTTGCTCTCTTTAATTATTACAAATAAGCTACAAAACTACACACTGATAGTCCACCTGGAATGGAACAAATTTCGACTCACAAATTAAAGTGCTACAAACTACACACCGAGGGGCCCACCTATCATGAAACAAAATTGGACCCATATACAAATTAAAAAATAAAGGACGAGGATAGAACATGCGACCAGGGCCTTCAAGCCGCACGTCAATAGGCAACATACGTAGAACAACAATGTTTGTTGTACCCCCTTTGTCATATAATGTTTTTATATTACCACAACCTATTTAATGGATAACATGTAATATTATTTTAGCTCATTAGTGGGACTGACTCATTAGCACGTACTATTCGCCTTCACTTACTGGTGAGTTCCATGTGCTCTCTCTCTCCTCCCCTTCTGCGTGCAGACGCACGGGCAAACAACAAGAACTCACGGGCGATGTTGCCATTGACCATATCTGGACGCGTTCACAAGTTATGGAACCAGTTTCACATACTAGTAGTACTAGTCAATGTGTATGTGCAATGCACGTTAATTTAGAAGTATATAAAGTGCATGCGGATATTAAGTAGGATATTATTTGCGTGTTATTATGTGATTAGCACTATTTTTGGCATGAAATTAACTGCACATTAAACGTGTTGAGCGCTCGACATTGAAGCAGTCTAGGTCATTGGATGAGAAGGAATACATGTGGCTTGATGATGTTGTATATTTAATTTGATACGGCTCGAGCAGAACATTCAATCTATCAAACCATAGATTTCATTCAGTCTGACTCTGACTTTACATTCATACGACGAACGATCTAAAATAAACGGAAATGATAAACGTTTGGATTTTAATTATGGCAATCCGAACGTTTTTCATGGCAAATTTAGATTACGCGGTGGTGGCGGGGGCATCTTGCGGTGGGGAGCGGCTCCTCTGCCGTGCTCTGTGTGTCGTCGGGCCACTGACCGACGGCGACGGCGACAGCGGTGTCTTGCGCCATTGTTGGCGTACTCCTGGACGTTGCCCCTAGCTTCAAGGAAGGCCACAATGTTCTGGACTTCGGTCTCCAGGAGCGAGTGAACTAGCGGGAGGAGGCGACTGACATTGGTGCAAGGAAGCAGTCGAGGGCGGCCATCCATGCCACTCAGGGGGCACTGGCACCCATGCGGGGACAGTCGCTGGCAACTGCACGGCGGAGACATTCGTGTGCACGGGCACCGGCACGGGCGCCCACGTCAGTGCACGCGTAGGAGCGTGCGCTGGCAGGGGCACGGGCGTGTGAAAGTCGGCGGGGGCCTCATGGAACCCCGTGGCATCAAGCTCGGCAACAATGTGTGGCTCCCGGCCCATCAATGCCACGGGGATGGGTGCTGGCGCAGTCGGGGCGACGGGAGCGGGGAGAGGCACGACGTCTTCTTGCAAGGCCGGTTCAAGCTCGTCCCAAAGTGCCTTATGTTCTTGAGAATCCGGCTGGGTCTCTTCCTTGGGAAAATGGAAGACTAAGGGCAGATATCTCCGAGCCTATTGTTGATAGAATGCGGAACGTGCCTTTGCGACATCACACTCCTCCTCCATGCCGTCTAGGTCATCCTGCCGATCGAGCTCAGCTTCTCTCTCTTCGTACATGCACACTCGAGGTGAGTCATGAATAATGTCGCAAGGCAAGATAGCCTCTATGCCATACACCATAAAGAAGGTGTGTATCCGGTCGCGCGATTGGGCGTGGTCTGTAGCCCCAAGAGTACGGAATTGAGTTCCTCAACCAAGTGCTTATCTGATTCCCGTAGGGGGCGCACTAGTCTGGGTTTGATGCCGCTCATTATCAGGCCATTAGCCTGTTCGACCTTACCTGTTTGTTTGAGGGTGACACGTGGAGGCGTAGTCGAGCTTAATACCCAGATTAACACACCTAGTTCTCACCTCGTTGGCTGTGAAGTTAGAGCCATTGTCACTAATAATGCTATGTGGAATGTCATAACGGTGTAGAACACCGGATATAAAATCGATAACCGGTCCGGCTTCGGCAGTTTTTACCATTAAGGGATCCGACCATAACCAGCAGATACTCTTTCTTATGGCTTCCCCATTAAGGAATCCGACCATGTCTAGCCCCCAGACTGCAAAAGGCCAGGTGATGGGGATAGTTCTTAGGGTAGTGGGCGGCATGTGGCTTTGATTGGAAAAGAGCTGGCATCCTACACAGCGTTGAACGAGGGCTTATGCATCTGCTCGGGCCATGGGCGAGAAGAAACCTGTATGGAAGGCTTTACTTACTAGGGCCCGGGCTGCGGCGTGATGGCCACCGAGGCCAGCATGTATTTCGGCCAAGAGCTGCCACCCCTCCTCTTCGGAGATACACCTTTGAAGGACTCTGGCGGTGCTTTTCTTGTAGAGCTCTCCCTCATGGATTTTATAGGCCTTAAAGCATCGGACTATTCGACGGGCCTCGTTCTGATCGTTAGGGAGCTCCTTCCTATTAAGGTAGGCCAACAAGGGTTCGGTCCATGGAGCAATAACTGCCATACATGAGCGGAAGGTGTTGGCTCAGTGCTCGAGCCCCCGATGATATCCGAATCATGTTCGGCGGCCGGGTGTGTGATCGGCACCGGACTATTATTTTATTTCTCATCCTGCCATACCACGGATGGTTTGAAAAGCCTCTCCAAAAAGGTGTTAGGCAGGATGGGTTCGCGTTTAGCACCCAGACGAGCAATGATGTCGGCTTCCTGATTACTATGTCGAGCCACATGATGAAACTCGAGCCCCTCAAATCGAGCGGATATTCTAAGTATGGCATTGCGGTATGCCGCCATCTTTGGATCCTTTGCATCGAATTCTCCATTTATTTGGGATATTCCGAGGTTCGAATCCCCACACACTTCGAGGTGTTGTATGCCCATAGAAACGGCCATCCGGAGTTCATGCAGGAGCGCTTCATATTCGGCTGCATTATTGGAATCCGTATACATGATTTGTAATACGTAACGGACTGTGTCCCCTGTAGGGGATATTAGGATGACACCAGCCCCCAGTCCGGCTAACATTTTGGAGCAGTCGAAGTACATCACCCAGCTGGAGTATGTGTTGTACTCTTTAGGGAGTTCGGCTTCTGTCCATTCGGTGACAAAGTCAGCCAACACCCGAGATTTAATAGCTTGGCGTGGCTTATATGTTATTTCGAATGGTAAGAGCTCTATAGCCCATTCGGCAATGCGGCCGGTGGCGTCTCAATTGTTTATGATATCATTGAGTGGTACTTTAGAAGCCACTATGATCAAGTACTCTTGAAAGTAGTGCCGCAGCATTCGAGATGCCATGAAGACCGCATACGCTATCTTTTGATAGTGTGGGTAACGGGATTTGCATGGTGTAAGGACCTCTGATACGTAATATACTGGTTTTTGGAGTGGGAATTTATGTCCCTCTTCCTCTCGTTCGACAACGAGCACAGCGCTCACCACTTGGTGAGTTGCTGATATGTACAGAAGCATGGGTTCGCCGACGTTTGGTGCGGCCAGGATTGGGTTGTTTGCTCTCAAAGTTGTTATTTCTTCCAACCCGGTCATCTCCGCGTCCGTCCACTCGAAGTGATCGGTACATAGGAGCAGCGATAAAGTGGTAGTGCCTTTTCTCCGAGTTTAGAGATAAAGCGGCTCAGGGCTGCCATGCACCCGGCTAGTTTTTGGACCTGCTTTAGGTCTATTGGTGTCGCTAATTGTGACAAGGCTCGTATTTTGGCCGGATTTGCTTCGATTCCTCTATTGGAAACAATAAACCCGAGCAATTTTCTGGCCGGGACGCCGAAAACACATTTTTTCAGATTGAGTAGTATGTCATATGCTCAGAGGTTGTCGAATGTGAGGCGCAAGTCATCCACCAATGACTCGACGTGTTTGGTTTTGATGACTACATCATCTACATATGCCTCTACCGTCTTGCCAATTTTTTCCCAGGCATGTTTGAACAATGCGTTGGTAGGTGACGCCGGCGTTTTTAGCCCAAAAGGCATGGTGTTGAAGCAAAAAGGCCCATACGGGGTGATGAATGTCGTCGCGGCCTGATCGGATTCGTTCATCTTAATTTGATGGTATCCAGAGTATGCGTTGAGGAAGCATAATGAGTCGTGCCCTGAGGTTGCATCAATGATTTGGTCAATGTGAGGCAGTAGGAAGGGGTTCTTACGGCAAGGCATGTTTAGGTCTTTAAAATCGACACAGAGGCACCAGGACTTATCCTTCTTTGGTACCATGACCAGATTTGCTAGCCAGTCCGGGTGTTTGATCTCTCTAATGAATTTGGCTTCAAGTAGTTTGGATAGCTCCTCCCTCACAGCTTGTCATTTGGGTTCGGAAAACCACTGCAATGTTTGCTTGACTGGTTTGAATCCCTTTACTATGTTGAGGCTATGCTCGGCCAGTCTGCGTGGGATTCCTGGCATATCCGAAGGGTGCCAGGCAAAGATATCCTAATTCACGTGCAAGAACATTCGTAATGCAGCGTCGACCGTTGGGTCCGTCGTGTGAACTTGAAATTTGACTATTTCGTCTGCTGGCTTAAAAGAAGTGGACTTAGGCCTCTTATTGAGGATTATGTCGTCTCTATCTACTGTGGAACATAGTTGGTGAGCTCTTCGGCTGCAACGTCCTCGGATAATGCCTCGAGGGCCAAGGATGCAGTTTTGTTTTCAGCATGGAGTGCTATGTCTGGATCACTGGTGATAGTGATAACTTCGTTGGGCCCGGGCATTTTGAGCTTCATGTACCCATAATGGGGTATGGCTTGGAAGCGTGTGAATGCGTCTCGCCCCAACAGGGCATGATATCCACTGTTGAAAGGCGCCACATGGAAGAGCAACTCTTCGGACCTGTAGTTCTCCGGCGTGCCGAATACCACATCAAGTTTAATTTTCCTTGAGCATCGCGCTTCTCGACTGGGGATAATGCCTCGAAAGGTTATGCTACTTTGCTCGATACGGCTCTTGTCCATTTGCATTTTATCGAGAGTGTCCTTGTAGAAGAGGTTCAGTCTGCTACCGCCGTCCATGAGCACTTTAGTGAGCCGAAAGACGTCCACGATTGGGTTTAAGGCCAAAGAGGCTAGTGCGCGGATAGATCGAGCCCTTGGTTCGTTGTTGGCGGTGAAAGTTATCACCGTATCGTTCCGAGGATTTGCTGCAGCTACTTGCTTGACTTCGGCGAGGTCGCAGATCGCCCTTCTACGCCGATTATTTGAAGGAAATGTCTCAAAGACCGTAAAGACATTGAGATTGTCATCGTACGAAGTGTATTTCTCCGTGGTAGTATTGGTGAGGATGGCCTCGCTGCTCTTAGCCACCTGTCGGAGTACCCAACATGCCCGAAGACTGTGTGTTGGTTCGGAATTCCGCATCGTGTGTATCTGACAGGTCTTGTCGAGCCATTCATCAAGGACGGTTCTCTGTCCTGTTAAGGGCTTAATTTTGTTGTCCGTGGGATGACGATCAGGTGCCCCATGAGGGTGCATCCTTTTTGCCCGTCCGGTGGGTGGCTTAAAGGCAGGCGGTTCCCATCGGGCTCTTTGGGCTTTCCAGGTTCTTTGCATTGTGCAGTACTTTTGTACTATGTGTGCCAAATCTGCAAAGTGCAGTATGCAGCGTCGGTTAAGAGCATTGAGGATCCCCTCGTCCCTACAGTTGCGGCAAAATACCGAAACCGCATCATCATCGCAGCAATCTTTAATCTTGTTTTTAACATGGAGGAATCTGGCCCAAAAGTGATGGACTGTTTCCCGAGGTTGCTGCCGCACATACGTTAGTTCACATATGTCCGGAGGACCGGAATTTCTTGGAGAGTATTCCATGCGGTGGGTGGGTGGGCTTAAATCCGAACCCTGACCTACTGGGGGATCCGGAGTTGAAAATTTTCTGAGGTCATTAGCCCAGGATCTGGAGTGTCTTGGGAGTTTTCAGGCTCAACACCTGGTTCTATGTTCAGAGGACAGGGGGTCTCTTCCCGAAGATGGGTATCCGGCTCGTGTGACTCAGAAATCCGAACATAACTTGTTCTCAACTTGGGGGGAGAAGTTTCATTGTCCTGTTCTTCCACGACCGCTACCATATGGGTGATCGGCGGGGATCTGATTTCCCTCTGATCGGGTTTAAGACCAATCCGATCATAGTTTGTTGTGACCCCCAAGGTGGCGATGCGATCTAGCAGTTTGTTCAAAGATAAGATATCTGCCGAATCCATCTTATCGGAGTGTTTGAGGCCAATGCGGAGATGATTTTTGGCAATTTGGGGGACCGCCTTTGGCTTGACGGCCGAGCGGGCACCCATGGTGAAGTTGCCAAGCTAGAGGATCTTCCCAGGAACTAGGGCCCTTCTAGAGGTGATTTTGTCACTGACGACAAGGCAAGCCATCGATCCTTCTATTGACGACACAGTGGAACTCTCAATGAAAGCACTAATGTCGGTGTCAAAACCGGTCGATCTTGGGTAGGGGGTCCCGAATTGTGCGTCTGAAGATCGAAGGTAACAGGAGACAGGGGAGACACGATATTTACCCAGGTTTGGGCCCTCTTGATGGAGGTAAAACCCTACGTCCTGCTTGATTGTATTCGATGAGTGAGGGAGTCCTGAATTAGGGGGTCTCCGGACAGCCGGACTATATCCTTTGGCCGGACTGATGGACTATGAAGATACAAGATTGAAGACTTCGTCCCGTGTCCGGATGGGACTCTACTTGGTATGGAAGGCAAGCTAGGCAATACGGATATGGATATCTCCTCCTTTGTAACCGACCTTGTGTAACCCTAGCCCCCTCCGGTGTCTATATAAACCGAAGGGTTTTAGTCCGTAGGACAACAGATAATCATACCATAGGCTAGCTTCTAGGGTTTAGCCTCTTCGATCTCGTGGTAGATCAACTCTTGTACTACTCATATTATCAATAATAAATCAAGCAGGACGCAGGGTTTTACCTCCATCAAGAGGGCCCAAACCTGGGTAAAACATTGTGTCCCCTGCCTCCTGTTACCATCCGCCTTAGACGCATAGTTCGGGACCCCCTACCCGAGATCCGCCAGTTTTGACACCGACAATGAGTATAGGGGTTACAAGAGTCAATCTACCTCGAGATCATTATGGTTAAACACAAGATGTCTATCCTATGTGATTTGTCTTGGGCCTCTACGGATTAAACCCTCTAGTTTATATAGACATCGGAGGGGCCTAGGGTTGTACAAAGTTGGTTTACAGAGAAAGGAAACTACACATCTGGTCGTCAAGCTTGCCATCCACGCAAAGGAGAGTCCCATCCGGAGATGAGGGAAGGCCTTCGACCTTGTATCTTCATAGCCCATCAGTCTGGCCCATGCAACATAGCCCGGACACCCAAGGACCCCATAATCCAGGACTCCCTCACTAACCACACCTATCCTCCGTGCCACGTTAGCATGATGAAGTTGTGTGGCTAGTGGGGTGTTTTCGACTACCTGGCTGGGTCCCGAGGTCGAACCATAGGTACTGCATCTGATACAGTATATTTTTACACGCACATTTTTCCACCGTGCCGAGACCTGGCACACCCAACCGCGCGGTTTCAGGGTCCTCCCGGGTGGTGCATGCATATATTCTTCCTAGCCGATACATGGGACGCCCTACCGCGTGTTTTCGGGGTCCTCCTCGGTCGTAGCACCAAAGCAAGTAAATGAGTCATCAAATCTCAAAAGAGCACCTTTCCCGTCGAGTACATCAGTGAAGCACGGTAGCTAGCTAGTTGGGCTAGTGCGACCGATTAGCTAGGCCGCCGCCACATTTTTTTTCACCCCTTTTTATCTCCTTGCCGGCAGGTAAATTTAAATATCCACCGCGGCATTGCTCTGGTGTTTGGGTGCGGCAGGATTTTAAATTTTTTGATTGACGGGAGCAGGCACTGTAGCAATTAGTCATGATGACTCCGCCTGTAAAACCCACTGCTCCTTGATGTGAGAAGTCGTCGACTGGTGTTTTCCATGGTGAAAACCAAAAGATTCCCCGCTCCTCGGCTGGCTCCCTCCGCCTTCCCGTAGATAGCTGTAACACCCCAGATGCAACATTCCATAATTGTAACTCCAACTCTTGCCATTTCCGGCTATGTTATATGTTATATCCTCTGTGGTTGGGTTTTGTCTTTTATTTTTCATTTTGTTCATGTCATGCATTTCATCTCATGTCATCATGTGCATCTCATTTGCATTCATGATCGTCTCACGCATCCGGTCATTTTCCCCATTGTCCGTTTCGAAATCCGACACTCACACATGCACCCGTTGCACCCCTCAGTTCTTGTTTCGTGAGTGGGAGAAAAACTTTCTCGAAAAGGGCCGAGACTTATCTAGTGGCCTTGGTACATCACCGGTAGGCCGCCTGTCAAATTTCGTTCGATTTGGAGGTCGTTTGATGCCCCAACGATTAACCGTCTAACCGCTGAAACCCTCTCTCATCGCATCCCAACACCCCTCCACAATAGCTCACTAGCCCATCTAAACCCCCTCCATGCTATCCGTCGTTGGATCACAATCGTGTGGGTGAAAACCGCACCTCATTTGGAATCTTCTAGCTCCCTATATCTATAAATAGGCCCTCTCCCCCGAAATTCGCGGTCTAACCCTAGCTCCACCCTCTCCCTCCGCGCCGGACATGTTCGGACGGCGCCGGACACGTCCGCCACCACCCCGCAGCCAATCGTGAGCCGACACGTGTCGCCTCCACCACCGCGCGCCGCGGCGGCCCGCGAGCCCAAGGCCGGCCCTCCCGGGCCCATCCGGCTCTGCCAACATCCGCTCCGCCTGCGTCTCGCCACCGGAGCCCCGCGCCGCCGCCCGCCGCCCTTGGCTGCCTCGCTGCGCCGGCAAGCTCCACCGCCTGCTTCGCCCCCACGCCCGTCGCCGCCGCCACCTCGTCCTCCCCGTCATCGAAACACGCGCCCGTGCCGCCGTCGCCTCTCCTTCGCTAGTGCTGCTCCTTCTCAGGCCAGATCCGGCCGCTGGAGCACCGGATCCAGTCGCCGGTGACCCTCTCTGGCCCGTCTCCGACCACATCTTCGGGAACTCCGATCTAACCTCGGTTTCCGCACTGGTCAACCCTAGATCTGGAGGTGGTGTATTTCCCTAGGTCCCTCGGATCCAACAATATGTGTACATGTTTGACCTGCCATATCTTCGTGCCCGTAGCTCCGATTAGCGCATATGATATATCGAAATGTTCATCTCGTGATGCTCTACACGCTAGTGTCATTTGCATGCATGTTACTGTCCATTTAAATGCCCTAATCTTCGTTGAAAAAGTGCTAAATGATGTTGTCTGTTGGAATCCAAGATAACTTGCTGATTTGTCATTTTCATAGCATTTTGTGTGTTCATCCTTTGAGCATCATGTCTACATGTTTTAGGAGCACCTTCATGCCATCTTTACAGTGGTGCAATCCTTGTATTTTTTATGTGCCCTATGTCTACTAGCACAAGCATGCAAAGTAGGCCACTTGATGTTGTTGTTTTCAGCTACTTAGTATTTCTGCTAAGTCTTTTCCTGATACAATAGGTTGCCATGTTGACTTGTTGCCACAAGTAGATCTATGCATATTTTGATGAAGTTCAGTAAGAGTTTTTTGAAGATCTGGTTATGCTCTATCCATTCATGCCTCTGGTTGTAATTATGGGGTAGTGTAGCTTCCTATTACCATGCTCTCCTTTTGCTAAATAATATTGATGTCAGTCTGTTAACAGGAAGTGCATTTTTTCCATGTGTTTTGCTAGTGATCCATGCACCCTATAACTATGCACTTGCCATGTTTAGCTTCATAAATGTGTCTTCTTACTGCTGGTTACCTTGTGATGCCATGAAATGCTTTGTGGTGAGTGGCATGAGCTTGCAAAGTTGCTATCATGAATCTGTTTCTACCAAGTCTGAATCTGTTCATATCACTTGCCATGTTTGCATCGATGCTACCATATTTTTTGTGCATCTTTGTCTCAAGTTCAATAAGGGAGTTTTGTTCATTGCCTTTAGTACTAGCATTCCATGCTGAAGTTTACCATGATAAGTTCCTGTAGCATGTAGTTTACTAGCTCTAAACATTGCTACCCGATGTTGTTTATGCGATGCTAAGTATTTTCACAAAGTCTATAAATTGTCTGTCATTTGCATTTTTTTCCATGCTATTTTAGACTTGTTCTAGTGAGTTCTAGCAGGAGCTCAGTGTTCATGATTTGTAGAGCTTCACCTGTACTTCACTGCCATGTGCTTTGTTGCTATGTTGGAGTGTTGTAGCATAGTTTCATGATGCATCTTAAGTGCTATGATGATGTTAAGCGCAGTTTTGCTTCGTTTTTGTTTTGCTCGTCATTTGCAAACCCTGCATCCCTTTTCGGTGATCTTTATATCAATTTCATCCGAAATCTCCTCACCTTTCCAGTGGCTTGCTTGGTTCTCCAAGTTGATGACATGATCATCTTTTCCCTTCCGGAGTACCCATATGCATTGCACATCATATCTTGCATCCCATGCCATGTCTTGCATCATGTTGCTTGTGCATTGCACCGTGATTGATTGTTGTTCCATTGCTTGTGGTATTGCTTTCGGTAGAGACGGGGGATGAGTTCGTGAACGAGGATCCTGTCAAGTATGTTTACGAGGAGCAAGCTTTTGACAACCCTGACAACTTTGCAAGCAAGATGATCATTACCCTCGATATCACTTCTATCTTTGCTTGCTAGTTGTTCGTTCTATCACTATGTCGTGCTACCTACCACTTGTTTATCATGCCACCCATATTGCCATGTCAAGCCTCTAACCCACCTTCCTAGCAAACCGTTGTTTGGCTATGTTACCACTTTTGCTCAGCCCCTCTTATAGTGTTGCTAGTTGTAGGCGCCTTGCAGGTTGTGCCATGTTGGAACATGGATATGTTGGGATATCACAATATCTCTTATTTAATTAATGCATCTATATACTTGGCAAAGGTTGGAAGGCTTGGCCTTTTGCTCGGTGTTTTGTTCCACTCTTGCCGCCCTAGTTTCCGTCATAGCGGTGTTATGTTCCTTGATTTTGCGTTCCTTACGCGGTTGGGGTTATGGGACCCCCTTGACAGTTTGCATTAAATAAAACTCCTCCAGCAAGGCCCAACCTTGGTTTTACCATTTTCCTAATAACAACTAAAATTTTCCTAGGGAGTAATTAACCCGAGGATTTCTTAATTCAACCCCCGGGCCAGTGCTCCTCTTAGTGTTGGTCCAAACCGGGCAGCCCGTGGGGCCACCTCGAGGAAACTCGAGGGTTGGTTTTACTCGTAGCTTGTCCCACCCGGTGTGCCCTGAGAACGAGACATGTGCAGCTCCTATCGGGATTTGTCGGCACATTCGGGCGGTCTTGCTGGTCTTGTTTTACCATTGTCGAAATGTCTTGTTTTACTCGTAGTTTGATCGGGTTGTTTTGGGAGAAGGAATGTCCTTCATTGATCGTGAGAGCTTGTGATGGGCTAAGTTGGGACGGCCTTGTAGGGTATAAACTTTCGAGAGTCGTGCCTGCAGTTATGTGGCAGATGGGAATTTGTTAATATCCGGTTGTAGAGAACTTGACACTTGCCTTAATTAAAATATATCAACCGCGTGTGTAGCCATGATGGTCTCTTTTCGACGGAGTTCGGGAAGTGAACACGGTTGGGTTATGTTTGAATGTAAGTAGTTCACAATCACTTCTAGCTTACGACCATTGCGTAGTTTCTCATCTTACTCTTGTACTTGTATGTTAGCCACCATGTTTTCTTAGTGCTTGCTGCAACTCCACCTTATAACCACATCCTACCTATAAGCTTAAATAGTCTTGATCTTGCGGGTTTTGAGATTGTTGAGTCCTCGTGACTCACAGATACTACCAAAACAGTTGCAGGTGCCGATTATACAAATGCAGGCGATGCCACCGAGCTCAAGTGGGAGTTCGACAAAGACCTTGGCCATTACTATGTGTCTTTTCCAGATGATCAGTAGTGGTGCCCAGTTGGGACGATTGGGATTTAGCATTTGGGCTTGTCTTCTTTTCTTTTCGATTCGTCCATAGTCGGACTTTGTGTGTACTCTGAATGATGTATGAACTATTTGATCATTGTGTGAAGTGGTGATTGTAAGCCAACTATATTATTTCCTTGTTCATTTACATGGGATTGTGTGAACATGACCCTTCTGGCGACAATACCAAAATACGGTTATGCCTCTAAGTCATGCCTCGACACATGGGAGATATAGCCGCATCTTGGGCGTTACAATTGCATTGCCTTTCAGACATTTCGCCCCCTTTGCTTCCTCTCCCCATTGCTTCTACCTAGTGCCATGGCAGCGCATCAGATCACAGAGTCTGAAGTGAGGCACCTGACATAGGAGCTCTAGGCTAAGGATGCGGAGCTCAGGGCCAAGGACGTGGAGCTCTGTGAGCTCAAGGAGGAGAGGAGTGCCATGCTCATTTGTTATGTGCGGGAGTTCACGGAGCTTCAAAAGTGGCAGGTGTCCACCACAAAGATGCTCGAGGCGTCAGCGGCATTGCTGCAGAAAGCGGGAGATACGATAGGCCATCAGGGGAGGCGGCTGGAGCGCGAGCGGGCCGATCGTGATGAGGTCCAGGATCGCCTCAACCACTTGGTGGACCAAGTTTCCACGCACGTGTTGAGGATGCGCAATGCCTACCGTCGTGCGAGCGCAACCATGCCGGCGGGCGGGCTAAACTCGTTCAACCACCCTGTGGGATCACGGGTTCCGGCAAACCCTCAAGGTTCCAACACTGGGGTGTGTGCGGAGGTTTTCTTCCTATCGATCCATGCCCTAGCTCTCTAAGGTCTCGCGGACGAACTCGTCGAACTCGCAACACAAGGACACACGATTTATACTGGTTCGGTCCACCGTTGTGGTGTAATACCCTACTCCAGTGTGGTGGTGGTGGATTGCCTCTTGGGCTGATGATGAACAGTATAGGGGGAAGAACAACCTCCTGAGGTGAGGTGTTCTTGTGCTTGGTGCACTTGTATGGTTGGGGATGATCTTGATGATCCGTCCCTGCCTATGGTGGTGGCTAGTCCTACTTATAGGGCCCTGGTCCTCTCCCCAAATGTTGAGCGGGAAGGGAGCCAATAACGGCCAATTCAAAAGGGGGCAACTAGTACAGCTTATCCTGACAAAAGGTGGTCTTCGCCTGCCAAAGGTTCTGGTGATGACGCCGCCCTGGGCTCCATGGTGACCTCGGTCTTGCCATCCTTCTGGTCTTGGTCTCGTTGCACCAATATGGAGACCTTTTCTTGATGCCTCGGTACTCCGCGCCTACGCTTGCCCCCTTGGCACCAAAGAGGAAACAAGGATGCTGCGCGCACTGGCGCCCGCCTGGTCTCGATCATCATGGCTCATGTCATGAGGACCTCATGAGGTTTGCCTTGCCTTGATCTCTCCGCCCCTCATGAGCCTGCCAGGCGAGGCCGCTCTAGAGGAGGTCTTGCGCCGTCCGCCTCGCGAGGGTCTTGAATGCCTTGTCGATGAAGATGGGCCGTACAGACCTGCCAGCCCAGCCACGACTTGGGCCGCAGGCAGGCAAGTCTAGGGACCCCCGTTCCCAGAACGCCGACAGTAGCCCCCAGGCCCAAGGCGCACTCAGGCTTGGCATCGAGGTGAAGCGCAGAGCGCCACGGGCCCCAAAAGCCTGCGACCTCGGTTGACGCGTGGCAGTTGATTGGACGTGAGCGTCTCCGCTTCCCCACGCTGCCTCGGCAACTGCCCGACTTGACAAGTGCCTGCGACATGCAAGGAAAACCATCGTTACCTGTGATCGTGGGGGGCGCTGGTTGGCCTTCTCCTGCTATAAATGAGGAAGGGGCGGAGCCTCCGTCGCACATTCCTTCCCATTCCGCCTGCTTCTTCCTCCTCTGCACCACTGCTAGTAGCAACTTCAATGGCGCCGATCTGTAGGTTTTCAGCCGAGGAGAAAGGAAAGGTTCCCCTCGACGTGCTCGTGCTGCTCCCGCTGAAGAAGAGGTCGGTCCACCGCCGCGACACCGCGGAGATGCAGGTGGTGACGAGGCGTTGGTGCGAGCGGCCTCCTCCTGGGTATCCGCTGCCCTTGTACACCCAAGCCGGGGGCTCGGAAGGAAGGAGCAACGAGCGTCCACCGCGGACAAGGTCGACGTACCGCGACGACGAGCGCCGTCGCTCCTGGAGTCCATGCCTCAGACTCCTCACGTGAGCTTGTGATGTGGGCGGCGATGCCCCCAAGCTCCTGGATCCGCTTCTCGTGCTTCTTCTTTGATGTGATGCTGCTGAGGGGGCCTCTTGACCTCTGGTTGCAGCGTGCCGACTATGACACTCCGGCGACCAGGGCTGGGGTTGAAGCAGTCTTCACCGGCAAGATCTTCATGACTCGTGGCTGGGGCGAGGTCGCGCGGGTTTGCTGTGCGGAGGGCGCCCTCGCGATCCACTTCGAGTACGATGGCGCCTCCACGCTGTTCCTCAAGGTCTTCAACGCGGAGGGTCACCGCTTGGAGTGTTGCCCCGAAGGGGAGCGACAGGATGAGGCGCGCCCCGCTCGGAGCAGGATGGGAGTCCAGCGGCTCTCCTGAGCTCTACGAGACTCCGGAGAGGAGCAACGACAACTACGCCCCCCCGAGCTCTCGCCGTGCTCGGAGTAGGGCTGCAACGTCCGGCCGCCGCCGTCGCTGATCTGGATGGGGTTGGCGCCGGCCTCCCGCGGCCCACTGTTGATGATGGCATCAGCCACGGGGGTGTGTAGATAGGATTCTCATAGGTTCTCGTCTTTTGTTCCCTGCGAGGAATCAAGAAGTACCCCGTGGGGGCGTGTAAATGAGTCTGCAATGCCTTTTGTTGATATTATCCCAATTATGAAAGCCTTGTTAGCGCAAGTCCTGTTTAGGCTCAGTCTTCCCTTTCCAATCTCGTGACAGCTTGTCGCTCTATGCTAACAGGTCCCGGTCCCCAGGTAGGCTTCAGCCGTCGCTGGTATGCCAGGTCGCGTGCCGTGGTCAAGGCCAGGAGGTGAGTGGCCCGAGGTCCAGTAAGAGCCCCTGAGGTGCGATGCTCAGGGGGTCCCCCTTAACGCCCAAGCAGCCATGGTAAGATAAGAAAGGGAGGCGATGTTGCCGCAATAGGGCTGCGATGAGCGTGTCCAATTAGGTTTCAACGATTAGTTGATCTATTGTGACTTATCTTGGCGATCCGGGGTTGATTCTTCATGATGCGCTAGACCCGCGCGCGTACATCCGCAGCGTAGCTAGGTTAGGTCCATGCGAGTCCTCCCCCTTTCAGTGCTCTCCTTTGTTCTCTACGTCCTCAGGTCCCGGCCCTCGAGCGAGCTCAGCCGCCATTGGTATGCTAGGTCGCTTGCCATGGTCAAGGCTAGGGGGTGAGGGCTGGAGAGCCAGTAAGAGCTCCTGAGTCGCGATGCTCAGGAGCCCCCCTTTTAACGTGCAAGCGGATTACTTGGAAGAGGTGGGAGCTTGTGGTCCCACCTGGTGTTATCCTTGTGAGATTCCTGCGAGCCAGCACAAGGAAGAACACGATTTTCCATTATGGTTGCCAGCCCGCCGCTGGTTGCTCCGCGAGGGGGTGAAGGCACTAAGGGCCTGGTGAGGTGACGTGCGCGGGGCGTGCTGCGAGCCAGAGCTCGACTGGTCAGGTTTTTCGACGTGGCAGGGACGGACCCATGCACCAGCGTCGTGCCGGCATGAGGAGGCCCTGTGGGAGGCGACAATTGAGCAGGTAGTAATCATAGGTAGATCAAACATGAGAGTAGCAGGCTTAAGTAAGTGCATGGGAAATACGTGCCACTGGGCCAGGCTTGAGTGGCTTGGGGATGATGCAGCCCGAGGGGCGCTCCCAACAAGGTAAGCTAAAGACATAAAAAGGGATACATGCCACAGGGACGAACCCACGCGGCCTGGGAATGGTGCAGCCTGAGGGGCGCTCCCAGCTAAATGAACTTGGAAAGATGTCACCTGGTTATGTTGACGAAGGAGAGTTGGGGCAGCTGAAGGTGCGCAGCATAGAGGTTGCTCCTCACGAACCCCGGGGCCCTGAGCCTCGGGAGGCTCTAGGGGCTCAGGTGGTTCCTTGAGGACTGTCCCCATCTCCATCAGGACGGCGTGGTGCCTTGTCTCCTGAGCCGCTAGGATGCACCACAAGTTGCGCTGGTAGGCGGACGGCACACTCGGCAGGCCAAAGGGCATGCGAACGTAGCTGTGCGGTGGGCCCTCGCAACGTCCCACGCACGAAGGCCAGAAAAGCTCCTAAAAAGCGGCCCTGTTGAGCCCTGGAACGTCGATGCTGACGCGCACCCTGGCATCCTCGCCTGGATGGGAAGCTGCGCCTCGTGAGCAGCGGTCGCCGCGCATGGCCCTTGCGTCTTGCAATTTCTGGGTGGTCTTGGTGATGAACTCATGAATGGTGTGTGATCCTTGCCCTGTGCCCTCCTGAGGGAAACATGCCGTGAAGCACGCCTCCAGGTGGTGCCCAAGCGCCTCCCTCATGATGTGGGCAAGGTCTGAGGCCTTCCAGAAGAAAGCCCCCGAGCCCTGCCCGAGAAGGGCACCGAGCACGCCTTCTTATGCGATGGAGGGAGGCGCCCCTGGAGCGAGCGCTGATCCTGATGAGGCTTCGGCTGTTACGCCATCCTCCTAAGGTCCTGCACGGCGTTGCTACTTCTTCTTCTTGGGGATGGCCTCAGGAGGGCCCTCGCCCTTGCTGTCGGGGTCGTCGATTGCTGCAGCTTGGAAGGCATGCTTGAGGGAGCACACCGCATCTCTTTCTTCACATGGGACCGTCATGATCCCGCCGCTTCTCGTCTGTAACACCCACGATGCGGCTATATCTCCTACGTGTCGAGGCATGACTTAGAGGCATAACCGCATTGAAAGCAATGTCACAAGTTAGGCAATCTTCACAACATCCCAAGTAAAATAGATAATAAATGGGAGATACATAGTTGGCTTACACTCGCCACGTCAATCAAGTACATAAATAGCATTACAACATTCAATCACTCATGGCCCGACTACGGCGCCAAAATAAAAGATAACCCAACATGCGACACGGTACCGATCACCCCAACTGGGCACCACTACTGATCATCAGGGAAAGACACGTAGTAACGGCGTGAGTCCTCGTCGAACTCCCACTTGAGCTCAAGCGCGTCATCTGGAGCAGAATCATCAGGCCCTGCATCTGGTTTGGAAGTAAAATGTGAGCCACAGGGACTCAGCAATCTCGCACCCTCACGATCAAGACTATTTAAGCTTATGGGAAAGGCAAGGTAAATATGTGGAGCTGCAGCAAGCGACTAGCATATATGGTGGCTAACCTGTTCGCAAAAGAGAGCGAGAAGAGGAGGCAAAGCGTGAGCGAGAAACTAGAGAACAACCTACGCAAGCATTACTCCAACACCGTGTTCACTTCCTGGACTCCGCCGAGAAGAGACCATCACGGTAACTCACACTGTTGATTCATTTTAGTTAAGTTAAGGTTCAAGTTATCTGCAACCGGACATTAACAAATTCCCATATGCCCATAACCGCGGGCACGGATTTCGAAAGTTCAAATCCCTATAGGGGAGTCCCAACTTAGCCCATGACAAGCTCTCACGGTCAACGAAGGAATAGACCTTCTCCTGAGACATTCCGATCAGACTTGGTATCCCGGTTCTACAAGACACTTCGACAAGTTAAAACAAATCCAGCAACATCGCCTGAATGTGCCGACAAATCCAGATAGGAGCTGCACATACCTCGTTCTCAGGGCACACTCAGATGAGACTAGCTACGAGTAAAACCAACCCTCAAGTTGCCCCGAGGTGGCCCCGCAGGCAGCTCAGTCGGACCAACACTAAGAGGAGCACTGGCCCGGGGGGGTTAAATAAGATAACCCTCGGGCTCCGGAAACCCAAGGGAAAAGAGGCTAGGTGGCAAATGGTAAAACCAAGGTTGGGCATTGCTGGAAAAATCTTTAATCAATGCGAACTATCAAGGGGTTCCCATCATCACCCAACCGCGTAAGGAACGCAAAAATCCGGGAACATAACACCGATATGACGGAAAACTAGGGCGGCAAGAGTGGAAAAAAACACTAGGCGAGAGGCCGAGCCTTCCACCCTTTACTAAGTATATAGATGCATTAAGATAACAAGGCAATATAATGATATCCCAACAAGTAAATAATGTTCCAACAAGGAACGGTCTCCAATCTTCACCTGCGACTAGCAACGCTATAAGAGGGGCTGAGCAAGGCGGTAACATAGCCAATCAACGGTTTGCTAGGACATGGTGGGTTAGAGGTTTGACATGACAATTTGGAAGGCATGATAAGCAAATGGTAGGCATCGTAGCATAGGCATAGCAAAAGAGCGAGCATCTAGCAAAGCAAAGATAGTAGTGATTTCAAGGGTATGATCATCTTGCCTGCAAAGTTGTCAGAGTTGACTGGATCCTCGAAAGCAAACTCAACGGGCTCCTTGTTAGCGAACTCGTCTCCCGGCTCTACCCAAAAAATACAAACAAGCAACAAGGACACAATCAACCACGTGCAAACTCAATCAACAAGATGCAAACATGGTATGCTATGTGGGATGCAATATGTGATGCATATGCAAGATTTGACAAGGAATGCATGAACCTGGCCTCAACTTGGAAATCCAAGTGTGCCACTGGAAAGGTGAGATGAAATCGCTTGAAAACGATATAAAGAACGCCGGAATCGGAGTTACGGTTTGGAAATGGCAAGCAATTCAAATATGGCCACGTTGTGCGATTTACGGCAAGTAGCTATCTAAATGCAACAAGATGAATATGCTACAGCACCCAAACATGGCAACAAAATACATGGAAGGGATCCATTCATGATGCTTAACAAAAGACTAGCACTGAGCTACGGACAATTCATCCATTAGTAGGTTCAAACAAGCATGGAAAAAATGCATTTGGTAAACAGATCTCAGACTTAGTGAAATTAACACTTGTCTGGAATTTCAGATCAGATAGCACTCTTTGGAGCATGAAAACTATATGCTACAGGACCTGAACATGGCAAAGTAAAGCATGGCATGGAGCTACTCAAAGAGCTTAACAAAAGTCCCTTAGTGACCTTGAGCCAAAAGGGATCATAAAATGCATTTGCAAGCATGTGAACATGGCAAAAACATAATCAGTTCTCAGACTTAGTGAAAACTGGAGCATGCTGAAACAGATATCAAGTAGGCATGTTTACGAGCTCGATGCACTCACTACAGAGCAAGTCATGACAATCTAAGCATGCACCCAGCAAGAATACACAAAATATAAGCTAGAGATGGCAAGAACAATAGCATAGCATGCACGGATCAATTACAACATCGTCGGCAAAATTGCTAACAAGTAGACAATCTGCCCAGATTCACGAAATGACACAAGTAGAGCTCGATTGACTCAAGCTAGGGTGCTCCATAATTGCAAACAAAGACATGGATGGATATAGCACTAAAAGATTAAGAAAAAATCCTTAATGATCATCCTCAAAAAAGGCACGGATCACTAGGAAACAACATGAACATATGGCATAAAAAGATAAACAGATCAAGGACTTAGTGGAAATGCTAAGTCCCTGAAATCAGCATTAACGAATGCACACTTTGCAAGCTTGTGCTGTTCACCACATACATCACAATAATACATGGGTTGCACCTCTGGATAGATGGCAACACATATAACAAAACTCATGAAGAGCCCAGGGGCATATCATGCACACACTAATCATGGCAAAAATGACAAATATCTAATTGGAGTAGTAGATCTGACAATTATCTCAAATAGCCTTCTTCTAACAGCATTTCAGGCATCAAGATGAACTCAAATGAAAATGATGCAATGACATGAAATGATGTGCTCTCTGAGACGAACATTTTGATATGCTATATGCACAAAACGGATCTACGGATGCGGACATATAGCAGGTCAAAGTATGCTAAAAACGAATAAGGAGGGAGGGGAAAAGTCAACCTGAGACTGGATCTGAGATCCAGGGTTTGTTTCGGGGTCGACACTGTAGCAGACGGGCTTGAGGTCGCCGGCGAGTGTGGTGGTCGCCGGAGAGAAGCAGCCCGGCGAGGGGACCGGCGGATCCGGCGAGAGAGGTCGCCGGCGCGGCTCTGCGGAGCGTCGGGACGGCGGCGCGACGTCAGCGAGGCAGGGGCGGCGAGGTGGCGATGTGGCCACGGTGACCGGCGAATGGCAGCGCGGTGGCCGGCGATGGCGGGCGCGGTGGCGCG
>NC_041384.1:399785211-399819707 GCF_002162155.2 Triticum dicoccoides | reverse complement strand
GATGTCCGGCGAGGTGGGCGCCGGCTCAGGAGGAGGAGAAGCGGGCGCGGGTGGCGCGGCTCTCGGGCCGGGGAGGGCCCGCTGCGGGCCGAACGGGCCGGCGCCGATGTGGGAACGCGGGCGCCACGTGGCAAGCCGCGGTTGGCTGCGGGCGGTGTCGGACGTGTCCGGCGGCCGGCGGACGTGTCCGGCCGCGCGAAGAGGGGTGGATCTAGGGTTTCGGGGAGAGGAGAACGAGAATTTCGGAGGGGGTCTTTATATAGACATAGAGGGAGCTAGGAGTGTCCAAATGAGGTGCGGTTTTCGGCCACGCGATCGTGATCGAACGCTCTAGAAGATGGAGAGGGTTTTGGTGGGTTTTAGGCCAAAATGGAGGGGTGTTGGGCTGCAACACACACTAGGCCTTTTCGGTCCCTCGGTTAACCGTTGGAGTATCAAACGAAATCCAAATGGTACGAAACTTGACAGGCGGTCTACCGGTAGTAAACCAAGGCCGCTTGGAAAGTCTTGGTCCAATCCGGAAATGTTTAATCCCCACACATGAAAGAAAGGTAGAAATGACCACCGGAGGAGAACGAAGCGCCGGAATGCAAAACGGACAACGGGGAAAATGCTCGGATGCATGAGATGAACACGTATGCAAATGCAATGCACATGATGACATGATATGAGATGCATGACAATGACAACAACACACGGAGACAAAAACCCAAACCCGAGAAAATAAAATAACTTAAGGCCGGAAACGGCAAGAGTTGGATTACATATTGGGTAAATCACATCCGGGGTGTTACAACACTCCACCACTACGAAAGGATCTCGTCCCGAGATCTAGGACTAAAAAAACGCCGGGTATTCAGAACGGAGGTGATCCTCGTGTTCCCAGGTAGCTTCATGCTCAGAATGGTGTGACCACTTGACTTTGAGGAATTTGATTGACTTGTTGCGAGTCTTGCGTTCAGTCTCTTCAAGAATAGCAACGGGGTGCTCACGTTAAGAGAGATCTTCTTGGAGGTCAATGTCCTCGAAGTTGACGGGGCGGTCAGGAGTTTTGAAGCACTTTCGAAGCTGAGAGACATGGAACACGTCATGAACATTTGCAAAGCTTGAAGGAAGCTCGAGTTGATAAGCGAGATCACCTCTCTTGCTGACGATCTTGAAAGGTCCCGCGTAACTAGGGGCAAGCTTCCCTTTGATACCGAAGCGACGAGTACCTTTTATAGGAGAGATGCGGAGGTAAACATGATCTCCGATCTCGAAAGCCAAATCACGGTGCTTACTATTATAGTAGCTCTTCTGGCGGGATTGGGCTGCTTTGAGGTTATCTCAAATGACTTTGCACATTTCCTCTGCCTCTGTGATTAAGTCATTTCCCAGAAGTTGATGTTCACCGGTTTCAGACCAGTTGAGAGGGGTACGGCACTTCCTGCCATACAGAATTTCAAATGGGGCCTTGCCCGAACTTGCTTGAAAACTGTTGTTGTAGGAGAATTCAGCATAAGGAAGACAATCCTCCCACTTCATGCCGAAGGAGATCACACAAGACCTGAGCATATCTTCGAGAATCTGGTTGACACGCTCGACTTGACCGCTAGTTTGAGGATGGAAAGCTATGCTGAAGCGGATGTTGGTGCCCATGGCCTTCTGAAAAGAATCCCAAAACTTGGAGGTAAAGATGCTGCCACGGTCTGAAGAGATCACTTGTGGAATACCGTGCAGAGAGACAATCCGAGAGGTATAGAGTTCCGCCAATTGAGCTGCAGTGATAGACTCTTTGATAGGCAGAAAGTGAGCCACTTTAGTGAGTTTGTCGATGACAACGAATATAACATCATTGCCACGTTTAGACTTTGGAAACCCAGTCACGAAGTCCATCTCAATGTGGTCAAACTTCCATTCTGGAATGGCAAGAGGTTGGAGGAGACCAGCTGGCCTTTGGTGTTCTGCCTTCACTCTTCTGCAGACATCACACTCATTCACGAATTGAGCAATCTCGCACTTCATTCGAGTCCACCAATAAGCCTGCTTGAGGTCCTGATACATCTTCGTGCTCCCAGGGTGGATGGAGAGGAGAGAATTGTGAGCCTCTCATGATCACTTTACGAAGGTCACCTTTGGGCACAACAATACGATCCTCGAAGAAGAGAGTATCCTTGTCATCAAGGCGGTAGCACTTGTACTTGGATTGACTCTTGGCAATCCCAATCTTCACCTTTTTCACCATAGTATCAAGAAGCTGGGCTTGGTGAATCTGGTCTTCCAAGGTAGGAGAGACTTGAAGATTGGCAAGGAAACCTTGAGGAACAACTTGCAGATTAAGTTTGCGGAAAGCTTCACAAAGCTCGGGTTGGTAAGGCTTGAGAATCAGACTGTTGCAGTAAGCCTTGCTGCTCAATGCGTCAGCAATCACATTAGCCTTGTCTGGAGTATACTCGATACTCGGATTATACTCTTGAATCATTTAGACCCATCGAGTCTGCCTGAGGTTGATATTAGGCTGAGTGAAGATGTACTTGAGACTCTTGTGGTCAGTGAAGATGTCCACTTTTCTTCCCAATAAGAGATATCTCCAAGTCAAAAGAGCATGCACAACTGCCGCCAACTCGAGATCATGAGTAGGGTAGTTCTTCTCATTGGGCTTCAACTGGCGAGAGGTATAAGCCACAACTTTCTTCTCTTGCATCAACACTGCGCCAAGACCTTGGAGAGAGGCATCACAAAAGACCTCGTACGGCTTGGATTCATCAGGCGGAGTCAGAACTGGAGCGGTGACCAATTTCTCTTTCAAAGTGTTGAAAGCAATGTCACACTCCAGAGACCAAACGTACTTGATGTGCTTCTGGAGAAGATTTGAGAGAGGCTTCGCGATCTTAGAAAAGTTTTCAATGAATCTTCGAAAGTAGCTTGCGAGACCGAGGAAGCTACGGAGTTGCTTCACGTTCTAAGGAGGTTCCCAATTCACAATTGCAGACACCTTCTCAGGATTCACCGCAATGCCCTTGGCAGAGATGATATGACCAAGATAAAGAACCTCATTGAGCCAAAATTCGCACTTTGAGAACTTGGCGTAGAACTGGTGTTCCCTTAGCTTATCGAGTACCAAACGCAAGTGCTTGGCATGATCTTCCTTGTTCTTCAAAAAGACCAGAATGTCATCGAGATAGACCAAAACGAAGTCATTGGTGTAGGCGTTGAAGATGAAATTCATCATGCGAGAGAAAGTCGGAGGAGCGTTGACGAGGCCAAAATACATGACAGTGTATTCATATGAACCATAGCTTGTCCTGAAAGCCATCTTGGGAATATCTTGCTCACGGATTCGAATCTGATGATAACCCATACGGAGATCAAGCTTGGAGAATACTTGGGCACCTTTGAGTTGTTCGAACAGCTCGTTGATGTTGGGAAGTGGGTATTTGTTATTGATGGTCTTCTTGTTCAATGGACGGTAATCAACACAAAGTCGGTCCGTTCCATCCTTCTTCTTCACAAAAAGAACACCACAACCCCACGGAGAAGAACTAGGTCGGATGAGGCCCATTCTCTCTTGAACATCAAGTTGCTTCTTCAGCTCCTTCAACTCTTCAGGCCCGAGCTTGTAAGGACGCCTGCACACAGGTTTCGTGCCAGGCTCAAGATCAATGACGAATTCAACTGGCCGGTGCGGAGGCATTCCTGGAAGCTCTTCTGGAAAGACGTCTTGATATTCGCAAACGACTGGAATTTGCGAGATAGCATCCAGTTCCCCCTTCTCATTGAGAGAAAACAGACGGATTGTATTATCCCAAGCGGCAAAGACAATTACATCCTCAAACGAATGAGTCAATTGAATCTGCCTGGCTGCACAATCAAGCTGAGCCTTGTGCTTAGAAAGCCAATCCATCCCGAGAATAAGATCAATATCCGAGTTACCAAGAACCATTGGAGAAGCCAGAAACTTGAAATCACCCATCATGATAGAAATATCCGGAACCATCATACTAGAACTCAGACGCTTAGCCGGAGAGACGACTTGCATATCTCTAGGTAATGCCTTAGTACTAAAATTGTTCTCCGATGCAAATGGAAAAGACATGAAGGAATGCGATGCACCAGAGTCAAAAACTACTTTTGCGGGAATATCATTAACAGGAAGGTTACCCATGATGACATCTGACGAGTCCTCTGCCTGAGCTGCATTCATCATGTTGACCTTGGCATGCTTGGGGTTATGCTTGACCACAGCTGTACTTGTCGATCTCATAGGAGGAGGAGGAAGACGCCTCTGATTGAAGCATTTGTCGGCATAGTGACCCTTCTGTTGGCACTTGTTGCACGTAACCTCTGAAAGCGGACGGTGATACGGAGCACTCGATCTTGGAGCTTGAGACGAAGTCTTGTTCTGAAAGCCAGGGTTGGGTGGGTGGGAAGATCCACTGCCATCTTTGCTCTTCTATTGATACGGCTGACGGAACGGAAGAGGAGGAAGCCAATACTTCTGCTGCTTGGCCACTTGAGTAGCGGAAGAAAGAGTAGTGTCTCTGACTCGCTTCTTGGAAGCATCACATCTCAGTTGAGTGGCCTCTTGCTTCAATGCCATGTTGTAGAACTCATCGTACCTCAAGGGCTCGAAGAGAACAAGAGCTAGCTGGATTTCTTCTCTGGGACCACCCCTGAACTGGTATATCATTCTCTTCTCATCAGGTACGTCCCGCTTGGCAAAGCGGGCGAGCTTCTGAAACAACTTGTTGTAGTCATAGACAGACAAAGAGCCTTGCTTCAGGTTGCGGAATTCCTCACGCTTGCTTTCAATCACGCTCTGAGGGATATGATGAGCTCTGAAATCTTGACAGAATTCATCCCAGGTAATAACACGGCCACCTCTGGAATCCTTGTACTGCTAGAACCATTCTGCATATTGATCTTTGAGTTGGAAGGAAGCGAACTTGACAAAGTCCTCAGGCCTGACGTTACTGCACTCGAAATGCTTGCATAGATCCACGAGCCAATCGTTAGCATCAGTTGCCTCAACACAATTGCTGAAAGTCTTTGGCCCGTTAGCAAGGAACTGGTTGAGTGTAGCAAAGTGATTCTGATTGTTGCCTTAGTTTCCTTTGTTCGCTTGATTGCGCTCTTGAAGAATTTGCATGATCAACTGCGTGTTTGCATTTGTTGCGGCCATCACAGCTTGCCATGCCACCGGAGGAGGAGGAGGTGGTGGCGGATCAGGATTCGGAGTCGTGCATGTTGGAGGAGCCATCCTGAAGAGGTTGACATCCATTAGCACATAGATAGACAAATACTGAAGCTGAATCCAACGGAATGAAAATTTGCAACATAAAGTCTTCACATCCGAACAAAAGAACGAATGTATTCCTCTTGAAATGGTCACATATCCATAAATTGAGAAGCCACTTAGAATTCAGGTAGAGAAATAAATCAACAAGGTACGGATCAAGAACGAATACTCGGTAAGAAATCCCAATCTCAAACCAAATATCCGTGGAAGAAGAGCTAGAGCTACAAGAATTCCCACCTATGAAACTCCCGAACATTTCCGGTTATGCAATCAGGTGTTGGGGATACAGGGGAAGCATAATATCTCACCCAAATCTAGCAATTCCTACATCCAGCTGTATCCATCCTTCAACACATAACCGAGAAAAACTTCGGAAACCATCTACCTCAACCTTCGAAAAGCATCCGTTATACAAGTTATGGCGATAGTCCCGAACTCCCGCCCCAGTACTGGGTGGCGTCGAGGTTATCTCACCAACGAACTGCATAAAAGAGATTTTTGATGTCGGCGTACTAAACTCAGGTATTCCAGAACTGCAACGATAAAATTGTGACGACAACACCTCAGAGCTCAACTCCCCAGGACACTGCCACAACCCCTAAAGACAGGAGGCACCAAGAACAATGTTCTCATCACAAAACCATCGGAACGATTCCAAGATACCCGCGTGATCCTAAAAACAATTTAGTGAAATTTGAGAAGAGAAGAGTCAAAACTCTACGTCAGGATGCCTTACCAGAGCGATGAGGAGACTGGGAAGTAAAAAGAATTCCTAAACTCTCCGATATATAATTCCTAAATGACTTAACATTTTTTTCTAGACTCAACAACGGCTGCTAAAAATGATCAAGCAATGGGGGCTCCTAAGGTCGGGGAAGACTCTGATTACCAACTTGTAACGCCCATGATGCGGCTATATCTCCTACGTGTCGAGGCACGACTTAGAGGCATAACCGCATTGAAAGCAATGTCGCAAGTTAGGCAATCTTCACAACATCCCAAGTAAAATAGATAATAAAGGGGAGATACATAGTTGGCTTACACTCGCCACGTCAATCAAGTACATAAATAGCATTACAACATTCAATCACTCATGGCCCGACTACGGCGCCAAAATAAAAGATAACCCAACATGCGACACGGTACCGATCACCCCAACTGGGCACCACTACTGATCATCAGGGAAAGACACGTAGTAAAGGCGTGAGTCCTCGTCGAACTCCCACTTGAGCTCAAGCGCGTCATCTGGAGCGGAATCATCAGGCCCTGCATCTGGTTTGGAAGTAAACTGTGAGCCACAGGGACTCAGCAATCTCGCACCCTCGCGATCAAGACTATTTAAGCTTATGGGAAAGGCAAGGTAAATATGTGGAGCTGCAGCAAGCGACTAGCATATATGGTGGCTAACCTGTTCGCAAAAGAGAGCGAGAAGAGGAGGCAAAGCGCGAGCAAGAAACTAGAGAACAACCTACGCAAGCATTACTCCAACACCGTGTTCACTTCCCGGACTCCGCCGAGAAGAGACCATCACGGTAACTCACACGGTTGATTCATTTTATTTAAGTTAAGGCTCAAGTTATCTACAACCGGACATTAACAAATTCCCATTTGCCCATAACCGCGGGCACGGCTTTCGAAAGTTCAAATCCCTGCAGGGGAGTCCCAACTTAGCCCATGACAAGCTCTCACGGTCAACAAAGGAATAGACCTTCTCCCGAGACATTCCGATCAGACTCGGTATCCCGGTTCTACAAGACACTTCGACAAGTTAAAACAAATCCGGCAACACCGCCCGAATGTGCCGACAAATCCCGATAGGAGCTGCACATATCTCGTTCTCAGGGCACACTCAGATGAGACTAGCTACGAGTAAAACCAACCCTCAAGTTGCCCCGAGGTGGCCCCGCAGGCCCGGGGGGGTTAAATAAGATGACCCTCGGGCTCCGGAAACCCAAGGGAAAAGAGGCTAGGTGGCAAATGGTAAAACCAAGGTTGGGCATTGCTGGAAAAGCTTTAATCAAGGCGAACTATCAAGGGGTTCCCATTATCACCCAACCGCGTAAGGAACGCAAAAATCTAGGAACATAACACCGATATGACAGAAAACTAGGGCGGCAAGAGTGGAACAAAACACTAGGCGAGAGGCCGAGCCTTCCACCCTTTACCAAGTATATAGATGCATTAAGATAACAAGGCAATATAATGATATCCCAACAAGTAAATAATGTTCCAACAAGGAACGGTCTCCAATCTTCACCTGCAACTAGCAACGCTATAAGAGGGGCTGAGCAAAGCGGTAACATAGCCAATCAACGGTTTGCTAGGACATGGTGGGTTAGAGGTTTTACATGGCAATTTGGAAGGCATGATAAGCAAATGGTAGGCATCGTAGCATAGGCATAGCAAAAGAGCGAGCATCTAGCAAAGCAAAGATAGTAGTGATTTCGAGGGTATGACCATCTTGCCTGCAAAGTTGTCAGAGTTGACTGGATCCTCGAAAGCAAACTCAACGGGCTCCTCGTTAGCGAACTCGTCTCCCGGCTCTACCCAAACAAGACAAACAAGCAACAAGGACACAATCAACCACGTGCAAACTCAATCAACAAGATGCAAACATGGTATGCTATGTGGGATGCAATATGTGATGCATATGCAAGATTTGACAAGGAATGCATGAACCTGGCCTCAACTTGGAAATCCAAGTGTGCCACTGGAAAGGTGAGATGAAATCGCTTGAAAACGATATAAAGAATACCGGAATCGGAGTTACGGTTTGGAAATGGCAAGCAATTCAAATATGGCCACGTTGTGCGATTTACAGGAAGTAGCCATCTAAATGCAACAAGATGAACATGCTACAGCCCCCAAACATGGCAACAAAATACATGGCAGGGATCCATTCATGATGCTTAACAAAAGAGTAGCACTGAGATACGGCCAATTCATCCATTAACAGGTTCAAACAAGCATGGCAAAAATGCATTTGGTAAACAGATCTCAGACTTAGTGAAATTAACACTTGTCTGGAATTTCAGATCAGATAGCACTCTTTGGAGCATGAAAACTATATGCTACAGGACCTGAACATGGCAAAGTAAAGCATGGCATGGAGCTACTCAAAGAGCTTAACAAAAGTCCCTTAGTGACCTTGAGCCAAAAGGGATCAGAAAATACATTTGCAAGCATGTGAACATGGCAAAAACATAATCAGTTCTCAGACTTGGTGAAAACTGGAGCATGCTGAAACAGATATCAAGTAGGCATGTTTATGAGCTCGATGCACTCACTACATAGCAAGTCATGACAATCTAAGCATGCGCCCATCAAGAACACACAAAATATAATCTAGACATGGCAAGAACAATAGCATAGCATGCACAGATCAATTACAACATCCTCGGCAAAATTGCTAAGAAGTTGACAATCTGCCCAGATTCAAGAAATGACAAAAGTAGAGCTTGATTGACTCAAGCTAGGGTGCTCCATAATTGCGAAGAAAGACATGGATGGATAGAGCACTACAAGAGTAACAAAACATCCTTACTGATAATCCTCAAAAAAGGCACGGATCACTAGGAAACAACATGAACATATGGCACAAAGAGATAAACAGATCAAGGACTTAGTGGAAATGCTAAGTCCCTGAAATCAGCATTAACGAATGCCCACTTTGCAAGCTTGTGCTAGTCACCACACACATCACAAAAATACATGGGTTGCACCTCTGGATAGATGGCAACATATATAACAAAACTCATGAAGAGCTCAGGGGCATATCATGCACACACTAATCATGGCAAAAATGACAAATATCTAATTGGAGCAGCAGATTTGACAATTATCTCAAATAGCCTTCTTCTAACAGCATTTCGGGCATCAAGACGAACTCAAATGAAAATGATGCAATGAGATGAAATGATGTGCTCTCTGAGACGAACATTTTGATATGCTATATGCCCAAAACGGATGTCAGGACCCCGATTCCAAGTCACATCGATCTAGCCGGTAACACCTCATATCACTTTGCGGCCTCACGCACGGTATCCCACGGGTATCGCCTTACCATGGCCCGGGACCGTTTGCGCCTTTTAGCTCACGTATATGATAGTGTCGCTAGCATCCATATGACAGAGAACCCAGGCCGACATGGCTAGTCGTGAACCCAAAGCGGCACAGACCTATGGAGACAGGCATACATGAATCACATCGAACATGTCGGTCATCAGCGAGTGATTCCGGGCTGTAGCACTGGGCTAACAGGACTCTGGTGAACCGGGCTGTAGCAGGCTAGGCAGGACTCCGAATATCACCGCGTGACATTTCCCCGAAGGGACAGACATAGGAACGAAGTGAAACACATGCCGGCGAGTCAAGTGTCCTGAACAGTAGTGTTGGGCTAGCAGGACTCCGGTGAACCGGGCTGTAGCGGACTACTATGGCTCAAGGAACACTAGACTACATTTCCCCATAAGAAAGGCTGCCAAGGATAAACAACTAGATTGTCGGATCCCACTCATACCAAGCATTTCAATCATACACACAATATGCCCGATATGAGTACATACAACATGGCATCACAACAAAACTCTACAACTCAAGTACTTTATTTAAAGGCTCCAGGGAGCCATACATAACATGTTCATACAGATAGGGGTCACATGACCCGACACTCAAGTCATACAAACATACAAGCACATGCGGAAGCAACTAGTCTAAGTACAGACTCTAGAAAGAAAGAAGGCTTCTCGAAGCCTGTCTATCTACATAGGGCCCTCCATGGCCAGGATCACCACCTGGGTGGCTAGTCACTCGTCGACGTCAAGGTCTACGTAGAACCCATCGGAGGGGGCAGTGTTGTCGTCTAAAAAACAGTAATTAAGCAAACATGAATACAAAGGTACTCAGCAAGTCTTACATCAGAACCTACTAAACATGCTTATTCTCAAGAAGGTGGTGGGGTTAATGCAGCAAGCCAGCTTTGACTCTTGGCTAAGCTATCCTACGGAACTCCACCAGTAAAATAGTTTTCGCACACGAGTCCACTACTCACCAACACAATACTCCACCGGGGATCCTCCTTCGTCATCCTACGAGAGGGACATCCTCGGTACTCACACTTATCCTGAGTCTTTTAGTAGTATGCATTAACTTGTCTATGAACTGTATAGGCAACCAAGTAGTCCTTTACCGCGGACGCGGCTATTCGAATAGTATTATACCCTGCAGGGGTGTACTTCTTCATACACGCTTTCACCACTTACCGCCATTTACACGACATGTACTCGGCAACCTTCAAGTGGAAGCCCAGCGAGGGTGTCAGCCACGGCCTACCTAACACTTAAGTCTCTAGTCCAGGTTATCGCCTATCCAGGTTCCATCCGTAGGGAGTCCGGCCGAGGTTTCCACATACGTCCCCGAACGATGTGAACAGGGTCCCGAGACACCAAACGGGCGCCCGGCATACCCGACCACGGTGTATCTACCGCAACATAGCCCACCCCTAGGGTCAGCGCTACGCACGGCCGCCAACACATAACCTACAAACACCAGAAACTATTTGCAACTCCTGTACAGAGTACTAGGGTGATTAAGAAGCCGAGAGGGTCCATTGGTTTTGGGCCCAATGTATGGTAGTAACTGCATCTTAAATCACACATATAGATCTCAGTTCTTAGGGACGGCCTCAATGAAACAACCCACCATGTACTCCTACATGGCCTCTCATCGATACCTTTACCAAAACATGTTCAACACATCCCTCACATTACCGACATAAGCATTTCACTCTAGCCCATCACCCAGATGAACCAGAACTGACACAACTCTAAGCATAGCAGGCATAGCAAGGTAGGAATCACATACATGGCACAATCAACTCCTACACATGCTAGTGGGTTTCATCTAGTTACTGTGGCAATGACAGGTCATGCAGAGGAAAAGGGTTCAACTACCGTAGCACACAGCAGATTGAAACGCGTTATCTTAATGCAGTAAACAAGAGCAGGAGCGAGAACATGGGTTGTATCGGAATGATCAATGGTTGCTTGCCTGATGGAGTGGTAGTGGGATACTGCCCTTCTGTTGGATACTCGTGAATATCCTCGGAGGCAGAACCTACCATGAAGAACACATCGGAACACAATCAACACATGACGATATGCAACAATATGATGCATGCTATGATATGGCAATATGAATGTGTCTTGGCCTAATGCAAGCTATAACAGAAAGGATTGAACTTATTTGAATCAAAGATTCAATTGTTAGCTTATTAAACATGGCTTTAATGGTGCATTTCCTTATTCTGCTTAAACAGCAAGATAAACTTGTTTTGTCATGCATGAAACCATTACAGATGGATAGATTGAATTTTTCTGATCATTTTTCATATATAAATCTTTGCATTTGGAGCTATGGTTGATTTTCTATGATCTTTAGAAGTTTTGACTATTTTCTGGAATTTCCTATATAAGAATAAATCCCGTAATTTAATTACTGCGTCAGCATTACGTCAGGGTGACGTCAGTGGTCAATGGGGACGTCCAGGTCAAACCTGACTGGTGGGTCCCGCGTGTCAGTAGTTAATTAAGCTAATTATCTTTAGTTAAAACTAATCTGATTTAGTTAACAGAGGGGCCCACTTGTCATTGACTCAGGGGAGTCAACCTGGGGTCAAACCCCTGGTCAGCGGGGCTAATCCCGCCGGTGTTGAGTCGCCGGCGAGGCCCGAGACGGTGGCGCAGCTCGGAAAACGCCCACAGGGCACGGGCGAGGCTGTTCTTGGGCTCGTTGGAGAGCTCTTGCAGTCGCGCATCTAGTGGTGGTGGAGGCCGGGCCTATGGTGGCCGGAGACAACGACGGCGAGCTCCAAGGCGGCGGCCGGAGTTTGGCCATGTGCGGGGTTTGGGCTGCGGCGTGCAAACACGGAAACTGAGGCGCTAACGAGGCACTACGCGATGCGGCAAGCACGTTGCATAGCATGGGATGACCAAATGGTCGCCGGAGCGACGCCGGCGACGAGCTCGAGCGGAGACGAGCTTCGGCCATGGTGGAACTATGGCCTAGAGGGTGCAAATGCGTGGGAAAGAAGAGGGGGAAGGCGGCGGAGCTCACAGGGAGGTCGATGAGCAGCTCGGTGGGCTCGGGGGCGACCGGAGCGAGGCGAATCGATGAACGGCGTCCGGCGGGTACCAGGTTGAAGACGGCGCGATAGCGGCGATGCAGGGCCTCCGGTGAAGCGTGGCTCGGTGGGGAGGGCGAGGGCGTCCTGGCGGAGCGATTTGGCTTGTCGGAGGGGTGAGGGGGTGGCTCTGGCGTCGTCTATGGCGAACGGCGGCGAGGAACGCGCTCGGGCAGCGCGGGAGAGAGTGAGGGAGACGAGGGGGAGAGTGAGCGAGGATGAGAGGGGGACGTGGGGGTCGCGTCGCATCCCTGGACGTCTCCAGGACGTCGGCAGAAGCAGGAGGTGGCCGGCGTGTGGCCGCGGGCGCGGGCCACACGCTCCGCGTCCTTCTGGCGCGAGGAGGACAACGACTGGCAGGGCCAGTCGGCTGGGCCGAGCCAGGTGGGCTGGGCCAGCACATGTAAGGCCCAGGTAGCTTCCCTCTCTCTGTTTTTTTATTTGTTTCTGTTTTTCTATTTAACTGCAACTATTGGGCTTTAATTAAAATACTAAAACGTTTCCAAAAATCCTGAAAATAATTGTGGGCTCTGTTTAGATTATTTCCAACAACAAACATTTATTTCCAGAATCATTTGGCCATTTAAATTATTTTATAGCATTTAAATGCCCAAATTCAAATACTTATGATTTAATTCAATGACCTTCTGTTGACCTAGAAAAATGTGCACCAATTTTGCCAGAGGTTTTAACCCAAGACAAAGAGGGTGAACTTTTTAGAAGGGCATTTCAGGTTCATTGAAAATAATTTTAGTAAACCCTAGTTGTTTCCAGGGGGTGTTGGGGGTTTCTGCCTTCCCCATTTCAAATTTAAGAGAAATTTAAACATGATGCACACTCTAATGCTTGAACTAGCTAGGGTGTGACAACTCACCCCCACTCAAAAGAATCTCATCCCGAGATTTAGGATCCTCCGGGAAGAAGGTGGGGTACTCGAGTCGAAGACGATCCTCCCTTTCTCAAGTGGCTTCTTTCTCGGAATGGTGTGACCATTGAACCTTTAGAAACTTTATATTATGACGTCGAGTGGTACGCTCGGCTTGATCAAGGATACGAACGGGATATTCCCGATATGAGAGGTTATCTTATAGATCAAGCGTTTCGTGGTCCACTCCACGGATGGGATCCGCGGAGCAACGCCTGAGTTGAGAAACGTGGAAGACATCATGAACTCTGGAAAGATGCGGAGGTAGTTTCAATTGGTAGGCAACTTCTCCTCATTTGGCAAGAATGCGAAATGGTCCAATGTAACGAGGAGCCAATTTGCCTTTGATACCGAAATGATGGGTTCCCTTTAACGGAGTAACCCGAAGGTAAGCCTTCTCGTCGACTTCATAAGTCATAGGCTTATGTTTACGATCATATTGACTCTTTTAACAAGATTGGGCTGTTTTCAATTTCTCACGAATAACGCGAACCTGCTCTTCTGCTTCCTGAATCATATCCGGGCCAAAGAGTTTTCTTTCCCCGGTTTCTGACCAGTTAAGAGGCGTTCGACATTTTCGTCCATAGAGAACTTCGAAAGGAGCCTTGCCTAAGCTGGATTGATAACTATTGTTATAAGCAAACTCCGCGAATGGAAGGCATTTCTCCCAACTCATTCCGAACAAGATGACAGAAGCTCGGAGCATATCTTCCAGAATTTGATTGACTCATTCTACTTGACCACTTGATTGAGAATGGAAGGCGGTGCTAAAGGAGAGACGAGTTCCCATAGCATTTTGGAAACTTTCCCAAAATCGAGAGGTGAAGAGACTTCCATGGTCTGAGTTAATTTCCAATGGAACACCATGAAGAGACACTATTCGGGAGATGTATAAATCAGCTAGCTGGCTAGCGGTGATACTCTCATGAATAGGTAGGAAATGGGCTACTTTGGAAAGACGGTCGATCACGACGAAGATGGCATTATTCCCTCTCTTGGTCCTGGGAAACCCAGTGATGAAATCCATACTGATTTTATCCCATTTCCACTCGGGAATAGCCAAAGGTTGAAGGGTGCGCAGGCCGTTGATGCTCTTCTTTAACACGACGACAAACGTCGCAATTAGCAATGTATTGAGCGATTTCTCTCTTCATCCTAGTCCACCAAAACCTCTGGCGTAGGTCTTGATACATTTTAGTACTACCGGGATGAATGGTGAGAGGGGATTCATGAGCTTCCTTAAGGATCAACCGCCTCAGGTTTCGTGCCTTTGGAACCACTAGGCGATTCCCAAAGTATACGACACCTTGATCATCAATGGAGAAACAATTCGCGACTCCTTTCTTAATGTTTCTCTTAATACGGGAGATTCCCGGATCTACCTTCTGTGCCTTGATGATCTGATCCGTAAGGGTAGGTTTCGCCACCAGGGTGGATAGGAATCCTCAAGGAACAATGTGAAGATTTAGCTTACAAAATTCCTCATGGAGAAATGGTTGACTTTGTTGTAACATCAGGTTGTTACAATAGGACTTACGGCTTAGTGCATCAGCCATGACATTGGCTTTGCCCGGGGTGTAAGTTATTCCTAAGTCGTAATCCGAGATCAGCTCAACCCAACGTCTTTACCTGAGATTCAAATCTGGTTGGGTGAAGATATATTTCAAACTTTGGTGATCGGTGAAGATCTCGCAACGATTACCGAGAAGGTAATGTCGCCAAGTTTTAAGTGCATGGACTACAGCTGCAAGCTCTAGATCATGTGTGGGATAATTTTCCTCATGTGGATGTAATTGCCGTGAAGCATAGGCAATTACCTGATGATCTTGCATGAGTATGCAACCTAGTCCTTGTCGCGAGGCGTCGCAATAGATAATAAAGTCCTTGGAGAAATTTGGTGGTACCAGTACGGGAGCAGATGTCAGGCGTCTTTTCAGTTCCTAAAAACTGAACTCGCACTGTGGAGTCCGCTCGAACTTTTTATCTTTATTGAGGAGTTCAGTTAGAGGTTTAGCAACCTTGGAGAAATTCTCGACAAAGTGGCGGCAATAGCTCGCTAAACCAAGGAAGCTCCGAACTTGCTTAACCGTCTCAGGTGGAGTCCAATCAAGGACGGCTTGAACTCGCTCGGGATTGACAGCAATACCCTTACCAGAGATTACATGGCCTAGATAGGTCACTTCTGGCAACCAAAATTCACACTTGGAGAATTTGGCGTAAAGGCGATGCTCTCGAAGTTTCATCAATACCAGCCTTAGATGTTCGGCATGTTCCTCTTCATTCTTGGAGTAGATGAGTATGTCATCGAGGTATACTACGACAAATTTTTCCAAGTACTCCACGAAAACCGAGTTCAATAACTAGGAGAAGGTGGCTGGGGCATTGGTTAAACCGAAGGACATCACGGTGTACTCGTATTGGCCATAACGAGTAACAAAGGCCGTTTTGGGAATGTCCCCGTTTCTGATTTTGATTTGATGGTAGCCCAACCTCAGATCCATCTTGGAAAAGACTGAGGATCCAGCTAGCTGATCATACAGATCGTTGATCCTGGGAAGCGGATATTTGTTCTTGATGGTGACCAAATTGACAGGTCGGTAATCCACAACCATTCGATCCGTTTCATCCTTCTTCTTAACGAAGAGGACGGGGCAAGCCCAAGGAGAGGAACTAGGACGGATGAAACCCTTTTTCAAGGACTCATCGAGTTGGTTCTTAAGCTCGGCTAGTTCTAAGGGTGCCATCTTGTAGGGTCTTCTAGAAATTGGAACGGTTCCTGGAACAAGGTCTATCACAAACTCAACATCCCTGTCAGGTGGAACACCTGGCAGTTCTTCTGGAAAGACATCCGGAAAGTCTCGGACTACTGGAACATCCTCAAGATCTGGAAGGGGGTTGGCATTTAAGGAGTAAAACTGGCGCTTGTCCACTTGAGTTAAGACATTGACTGTCTTGCCCGATGGGTGAGTAAGTTGAACGGTTCTAGTGGCACAGTCGATCTTAGCATAATGAGCTGACATCCAGTCCATACCCAAGATGATGTTTATGTCCGAGGACTTGAGAGCTATTAAGGATGCAAGGAAGACAAGTCTATCGACAAGAATTTCGTTCCCATGGCTTACTCTAGAAGTTTGCCATCTAGAGCCAGGAGTTTGAATTTCCATGGTAGAGGGCATGTCATAGAATGTCGTGTTGTGCAATCGAGCATAGTTCTCGGATATGAATGAATGAGATGCTCCAGTATCGAAAAGAACAGATGCCGGATGGCAGTTAACAAGGAGCGTACCAAGGACGACGTGGGGATCCTCATGAGCCTCCTCGGCTGAAACATAGTTGACATGGCCACGGGCAGTGGTGACCGGCTTGGCGTAGAATGTCTTTCCCGCGGGCTTACCACGGCCAACGGACTTTCCAGTCTGAATGGGGTTGTTGTTCTGGGGACACTCTCGACTATAGTGACCCGGCTCTCCACACTTAAAGCATGTCACCACGTTGGGGCATGGAGAAGTATTAGCAGCGGGGCCACCATAGGGCTTGGGCGGTCCAAATTGCTGGTTGGGATGAGGCGCCTCAAAGGATGGCCTCGGGATGAACCTGGGTGGCAGTGCCGTGCTTGGAATCCACACCCGGCGCTTCTGAGTTCCAGAGCCGGATGAAGAGCCAAAATCATGGGAGTGCTTGCGTGAAGCGCCATAATCAGTCTGGCCCGTCTCAACACTGATGGCTTTATTGACCAACTTCTGAAAGGAGGTGCACTCATGCAGACGAAGATCACGGCGAAGCTCAGGGCTAAGTCCCTTGCGGAACCTTGCCTGCTTCTTAGCGTCAGTAGATACCTCTTCAGGGGCATAGCATGCCAGATTCCCAAATTCACGACTATATGCATCCATAGTCAGTCTTCCTTGGGTGAAGTTGCAGAACTCCTCCCTCTTGCGATCCATGAGACCTTCCAGAATGTGATGCTCACGAAAAGCCTCACTGAATTCAGCCCAAGTAGTGATTTGGCCGACCAGGTGCATAGCTTCGAAGTTTTCCCACCAAAGGCTAGCAGGGCCTTCGAGGTGATAGGCAGCATAGGTAACCTTGTCGGCTTCGGCTACGTTGGAAGAACGTAGCTTGTGGGTAATGCTGCGAAGCCAGTCATCCACGTCGAGGGGTTCGACGGAATGGTTAAACTTTGGTGGGTACAGCTTGATAAAGTCATTGATCGACACCAAGTCATTTCGCGCGTGGCGTGAAGTGTTCTGCTCAATCCGCTCTAGCAGGCGGTTAGTCTCACGCTTGTTTATTTCCGCCTCCAGCATTACCTCGGCCAGAGAAGGCGGGTGAGGCAGATTTTCACCCCTAGCTGCACTGGCTTCCCCCTGCTCCGAGGCAGCAGGGTTGCTGCGGGTGTTGACCATCCTAGGAGAAAACAAGACAATGGTTTAGATAAGGATGGCTCAAACTTAGCAAGGAAGTGCAGAATGTAATGGATAACACGGAATGCAGAGATGTTCATCCGTATGTCATGGTAATATAAAACTGCCATATATATACCAACGGTCATACACATCATACATAGTTTAGTATAAGCCCAGGCTATAGTACAACTATGATGAAAGACATTACATCTCATCGGAGGCATTCCAAGCTCCTATACATTATTTGTCTACACCTCCGGAATTGACTACCCACTAAGTCGTATTCCACAAGTCATGCAGGACAGTGGAGATACAACTACTACAATACTAGTGGTACTACTACTAACTCAGACAGCTCCGTAGTAGTCCTCATAGAAGTCACCTCCGTAGCCTGGAAGTTCAGCGTGACCATCCGGGAACAGATGGTCCTGAGGAGCATGTGGACCAAAGGGGCTAGGATGAGGTCTTGGACTAACAAACAGTGGCCTGCGGGGACCACGGGGTGGCGTGATGCCTCCCACATCACGCCAGTCCACCATGTCTGGCAGGGCTGATCTCACAGGATACAGATCCCTTGTATCCATACATCCAACTTGCACCGCAGGTGCAAACCGAGTCAATGTGGCCCAATGATCAGCACGGGTATTGAAAAGCTCCAGCCTCAAGGCTCGATTCTCTCGGTCCTTATCTTCGAGCATCTCAGCAGTGGTACGAGTTAATGAGTCCTCCTGAGTGGAGTCAGCATAAATAGCCTGAAGATACCCATGCGCTCCCAGAAGTGAAGCTGGCATGTAACGGAAGTCGGTGTTCCGAAGCAGGCCAGTTCGGACTCGCATAATGGTCATCATGGAATAGGCAGCATCATGCACAGCCATCTCAACAGTAACCCCGAGTCCATAGGAACAGTGAAGGGGCTCGATAGATCCAGGATAAGAAGGAAATATCCTGACGGTGCAGAAATATTGGCTTTGATTAAAGTCGCGGAATTGCTCTTCAACGGTGTATTCGGGATACCAACGGTAACCCGTCTCGATCATTACCCGGACTAACATAGCAGTATGACCGGGCACGTCGAGGCACCGGGTCAGGCGAACCACTTGGTTTTGAACACGGTTGGCCATCTGAAAGCACAACCACAATGCAAAGACATCAGAATTTCTAGGGAAAATTGGACAGCATAACAGCTGTAAATGCTCAGAAAAAGATTTGAGACATCCACAACAGTTCGCAATACCACTCAACAACATCATATAAAGGTTCTGATCCAATTAGCAACATACTAAGAATAGTAGAAACTGAACTGGGACTTGTAACAACAATCCTATAAGCTACTACGGATAAGTAACACGTGAACCTAGTAGAAGAAGAGAGCCTAGTCCTTAACCCACGTTGAATGAGAAGAGAATGACTCAGATCAGAGGCATAGTGTAAAGGAGTAAAAGAGCCATACGTTCCCTCCCACAATCAATTCCCCTACATATAACTAAAGCATTTCTAGACTCGACATCGACCAGCTTGGCTCAACAAACCTACAGGCAGTCCGGCTCTGATACCAACGCTGGCAGGACCCTGATTCCAAGTCACATCGATCTAGCCGGTAACACCTCATATCACTTTGTGGCCTCACGCACGGTATCCCACGGGTGTCGCCTTACCATGGCCCGGGACCGTTTGCGCCTTTTGGCTCACGTATATGATAGTGTCGCTAGCATCCATATGACAGAGAACCCGGGCCGACATGGCTAGTCGTGAACCCAAAGCGGCACAGACCTATGGAGACAGGCATACATGAATCACATCGAACATGTCGGTCATCAGCGAGTGATCCCGGGCTGTAGCACTGGGCTAACAGGACTCCGGTGAACCGGGCTATAGCAGGCTAGGAAGGACTTCGGATATCACCACGTGACATTGCCCCGAAGGGACAGACATAGGAACAAAGTGAAACACATGCCGGCCAGTCAAGTGTCCTGAACAGTAGTGCTGGGCTAGCAGGACTCCGGTGAACCGGGCTGTAGCGGACTACTATGGCTCGAGGAACACTAGACTACATTTCCCCATAAGAAAGGCTGCCAAGGATAAACAACTAGATTGTCGGATCCCACTCATACCAAGCATTTCAATCATACACACAATATGCCCGATATGAGTACATACAACATGGCATCACAACAAAACTCTACAACTCAAGTACTTTATTTAAAGGCTCCAGGGAGCCATACATAACATGTTCATACAGATAGGGGTCACATGACCCGACACTCAAGTCATACAAACATACAAGCACATGCGGAAGCAACTAGTCTGAGTACAGACTCTAGAAAGAAAGAAGGCTTCTCGAAGCCTGTCTATCTACATAGGGCCCTCCATGGCCAGGATCACCACCTGGGTGGCTAGTCACTCGTCGACGTCAAGGTCTATGTAGAACCCGTCGGAGGGGGCGGTGTTGTCGTCTGAAAACAGTAATTAAGCAAACATGAGTACAAAGGTACTCAGCAAGTCTTACATCAGAACCTACTAAACATGCTTATTCTCAAGAAGGTGGTGGGGTTAATGCAGCAAGCCAGCTTTGACTCTTGGCTAAGCTATCCTACGGAACTCCACCAGTAAAATAGTTTTCGCACACGAGTCCACTACTCACCAACACAATACTCCACCGGGGATCCTCCCTCGTCTTCCTACGAGACGGCCATCCTCGGTACTCACACTTATCCTGAGTCTTTTAGTAGTATCCATTAACTTGTCTATGAACTGTATAGGCAACCAAGTAGTCCTTTACCGCGGACGCGGCTATTCGAATAGTATTATACCCTGCAGGGGTGTACTTCTTCATACACGCTTTCACCACTTACCGCCGTTTACACGACATGTACTCGGCAACCTTCAAGCGGAAGCCCAGCAAGGGTGTCGGCCACGGCCTACCTAACACTTAAGTCTCTAGTCCAGGTTATCGCCTATCCAGGTTCCATCCGCAGGGAGTCCGACCGAGGTTTCCACATACGGCCCCGAACGATGTGAACAGGGTCCCGAGACGCCAAACGGGCGCCCAGCATACCCGGCCACAGTGTATCTACCGCAACATAGCCCACCCCTAGGGTCAGCGCTACGCACGGCTGCCAACACATAACCTACAAACACCAAAAACTATTTGCAACTCCAGGACAGAGTACTAGGGTGATTAAGAAGCCGAGAGGGTCCATTGGTTTCGGGCCCAATGTACGGTAGTAACTGCATCTTAAATCACACATACAGATCTTAGTTCTTAGGGACGGCCTCAATGAAACAACCCACCATGTACTCCTACATGGCCTCTCATCGATACCATTACCAAAACATATTCAACACATCCCTCACATTACCGACATAAGCATTTCACTCTAGCCCATCACCCAGATGAACCAGAGCTGACACAACTCTAAGCATAGCAGGCATAGCAAGGTAGGAATCACATACATGGCACAATCAACTCCTACACATGCTAGTGGCTTTCATCTAGTTACTGTGGCAATGACAGGTCATGTAGAGGATAAGGGTTCAACTACCGTAGCACACAGCAGATTGAAACGCGTTGTCTTAATGCAGTAAACAAGAGCAGGAGCGAGAACATGGGTTGTATCAGAATGATCAATGGTTGCTTGCCTGATGGAGTGGTAGTGGGATACTGCCCTTCAGTTGGATACTCGTGAATATCCTCGGAGGCAGAACCTACCATGAAGAACACATCGGAACACAATCAACACATGATGATATGCAACAATATGATGCATGCTATGATATGGCAATATGAATGTGTCTTGGCCTAATGCAAGCTATAACAGAAAGGATTGAACTTATTTGAATCAAAGATTCAATTATTAGCTTATTAAACATGGCTTTAATGGTGCATTTCCTTATTCTGCTTAAACAGCAAGATAAACTTGTTTTGTCATGCATGAAACCATTACAGATGGATAGATTGAATTTTTCTGATCATTTTTCATATATAAATCTTTGCATTTGGAGCTATGGTTGATTTTCTATGATTTTTAGAAGTTTTGACTATATTCTGGAATTTCCTGTATAAGAATAAATCCAGTAATTTAATTACTGCGTCAGCATTACGTCAGGGTGACGTCAGTGGTCAACGGGGACGTCCAGGTCAAACCTGACTGGTGGGTCCCGCGTGTCAGTAGTTAATTAAGCTAATTATCTTTAGTTAAAACTAATCTAATTTAGTTAACAGAGGGGGCCCACTTGTCATTGACTCAGGGGAGTCAAACTGGGGTCAAACCCCTGGTCAGCGGGGCTAATCCCGCCGGCGTTGAGTCGCCGGCGAGGCCCGAGACGGTGGCGCGGCTCGGAAAACGCCCACAGGGCACGGGCGAGGCTGTTCTTGGGCTCGTTGGAGAGCTCTTGCAGTCGCGCATCTAGTGGTGGTGGAGGCCGGGCCTATGGTGGCCGGAGACAACGACGGCGAGCTCCAAGGCGGCGGCCGGAGTTCGGCCATGTGCGGGGTTTGGGCTGCGGCGTGCAAACACGGAAACTGAGGCGCTAGCGAGGCACTACGCGATGCGGCAAGCACGTTGCATAGCACGGGATGACCAAATGGTCGCCGGAGCGACGCCGGCGACGAGCTCGAGCGGAGACGAGCTTCGGCCATGGTGGAACTATGGCCTAGAGGGTGCAAATGCGTGGGAAAGAAGAGGGGGAAGGCGGCGGAGCTCACAGGGAGGTCGATGAGCAGCTCAGTGGGCTCGGGGGCGACCGGAGCAAGGCGAATCGATGAACGGTGTCCGGCGGGTACCGAGGTTGAAGACGGCACAATAGCGGCGATGCAGGGCCTCCGGCGAAGCGTGGCTAGGTGGGGAGAGCGAGGGCGTCGTGGCGGAGCGATTTGGCTTGTCGGAGGGGCGAGGGGGTGGCTCTGGCATCGTCTACGGTGAACGGCGGCGAGGAACGCGCTCGGGCATCGCGGGGGAGAGTGAGGGAGACGAGGAGGAGAGTGAGCGAGGATGAGAGGGGACGTGGGGGTCGCGTGGCATCCCTGGACGTCTCCAGGACGTCGGCAGAAGCAGGAGGTGGCCGGCGTGTGGCCGCGAGTGCCGGCCACGCGCTCCGCGTCCTTCTGGCGCGAGGAGGACGACGACTGGCAGGGCCAGTCGGCTGGGCCGAGCCAGGTGGGCTGGGCCAGCACAGGTAAGGCCCAGGTAGCTTCCCTCTCTCTGTTTTTTTATTTGTTTCTGTTTTTCTATTTAACTGCAACTATTGGGCTTTAATTAAAATACTAAAACGTTTCCAAAAATCCTGAAAATAATTGTGGGCTCTGTTCAGATTATTTCCAACAGCAAACATTTATTTCCAGAATTATTTGGGCATTTAAATTATTTTATAGCATTTAAATGCCCAAATTCAAATACTTATGATTTAATTCAATGACCTTCTGTTGACCTAGAAAAATGTGCACCAATTTTGCCAGAGGTTTTAACCCAAGACAAAGAGGGTGAATTTTTTAGAAGGGTATTTCAGGTTCATTGAGAATAATTTTAGTAAACCCTAGTTGTTTCCAGGGGGTGTTGGGGGTTTCTGCCTTCCCCATTTCAAATTTAAGAGAAATTTAAACATGATGCACACTCTAATGCTTGAACTAGCTAGGGTGTGACAACGGATCTACGGATGCGGAGATATAGCAGGTCAAAGTATGCTAAAAACGAATAAGGAGGGAGGGGAAAGTCAACCCGAGAGTGGATCTGAGATCTAGGGTTTTTTCGGGGTCGACACTGTAGCAGACGGGCTCGAGGTCGCCGACGAGTGTGGTGGTCGCCGGAGAGAAGTAGCCCGGCAAGGCTACCGGCGGATCGGGCGAGAGGGGTCGCCGGCACGGCTCTGCGGAGCGTCGGGACGGCGGCGCGACGTCGGCAAGGCAGGGGCGGCGAGGTGGCGATGTGGCCGCGGCGACCGGCGAATGGCAGCGCAGTGGCCGGCGATGGCGGGCGCGGTGGCGTGAGGCGAGGTCCGGCAAGGTGGGCGCCGGCTCGGGAGGAGGAGAAGCGGGCGCGGGCGGCGCGGCTCTCGGGCCGGGAAGGGCCCACTGCGGGCCGAACGGGCCGGCGGCGATGTGGGCACGCGGGCGCCACGTGGCAAGCCGTAGTTGGCTGCGGGCGGTGGCGGACGTGTCCGGCAGTCGGCGGACGTGTCCGGCCGCGCGGAGAGGGGTGGATCTAGGGTTTCGGGGAGAGGAGAACGAGAATTTCGGAGGGGGTCTTTATATAGACATAGAGGGAGCTAGGAGTGTCCAAATGAGGTGCGGTTTTCGGCCATGCGATCGTGATTGAACGCTCTAGAAGATGGAGAGGGTTTTGGTGGGTTTTGGGCCAAAATGGAGGGGTGTTGGGCTGCAACACACACAAGGCCTTTTCGGTTCCTCGGTTAACCATTGGAGTATCAAACGAAGTCTAAATGCTACGAAACTTGACAGGCGGTCTACCGGTAGTAAACCAAGGCCGCTTGGCAAATCTCGGTCCAATCCGGAAATGTTTAATCCCCACACACGAAATAAAGGTAGAAATGACCACCGGAGGAGAACGAAGCGCCGGAATACAAAATGGACAACGGGGAAAATGCTCGGATGCATGAGATGAACACGTATGCAAATGCAATGCACATGATGACATGATATGAGATGCATGACAATGACAACAACACACGGAGACAAAAACCCGAACCCGAGCAAATAAAATTCCTTAAGGCCGGAAACAGCAAGAGTTGGATTACATATTGGGTAAATCACATCCGGGGTGTTACACCGTCATCTTGAGGACATTGTAGCTGTGATGGGTCACCGCCATGAACTTGGCCAGGGCTGGATACCCGAGGATGGCATTGTACGGCAGACGGATGTGCGCAACGTCGAAGTCGATGAGCTCGGTGTGGTAGTTCTTGCGTTCCCCGAAGGTGACAGGGAGGCGGACCTGCCCTATCGGTGTGGTGGAACCGTCAGTCACTCTTGAGAAAGGCTTGGTGGGATGAAGCTGGTCATATGGCACTTGGAGGCTGTCGAACGTGTCGACGGACATTACGTTGAGCCCTGCGCCGCCGTCGATGAGGGTCTTGGTAACTTGCATGTTGCTAATGACTGGGGAGCAAAGCATCGGGAGGGCGCCAGTGGTAGCCACGCACTTGAGCTGGTCTGCCGAGTTGAATGTGATGGGGCACTGGGACCATCTGAGCGGGCGTGTGGCCTCGAGCTTGGGGAGGACTGCATTCACTTCACGAGCAAACTGCTTGAAGATACACCGCGAGGCTGGGGCCTGGGCTCCACCCAAGATGCAGGCGATAGCACGCAGTTCCTGGAAGACCCTAGCCCCTCGTATTGATGGTGTTCGTCATTCCTTCTTGGCGGTGGCGGTGGTGGAGGGAGTCCGGCGTTGCCTTGAGGACGATCCTCACGAGGATGATCCCTCCAAGCGCCCTCGCGAGGCTGATCCTGCCAGCGGTCCTCACGACGCCGGTCGCGCCACTCCTGGCATGGCCACGGTCGTCCAAGGTCCGCCACCACGTCCTCCTCCTCGGTCGTAGCCCTGGTCGTTGCGCTCGGGGCGTCGACCGAAGCGTCCTTCGCGAATGGCTCTGAGCTCCTGACAGTCGCTGGTGTCGTGGGTGTTCAGGTTGTGGAAGGCGCAGAACGGGCGGTTGCCCTTGGATGACTCTGGTTGGTCTCTGCCATGCTTGGTGTCTGGTTCTGCTGTGAGCACGGCTGCTCCCTTGCGCTTCACGTCCTTGGCCTTGGCTTTCTTCTCCTCTGGGTCCGGAGTAGGGAGCTCGAGGAGGGAGAGGCGCCCCTCCTCAGCTCTAGCGCACTTGGTCGCGATGTTGAACAGCCCCAGGGTCATGCACAACTCTGCATGGATAGTGAGCTCTTCCTTCATCTTGACGTCGTGCATGCCATCAGAGAATGCAGAGATGATGGCCTCCTCGGTCACCTTGGGGATCTTGATCCGTGCACTGTTGAAGCGCTGAATGTACTTCTACAGGGTCTCTCCTGGTTGTTGCTTGATGCGGCGCAGGTCGCCCGCGACAGGGGGGCGGTCGCGAGTGCCGTGGAAGTTGGCGATGAAGCGGTTGCGCATCTCGTCCCAGGAGGAGATTGAGCATGGAGGCAGGTTCAGGAGCCAGGAGCAGGCGCCTTCCTTGAGAGCCATGGGAAACCAGTTCGCCATGACTTTCTCGTCGCCGTTGGCCGCTTCGATGCTCAGCTCGTAGAGCTGCAAGAACTCTGCGGGGTCGAGGGTGCCGTCGTAGCGAGGAGGTAGCTCCGGCTTGAACTTGCCCGGCCAGGCGACGCTACGCAGCTCGTGGGTGAAAGCGGGGCAGCCGGCTGTGGTCATCGGAGCCCGCCTTGGGGTGGAGCTTGGTCTTGATGGGGTCCACGCCCTGCCGCTACAGGTGGCGCACGGTCTTGCCGCAGCAGCCGGTCCCGGTGCGGTGGCGCGAGGAGCGGCGGAGCGTTTTCTTGCGGTCGAGGGACTTCTTGACAGCTTCTTTCTTCACACGCGGGTGCGGTGTCATGGCCTGGCTTATTAGGGATGATAGACTACTCATATCAATAAGGAACTCCTTCTTTTCCGGGAGCCCATCCGGACAGAACTCCAAAGTTAAGCGTGCACAGCTTGGAGTAGTGTCAGGATGGGTGACCGACCGGGAAGTTGCTCACGAGTGCGCACGAGTGAGGGCAAAGTGCGCAGAAAAGACTAGTATTGATCTGTGGGCATGTCTAGATCCCGCCAGGAGTAACGACCACCGGCGGGTGTGTCCGGGGCGTTACACGCGGGACGCGGCAGGTCACATCGCGGGGCCGCGCGTCTTGGCGCCAGGGCGCCATCTTCGGGCAGAGGTGGTGGAGGCGCTCCATGTGCTACGTCACCCGTAGCTGGCGGAGGGCGAGGCGGAGAGAGGGACGACGCAGGGGAGCCCCCTGCGGCGCAGACAAGCTCGGCGATGCGGTCGAGCCAGTCCTCATAGAGGTTATCGACCGATCGGTAGCACAGGAGCTCGTGCGCCATGAGGAGTGCGGCCCATGCGTCCATGGGAGGGCGACGTGCATGGGAAGAAGAACCGGCCGGGGTCAGCGATGGAGTGGCGGTGCCGCCGTCCCGCCGCACCGAGGTGTGCAGCGAGGATGCTTGCTGCTCGTTCCCCGCCGGGCCAGTGGCGGCGTTGATGGCAGGCGATGGGGAACAACAAGGTGGCCCGCTGACGGAGCCGTCTGAGCGACGGCGGCGGCGAGGGCAGCCCGACGCTCAGCATGAGCGCGGCACGCGTCTGCCATGGAGATGACGAATCAACGGAGCGCAGAGCGACGAAAGGAAGCTTCGGCACACCCTACCTGGCGCGCCAAATGTGGCATGACGGTTTCCGGCAAACCCTCAAGGTTTGAACACTTGGGTGCGCGCGAAGGTTTTCTTCCTATCGATCCACGCCCTAGCTCTCTAAGATCTAGCGGACGAACTCGACGAACTTGCAACACAAGGACACACGATTTATACTAGTTCGGGCCACCGTTGTGGTGTAATACCCTACTCCAGTGTGGTGGTGGTGGATTGCCTCTTGGGCTGATGATGAACCGTACATGGGGAAGAACAGCCTCCTGAGGTGAGGTGTTCTTGTGCTTGGTGCACTTGTGTGGTTGGGGATGATCTTGATGATCCATCCCTGCCTATGGTGGTGGCTAGTCCTACTTATAGGGGCCCTGGTCCTCTCCCTAAATGTTGAGCGGGAAGGGAGCTAACAACGGCCAATTCGAAAGGGGACAACTAGTACAGCTTATCCTGAAAAAAGGTGGTCTTCGCCTGCCAAAAGTTCTGGTGATGACGCCGCACTGGGCTCCATGGTGACCTCCGTCTTGCCGTCCTTCTGGTCTTGGTCTCGTTGCACCAATATGGAAACCTTTGCTTGATGCCGCAGTACTCTGCGCATGCGCTTGCCCCCTTGGCACCAAAGAGGAAACAAGGACGCTGCGTGCGCTGGCGCCCGCCTGGCGCCCTCCTGGTCTCGATCGTCATGGCTCACGCCACGAGGACCTCGCGAGGTTTGCCTTGCCTTGATCTCTTCGCCCCTCGTGAGCCTGCCAGGCGAGTTCACTCCTGAGGAGGTCTTGCGTCGTCCGCCTCGCGAGGCTTGGCCCCTCGCGAGGGTCTTGAATGCCTTGTCGATGAAGATGGGCCGTACAGACCTGCCAGCCCAGCTACGCCATGGGCCGCAGGCAGGCAAGTCTGGGGACCCCTGTTCCCAGAACGCCGACACACCCTGTCGACATCAACAAGCTATGGCTTCCTGACCTGGTCTCCCTCTTCACTTATATCTCCGAGGAGCTAAGCCGTCTCCGAGCGATGGTGGGGGCGGAGCTGGACAAGGAGGGGTTGCGAGCTTCCATTGCCATTGCCGGGCGAATCCTCACAGGGCTCCGTCACCGGAACCCATTCATGCCATTAGACACCGTCTTTGACGAGCTGGCTCCCGTCGACCGGGAGCGGGCTCGGCGGGCCGTGGCACCCTGCATTACCAACGTCATGCGCCTCAAGAAGCAGAGGGTCTTAGGTGGTGTTTAGGCGTCCTCTGCATGGGCATTTCCATGTCTCGGTGCAACATGACCGTTCGATCAAACTCAGATGGTGCAGATTAGTCACTGTAGCACAAAGTGTGTGGGTGTGTTTGGTTGCATTCTCATCTCAATATAGTTGTTCGCTCTTCGTGTATTTGTGTTAACCTAATAGTGTGGACTCATGCACCCTTCATTCACTCTACCAAACACCCAAAATTGGGTCGAGAAAAGGGAACTTTTGCTCCCATCCCGTGCGCCCTTCATACACCCTGCCTAACACTGATTCATGCTTCCTATGGTTCATTTTTCATGGAGTACTGTAGCACCGTACTCTCCGTGCGTTGTAGACCTAGTTCTATTAACATTGATCTCACCATTCATTCTCGACCGGACAGCCAAAAAAGTGGTACTATGTTACATTACTGTTCATATAGTTGACATGCGCACAACATCATTTGTTATTGTCATATCTTACTACACTAGCAACAAGATTATGTAGTACTGACGTATGAACCACTGCACATGCCTACTAGTAGGAGCACTGTGTATGTTCAAGTGGTTGTCGTGTTTCGCACTCCTCCGCCATAAGAGTTGAAACGCTTGCTATAATCATTTTTTTCTTCAGAAAAATAGTAGACATGCTTTACCATGCGGATTCTCCTTGACGGTCATCGGGAACCTTGCTAATCACTTTTGCCGACATGTGGGACAGCTAGCATCGGGGTCCACCAGCCATGCACTAAATTACTCTGTAGTAGAGTGCCCAACTACACGGTAGACTACCCCGATCGAAGCATCACAGTAATGCCCAATGAGTCGTCAAATCACAAAACCCCCTCCTTTCCAGCAGTAAGTTGGACGGACGAAGCAACCATCATTTCACTCTTCTCTCTCAGCTTCCTCTCTTGAAGAAAATCCCCACTCGCTTCTCCCTCATCTTGTTCCTCATTTCTTCAAGAAAACCACGACCTGCTTCTGCCATTGTTCTTCTCTCGCAAAGAAGGAAAGGTGAGCTCATCAATGGTGTTGATTCTGGCTAAGGCCCAGTCTTGCAACCCCGAGACTAATCCTATAACTCCCTCTCTGTTCTTCTTTTGGGTTTGTGATTATGGTTTCTTTTTTTATTTTCTATTTGACAGTTTCTTGATGGACGCTGGAGCACCGGCCGAAGTGATGTCTATGGCTCTGGCCAAAACCGTCGAGGCTCATGGTACGAAGAAGCGCAAGCACCCCGCCGAGACTACCGCAGACAAGCTCAAAGCCATTGCCCTGTCCAAGCCCCCCTCTCCAGGATCCCTCATTAAGCAAGTCTAGGTAATATCTCTTCTTGATGATCTTTTTCTCGATCTTGATCGTGTTTTTTATCTAACACGCGGTACTAGTACTAGTAGTACAACTTTCTGGGTGATCTTCCATGTGATTTTTGTATGCCAAATGACGGTTCTAAATTCCTCTTTTGACCAAAACATGCAAGAGGTTGACACTGATTTCTTATAGATTACTTTCAACTACTTTATGAACATCAATGCTACCTTTTAAGAGGGTATATTTGCCTCAGTAACTTGTGTTATGGATATTGCAAGTAATCCCTCTGCTCTCATGCATTTGAAGACATGTTCTAGTGTCTTTGTTCACTCATTTCTGTGCATATATGCAGTCATATATGGAGTAAAATCTCGAAAATCATCTTATATTTTTGTACGGAGGTAGTAAAAAATATTTGGTTTCTGTTTGAATTAGAACCAGGTCCGCGATGGAGATGAAGTTCTCAAAGTCATGGTGTGTGACCTGGAAGACCTGAGGATGACTTCTACTGCTAAACTATCCAGTTGTTGTGTCCTTGTTGCCACGTGTCCTAAACTAGTGTTTTCCTGTAGCATTATTGTCAGGCGTGTTCTGGAGGCTGTACTTGACCACAACAATTTCCTGGTTGTGCCTTCGATTACAAAGGTTGAGGTTCTTGCAAAGCTTCCCGACAAATCTGTTTCGGCCGGTCTTTATCGTCATGTTCATGAGTGGAAAGACCTCTCTGTTAGGTTCTCCAAGCTTGACGAGATGGTGATGGTGCAGGTAGACATCTCTCATGAAGTCCATGGCCTAGTCAGTTATGCGGGGTTCATCCCATAGGTCGGTGTGAAAGCACAAGTGTTCTCTAGGTGATTTTTGTAATTAATGTCAACATATCTCTTGTTGGACAAATACCATTATCTAGTATATTTCATATGAGTTCAACAGTGGAGTGGTATGGACAAGAGGATGTGTAAACCCTTCAAGAAGCTAAGGACAAGGATTGGCAAAAGCTGAAGACTCTTCACTTTCATTTTAGTGATCCAAGATCACATTGAGTCCATAGGAAAAGCCAATACTATTAAAAGGGGATGAGGTGTTGCTTAATGGTTTGCTTGCTCAAAGTGCTTAGTGATATGCTCCAAAGCCCTCAACCACTTTCTCATTTCCACATATGTCCCAAACCTAAAGTCAAACTCGGCCCCACTGATTTGATCTATCTGGCGCCACTGAGTTCACTTGACATAGCCACTGCCAAAAACCCTAATCAGTTCGGTCTCACCAATGGGATCTCGGTCTCATCGAGATGGCTTGCAAACTCTTTGTTGCCTGTTGCAACTATTTCGGTCTCACTGAGATATGCCATCGGTGCCACCGAGTTTGCTTGACCAACTCTCTATTTTGCTTATTACCAAAATCGGTCTCATCGAGTTTGTGTAATCAGTCAAACCGAGTTGAGGTTTCACCCTAACCCTAGCACATCGGTCCTACCGAGTTGGTCATATCGATCCCACCGAAAACTCTAACATTCACATTTTGAACCATATCGGTCTGACCGAGTTTCTCAATTCGGTCCCACCGAGTTTGGTGAATTGTGTGTAACGGCTAGATTTTGTGTGGAGGCTATATATACCCCTCCACCCATCCTCCATTAGTGGAGAGGGCAATCAGAACGTGCCTACACTTCTACCATTCATTTTTTGAGAGAGAACCACCTATTCATGTGTTGAGACAAAGACATTCCAATCCAACCACAAGAATCTTGATCTCTAGCATTCCCTAAGTTGCTTTCCACTCAAACCATATTTCCACCAAAATCCAAATCTGTGAGAGAGAGTTGAGTGTTGGGGAGACAATCATTTGAAGCACAAGAGCAAGGATTTCATCATCAACACACCATCTATTACCTTTTGGAGAGTGGTGTCTCCTAGATTGGTTAGGTGTCACTTGGGAGCCTCCATCAAGATTGTGGAGTTGAACCAAGGAGCTTGTAAGGGCAAGGAGATCGCCTACTTTGTGATGATCCACCCAAGTGAGGCAGGTCGTTTGTGGGCGATGGCCATGGTGGGATAGACAAGGTTGCTTCTTCATGGACCCTTCATGGGTGGGGCCCTCCGTGGGCTCGCGCAACCGTTACCCTTCGTGGGTTGAAGTCTCCATAAATGTGGATGTACGATAGCCCCACATATCGGAACCACGCCAAAAATCTCCGTGTCTCCAATTGCGTTTGCACACTCCAATCCCATCCCTTTACTTTCTTGCAACTTGCATGCTTTACTTTTTGCTGCTCATATACTCTTGCCATGCTTGCTTGAAATGTATTGTGAATGTTTAAACTTGTGCTAAAACTCCTCCTTAACTTAAAGAAATTAAAATCTGATACTTTTCTTTGTTGAGGGTCTAATCACCCCCTCCCTCTGGACACCCCTTCTCGATCCTACAATTGGTATCAGATCATTGGTCTCCATTGCTTTGGTTTAATCACCATTGGAGTAAGATGGATGAGTCTACATTGGGGAGTCTTGGACATAGAGTACCTATACTTGATGGAGAGTTCTTTCATGAGTGGAAAATTGAGATGCTTGAGATTTTCAATGAATGTCACTTGAGTTTGGCGATCAGAGATATGCCTAATCGTCTGTGGAGTTCCCCAGACGATTTTGCGAATCTTCCGGAGAGTGCCGCCGATGCCGCGCAATTCTTCGACTCTCAGGAGGGGCATGCGATGAAGAAGCTGTTCTGGTCACAGTTCACGGCGCGAAAGCGCCCAGCGTTGCTGAACGACCAGATGGCGCAATGGTCCGAGCTACATAAGATGTTCGGAGCGGCCATGAAGGACGTCATAGTTCGACTATGGCCTGCCGAACACATTACGAATAGTTATTTCGGCCTAGCGCGGCGACTTGTCGATGTAGTGCCCCGAATCGATGTAATCAAGCGGTCGGTGTGCATAGAAGGTGCACGAATGGCCTTCGCCCGCGTCAAGATGCACTGTGCGAAGATGAAAGCTGCCGAAGTGGCTGTCGAGGGCCCTCCCGGACGCAAGAGCAACCGCACGCCGGAGCGCTATTTAGAGGATGTCCTAGAAGGTTCCCGCTTGATAGAGGGTCAATGCTCAAAGGACATTATATTCGAATAAATGCACCCGAATTGTCCGGACTTTTTATTATATAAGAAGGCTTTTGTAATATATTTGTGCCTTTTCTGAAAGTTCTTCCCTCCTGTGCGGGCATTTTGTATTCCTGAGAGTTTTTTAGTTGTCGGCTTCAGCCCCCACATAGATACTACGGGGGTGTTCAGAATAGCACATGATCACACTTGACCCAACTCTTGGTCCGTGAAGGAGGTGTCAGTGCAGCGAACCAGGCAATCGGACTATGTGGCTTTACCACTCTCACTTAGCCATAGGAGTTTGACAATGAGGCTAGAAGATAGCACCTGGGTGTACGCGGCTATCCGGATGTGGATGCATTACGTATGTGACCGAAAAAGTGGTCTTTCGTGTAATACGGAAACAATCGCTAAAGATTTTAATAAGTCGCCGAGTGGCTGACCAGCTCTCGCCGCATCATGACAATCAGTTTCTGGCTTTCTCTACTGAGGTGAGACAACTGAGGAGACGGTATACAGTTTATCAATGAAGGCGATACCAAATAAAAAAATTCACAGAAATATGATTGAGACATCAAAACGTGATCTTACAGAGGGCACCATAATCAACAAGGCCATTTTACATGCCAGGGGTCTGAGAAGAAGGGGAAAAGCTCTATACAGGTTCTTGAATAAATTTTTGGTCTAAAAAAATCCTTTGGACCTCCTGCCGCACGTCTGGGCCGCTTTCGCCTTGGCGAGAGAGAGAGAGATTCCTTGAGAGGAATCATCTTCGGCTATATAAAACCGGGCTCGAAAATAGTCCTTGTAGGTCCGTAGGACGAATAGGTTTTAATTCACCTGTGGTAAGAGAGACAAAAATTAAGGAAAAGGGGAAGGCCATATAGGGTCGAACCGTACTATGGGCATGTCCATATGTGCCTCCGCTGATGCCCAGGGTATTTTGAGTGCACAATTATGCACGCACGATACAAATTTCATGGATGTGCACGGCGACCGGTGGAGGCGAAACTGCTAGTCCAGCTCTGGAGTTACCGAGCTGTCAGCAGGAAGAACTAACTGGTCTTGTTTAATGAAGTCCGGCGGCTTGATGGCCGATGAGGCGTGCGGCTTGGCAGGCCGCTCTGTACTTCGGCCGTGATGGCCGCAATATGCTCCTTAGTATGGAGGGAGCATTTCGTGTTTCCATTGATTGTAATGACGCCACATGGGCCGGGCATCTTGAGCTTTAGATAAGCGTAGTGCGGGACCGCGTTAAAACGGGCGAAAGTGGTTCGTCCAAGCAGTGCGTGATATCCACTTCGGGAGGGGGCGTTATCAAAGACCAAGTCTTCGCTTCGGAAGTTATCTGGCAAACCAAAGACGACTTCCAATGTTATTGAGCCCATGAAGCGGGCCTCTACACTAGGTATTACTCCTTTAAAGGTAATTTTAGCGGGCTTCATTCTTGATGAATCAATGCCCATTTCGCGGACAGTGTCCTGATAGAGCAGGTTGAGACTGTTGTAGCCGTCCATGAGGACTCGCGTAAGGTGGAATCCGTTGATGATTGGGTCGAGGACCAGAGCTGCCGAACCTCCATGACGGATACTGGTTGGGTGGTCCTTGTGATCGAAGATGATCGGACAAGCCGACCATGGGTTGAATTTTGGGGGACCGGCTCGACAGCATCGACGTCCCTTAACGCGCACTTGCACTCCCTCTTGGGGATGTGTGTGACATATATCATATTCACC
>NC_041384.1:399776852-399785080 GCF_002162155.2 Triticum dicoccoides | reverse complement strand
GTGTTCGGTGGGCGAGGCACTTCGTCATCGTCCTCGCTGGGCAGCCCCTTCCCTTTATGTTCGGCGTTATGCTTGCTGGCATGTTTAAAGACCCAACAGTTTCTGTTGGTATGATTGGCAGGCTTATCGGGGGTGTCGTGAATCTGGTAAGGCCGATCAAGTATTTTGTCCAAACTAGATGGACCATCTTTGTCTCCTTTGAACGACTTCTTCCGTTCACCGGATTTAGAGTCACTGAATCCAGCGTTGACCGTTGTGTCTTCCGTACCTTCATTGTTGATTCGAAGCTTGTGCTTGTTGCATCGTGGTTTGCCATTGCCGTCCCTAGCTTTAGAGGTGCCAGGGTCGCTTGTGCTATTGCTTCTGCGGACTCGCCATCTATCTTCTCCCGCACAAAGGCGGGTCATTAGTGTGCTAAGGGCTGCCATGGACTTCGGTTTTTCTTGGCTGAGGTGTCGGGCGAGCCATTCGCCGCGGATGCTGTGTTTAAAGGCCACGAGGGCTTCGGCGTCCGGATAGTCAATGATTTGGTTCCTTTTAATTAAGAACCTTGTCCAGAGTTTTCGGGCTGACTCTCCGGGTTGCTGGACTATGTGACTGAGGTCATCGGCGTCCGAGGGGCGTACATAGGTACCTTGGAAGTTGTCTCTAAAGGCATCTTCCAAGTCTTCCCAGTTGCCGATAGAATTTTCTAGGAGGCTATTTAACTAGTGTCGTGTTGGTCCCTTAGATTCCATATGGTTACATTCAATAAGCATTTCTCCTTTGGATTCATCTGTACTAGTTTTCTTAGGGAACTTTTCATCCACTCCAACCTCTTGTGAAGAAGGCTACATTTTTCTAGAATGTAATAAAATGCCCATGTTAATCATGTCAGGTCGAAGATGGCATGTTAGTGCATTTTACAAATCCTGCAAACCAAATAGCTAGGCATGTAGTAATGTTCAAAACTACATGTATGAACTAACACGTTTTCTTCTTTTGCAGATAAGATTAGGCCCAGTGGTGGATAATGTGATACAATATAACAATCACGTCGAATGCCTAGATCTGCATCTCTCAGAAATTCCTTTGAACTCCTACCAAGGGACCTTACCGGAGATTATATTCGCCAGGTTCTTTGTTCTCAGATCAAGCGTGCTGAAGGAAATGAGGTTTGCCCTACATTTATTCCGCAAAAATGAATGGTCTATTGATCAGCGCCGGCTCCTGCGGAAGAATGAAGTAGGCTCCAACAATCCTGAATTTCATTTTGGAACTTCAGATGACAGAGTAATCGGAAGTCATCGGGTCAACCCCATACATGACTTCTCAGTGGCTAACCCCTTTGCAAAAATTGTGAGGTTTCGAAGCCAGACTTAGAAGCGGTGATATTAGTTTGAACCTCTCTGATATCCATGTTCAGTGCATCAGCGTGAGCGTTTGCAGCTGATGAGCTGAATTTCATTTCTAATATTAGTTTGAACCTTGTAATATTCAAATTTGAGCCATATAACTCTGGAATTTGAACCATGTAACATTTCGAGCTTTTGTGATATAATTGTTGAAATGGCATCGTATGAGACTCGTATATTGCTAGCACTATTTTGACCTTAATATGCAATGGTCTTAGATTTTATTGACCATTCTCGAATCAGTTTACCTTGTCGATCTCACAATACACGATCTGTATAGCTAACCCGAGTACAATCTTCGACAATATTGCACACAATTGGTTTCTTCCACCGTGTGCACTATAGAGCGCAGAATTAATTATCACACTTGAGTGTCCATCATCACCCTTCTGTGTAACTTTGACCTCATCACCCAAGGGTAAACTTATGACTGAAGCCATTCCACACACTTCATTTTTACAAAGCTTTTTGCCAATAAACGCCCATGATTTGTCCCTCTTCTAGCCGACGCGTGGCCAAACTAGCCGGGCGGGAAGCTTGCGCGGTAAACAATGAGGTAGCGCGGGAACAGGCTCTTCGAGCCCACGCCTGGGGTACGGTGTTGTCAACAATGCACTGGATTCTAGAATCCTTTTCTATGAACGTCGTGACAAGACGTGACGATTACAGGCCGGCCGGCCCCCATTTATTACAGCGGCCATTTAACCTACCCTTGTGTATCTTCAACCTTTTCATCGCGCCCCACCATTGCAAGAAGCACACCCACCATGAGAAATTCTTAGAGGGTATCCTGCGCGGCTCCAATGGCGCTTCGAGCGGCTGCCAACGACGAGAAGCAGTTCACCATGCGTGCCGTGGTGGACACCCATAGAAGGTTCATGGACCTCTCGGTGGTGTACACCAACAACCTAGTCTGGGCGAAGCACTCCATCCACATCATGGAGCTGTTTCTTGCCGAGGAGAAGTACAAGGTGGTCGGGTTCGACCTCGATTACACCCGCGCTCGTGTCGGGTCTCGTCCGAAGGTTGCCGTTGCCTAGATGTGCATGCAAAACCACGTCCTTGTCTACCACTACTGCCTGGCCACAAGGCCTGCGAGCGTTTCGCCATGTTTTTCAATAGCCCCCACTACATGTTCGCTACGGTGGACATCACCAATGATGTAAAGGCGCTCGAGAATTCGGGCATCGCCTGCCAGAATCTTGTCGACATCCAGGGCCAATACAAGATTAGGGGCAGCAAGGAGCATGAGAAGGACTCACTGGTTCACCTCACCGAGGCCATCATCAACCCCTACTACAGAGACATGAAGGATTTGTGCAACAAGGACAAGCGTGCCTGGCACTCAGCCTGGATGGAGAAACTTGACAAATCTCACGTCGTGTATGCGGCCAAGGAGGCATACACGAGCTACGACATGTACAGGCGGATCGATGACATGAGGAAGTCCCTCCTTCCCCAAAACGGCCAGGGATCCAGCCGGAAGCAGAGCAACGGCAAGCGTCGTCACAACAATAAGTAGATGATTAGATCCTCGTTTCTCCTACTTTAGTATGCATGTAATTGCTTTCTTTGGTGTGTGGAAATGTTATGTGTGTAGTCACTTGTGTAATTGTATGCTTAATTTGGTTATGTAATCCTGTCTTTTTAAGTATATATGTTGATGCTGTAGACAGAGCGTAGATGTTGTGCGGACAAATAAAATCACATCGCACACGGACTAAATAATGGAACCCGTCGGTGATGTTTTCATCAATCACTCACAATTGTATACCAACAATCGTTTGCTCACAACACACACGGCTTGTTAGCAGTAATCGTCTGTGTTGTTATCGGTCTTCGCACATGTCTCCGATTATAGACCTGTTTTCCTCGTATCACACACACCTTGTTCATTTGAAATGTTTCTGTTCTCATGTCTCAACGTAAACAGTTCATTCGAGTGAACTACATGCCGTATATCGCACACACCTTTGATCTGGCTGACCGTTTCTTTTGTATTGCCTAATCACAAACAGTTCATCCGAGTGAACCGTATGCTGTGTATCGCACAGGCCTTCATCTGGCTGCCCGTTTATTTTGTCTCTCCTCGTCGCAAACAGTTGATTGAACTGAACCGTATGCCCTTCATCGCACACACAAATAAAACTTGAACCGTGTTTGATGCATCCATCATCACAAACGTTTTATACATTTCTGACGGTTTTCACACAGCACCGTTTGCGATTATTGCATCGCACACAGTTTCTCGAAGGGTATCTGATCGTAGTGTTGCGTTAGCAGCATCCTGCGGTAGTTCCTCCTCCACGCAAGCCGCCGCCCTCTCCCTCCTATATATACCGGGTGGGAGTGGGTTTTTTTGAACATGTTGTCGACTAATTTGGAAATTTGGATTGCTATATTTTGATAAAAGGTACTAGTACCATGGTCAATACTGACGTGAAGGAGGACATTATTTCTAGATTTTGATAGGGAATACATTGTGTTCTCATATTATTTTTCCTGCAGTGCATTACTTGCTCTGCCAGAACACATGTACTCAAGATGCTTGGCCTTGCCATAACTGAATACACCAGTTTAATGGTCAAAGTGAAGACAAGCCATGGATATAAGTTCTGAGTTGGGTTCATGAACCAAGAAGATCACTGCTTTTTATGGCCGAACTTGGATAAACATTCTTAAGTGTTATGGACTAAAAGTTGGCGCATGAATGTTGATGGAAATAGCATAACCTGGTCTCATCTTCACTGTGATCTTCCACCCTGACGTCGTTCCAATTGTTCATCCATGTTAGTTTTCTATCTGGCTCTTGCTTGTTGCCTCGATTACTTCTTAATCCACCTATTCTGTCAAACTAACCACAATTTAACTTTAGAAGTAGCAACGAATCTCTCACGAATATGCTACTCCTAACTAATATTTTCTTATAATTGGTGGCACATGTAGGTTTTTTTAGAGTTAAGCAGGCTACTCGTTTGTTATTCTGTAAGAACTTGGCTATTAATGATGGAACTGAAGTTGACTGGGATGACATCCACAAGTTCCTACACTTTATTGACCGTCTTGAGGTCCTTGTAGGGCGTTTCAATGTTGGAAGGCCATGTGGGATATGTGTGCCACTGCTGCACTCGTTGAAAAGGTCCAACTGTGTCGAGAAACTTATGATATGAGTTGTTTTCTGTTATATATATTGTTCATAAACTATTGCTTATACACAGTTTTACAGTTGTGATCTTCTTGAAACAGAAACTTCCCAGTTCTATTGTTCCTATACAGATGCCTGACCATGGTCGGGTCAGACTTGCGCTTGGTCACAACATGATGTTCATGTCGACCTACTCCATTTCCCTTGGAGGTGAAAATATACTTATTCATGGGTGGTCTCAAATAATGAAGGCCTGTCCATCTTGGAGAATAGGACAGAAGATTATGTTCCTGCTTTTCCATTGCTCTAAAGCGAATATCCTGTTTATTGACCACATTGCGAGATGAAGCCGCTTTCAGAAGGTTATGGATGCGCGGGGTGGCGCCTGGGCCTTGTCCTGGGCTTGGTGGCCTCACCCTTGGTAATTGTAGGCAAAGTAGCACTATTCGAGTCGTGCTTTGTACGATTGAACCTGTATAAGTACTCATACAACTTTCAGCTATGGTTGTTAAGTGTCCCTGCTGGTTTCAGTTCAGGTTGCTAAGTACTCCTGCTACTTTTACAGTCTGTTGTGTTTCTTCAGTCCTGTCTTCCTCCAGCCGCCAAAACCAAACCAACACCGGCAGGTCTGCCTGTTTCCCTCCCACGGCTGACTGCGCCTCAGCGCATGCATCACCGCCCCACCATCTCCTAAATTGTTAACGCCGATGTCCGAGGCCTCGCCGTTATCCTCCGCGCGCTTTGGTGTGCTCGCTGTGGCACCACCCTCTCGCGTTGTCAACACGGTCAACAAACAACAGGAATCGGTAGAAGTACGTGGAGAGAATGATAGTAGGGGCCCACCATGTTAGCGTATGGAAAAAGATAACGCTTCCTCCTAGTGGTTTCCTGACATCTGGGACCCACGACATTGTCCGCGTATATAATCAATAGACAAGAGAACAGCACAAGATTGGCTGACACCTGGGACGTAGCTGCTCGAGCAGTCCTCTTTTTTGTTATTGTTGAGACGGAGCCGGGTTTCAACTAGGTTGTGGCCCTTCTGGCCCAGGCTTATATTTTATGTTCACCATATGACCAACCCAACTATTTTTTTCTTTGTGAAAATGAGCCCAATTTATTTTTTCTGAAGAATACCCAATCCAGGCCTACTTATTTTTCTATGCCCTGATGGGCTAAAACTCTTTGAAGACACTTGCAAATCTTGAAAGTAATATGAAATGGGTTGTAAATGTAAAAACAGATGACAAATTGGCAGTTACTTTATAATTTCTGATTTTTATTCACATTTTCAGACTCCTACTTCACTGGGCTTGAAAGTACTTTAAATCTGACTCGACATTTTGGTATTAAAAATGAAGGAAATATGCCCTAGAGGCAATAATAAAGTTGTTAATTATATTTCCTTATATCATGATAACTGTTTATTATTCATGCTAGACTTGTATTAACCAGAAACTTAGTACATATGTGAATACATAGACAAACAGAGTGTCACTAGTTTGCCTCTACTTGACTAGCCCATTGAATCAATGATAGTTATGTTTCCTAACCATAGACATGAGTTGTCAATTAATTAACGGGATCACATCATTAGAGAATGATGTGATTTACTTGACCCATCTGTTAGCTTAGCACGATGATCGTTTAGTTTGTTGCTTTTGCTTTCTCCATAACTATACATGTTCCTATGACTATGAGATCATGCAGCTCCCGAATACCGAAGGAACACTTTGTGTGCTACCAAACGTCACAACGTATCTGGTTGATTATAAAGGTGCTCTACAGGTGTCTCTGATGGTGTTTGTTGAGTTAGCATGGATCAAGATTAGGATTTGTCACTGCGATTGTCAGAGAGGTATCTCTGGGCGCTCTCGGTAATGCACATCACTATAAGCCTTGCAACCAATGTGACTAATGAGTTAGTTACGGGATATTGCATTACGGAACAAGTAAAGAGACTTGCCGGTAACAAGATTGAACTAGGTATTGAGATACCGACGATTGAATCTCGGGCAAGTAACATACCGATGACAAAGGGAACAACGTATACCGTTATGTGGTTTGACCGATAAAGATCTTCATAGAATATGTAGGAACCAATATGAGCATCCAGGTTCCGCTATTGGTTATTGATCAAAGATGAGTCTCGGTCATGTCTATAGAGTTCTCGATAACATAGTGTCCGCACACTTAATGTTAGGTGACGATCGGTATTACGAGTTTATGTGTTTTAATGTACCAAAGGTAGTTCGGAGTCCCGAATTTGATCACGGACATGACGAGGAGTCTCGTAATTGTTGAGACATAAATATCGATATATTGGAAGCCTATATTTGGACATCAGAATGGTTCTGAGTGGTTCGGGCATTTTTCGGAGTACCAGGAGGTTACCGGAACCCCTCGGAGAGTATATGGGCCTTATTGGGCCTTAGTGGAATAGAGGAGAGGGAAGGGAAAAGAGGGAGGCGCACCCCCAAGCCCAATCCGAATTGGGAGGGGGCTGGCCCCCCTTTCCTTCCTCCCTCTCTCTCCCTTCCTTTCTCTCCTACTCCTACTTGGAAGGGCTCCTAGTTCTACTAGGAAAGGGGGGGAATCCTACTCCCGGAGGGAGTATGACTCCCCCAGGGCGCGCCATAGAGAGGGTCGGCCCTCCCCCTCGTCCACTCCATTATATACGGGGGAGGGGCACCCCATGGACAGACAGGTTGATTAGTTGATCTTTTAGCCGTGTGCGGTGCCCCCCTCCACCATAATCCACCTCGGTTATATCATAGCGGTGCTTAGGCGAAGCCCTGTTCCGGTAGAAACATCATCACCATCATCACGCCGTCGTGCTGACGAAACTCTCCCACGAAGCTCTACTGGATCGTGAGTTCGCGGGACGTCACCGAGCTGAACATGTGCAGATCATGGAGGTGTCGTACCTTCGGTGCTAGATCGGTCGATCGTGAAGACGTACGACTACATCAACCGCGTTTTCATAATGCTTCTGCTTACAGACTACGATGGTACATAGACGATACTCTCCCCTCTCTTTGCTATGCATCACCATGATCTTGCGTGTGCATAGGAAAATTTTGTAATTACTGCGTTCCCCAATAGTGGTATCCAAGCAAGGTTTATGCGTAGATGTTATATGCACGACTAGAACACAAAGGAGTTGTGGGCGTGGGTATATACATATTGCTTGCCGTCACTAGTTGATTCTTGATGCAGCGGCATTGTTGGATAAAGCGGCCCAGACCGACATTACGTGTACGCTTACGCGAGACTGGTTCTACCAACGTGCTTCGCACATACGTGGCTAGTGGGTGTCTATTTCTCCAGCTTTAGTTGAATCGGATTCAATGAACAGGGTTCTTTCTGAAGATCAAAAAGCAATCACAATACCGCGTTGTGGTTTTTGATGCGTAGGTAAGAACGGTTCTTGCTCAGCCCGTAGCAGCCACGTAAAACTTGCAACCACAAAGTACAGGACGTCAAACTTGTTTTTGCAGGGCATGTTGTGATGTGATATGGTCAAGACATGATGCTAAATTTTATTGTATGAGATGATCATGTTTTGTAACACAGTTATCGGCAACTGGCAGGAGCCATATGGTTGTCGCTTTATTGTATGAAATGCAATCTGTCGGTGTACTAGAGTAGGGGTTCCCTATTACCCCGAACTCGTGCATGGGCAGTGG
>NC_041384.1:399771730-399776533 GCF_002162155.2 Triticum dicoccoides | reverse complement strand
GCGGCAAGGCTTGCCGGGTGACCACCAGGACCCTCCGTGGTCCCCTTAAAGACCTTTCAAGAACAAAGTACTCAAGCCAAGGCCCCGGCAAGAGGAGCTTGTCGGGAAGGCCAACCAAGGCCCCGGCAAGGGGAGCTTACCGGGAAGAGACAAGACCCCGGCAAGAGGAGCTTGCCGGGAAGACCACGCAAGACATACCAAGAAAGCTTGCCGCGACGCGCCCTGCGCCCCGGCAAGATCAGGCGAGCGACAAGCTTCCGGAAGCGACAAGACGACGGCCGCGGCAAGGAGCTTGCCGCGGGAAACTCCCACTGCGTGCCCGCGCTCCAGCTCACCTGCTAACGTGTCGCTCTGGGACTCTCCCAGAGCACACGTGGCGGGAGGCCGTGCAGCTAGGGGTACGTGGTGGCAAGCGGAGATGAAGAGAAGCCCATCGTGGCAAACGGTGGCGCTCCTAACGGTCACCTTTTGCACTGTTTAGGAGACTCAGACAGGCATTTAATGCCCTTGTCCCCTGCCGTCAAAGTTAGGTAGGGTACACTGTATCCACAGTAGCGGTAGCTATACCTACCACATCCTTTTTCCGTTTTTACCCTTCCTGTCTGCGTTGCCCCCTGTCGGTGACCCCTTGAGTATAAAAGGAGGCCCAAGGGCAACGTAGAGGGGGTTCCGCATTTCGGGAACTCAGAAGAACACTCTCATGCTCAGTCTGGCAGCGTCCATCGCTCCTGAACATGAATCTAATATACACAAACAAGCAGCAGTAGGGTTTTACGCATCCGTGCGGCCCGAAGCTGGGTAAAAAACCGCCCCGCGTGCACTGCCTCGATCCGCTCTTTGCGCGCTCTCCGCCCCCCACCGAACCGAAAGGGGCCCTGTCCCCATAGGTGTTGGCGGGAATCAACATCGCCCCCGACATCTCTGGCGCGCCAGGTAGGGGGCGTCGAGATCGCGCGAACCCGATCCGGCGTGCATGCAAAGCTAGATCTTCATCGTCATGGCTCCCAAGGAGCGGGAGAGCAAAAGAACAGCGCCAGTACGGCAACAGAAAAAGCTAAGTTATGCAAATTTTAGATATTTCCTTTCTATATAAGGTTATCCGCCTCGGAGATCTTGTTCTTTGTACGAAAAACCTGTGCACGGAGGAATCAACTCGTAGCTAGCCGCGCCCTTACTTTGTTTCGAGTCCGCTCAACAACTTAAGCGAGCTGCTAGCGCCCTTACTTTGCTTCGAGTCCGCTCAGCAACTTAAGTGAGCTGCTAGCGCCCTTACTTTGTTTTCGAGTCCGCTCAACAACTTAAGCGAGCTGCAGATAGTTGCGACGAGATTACTTGTCGGTAGCGACCCCGCCAGCAGGCTGCTGAAGTTCCGCACTCGGCGCTCGCGGCAAGGGTGCCTGCACCGGCAAGTTTCCCTAGAAAGCGTAGGGTGGACGTACAAAGAGGGGTTGAACAGGAAAATAGCATGCGTTATTTACTTAAGATTTCTGCACGGACCTGTGTGCCAAGGAGCCTTCTCGGGACTAGTTGTGCTCCATGATTGCCTCGAGTCCGCTCGGCAACTTGTGCGGTTGCGCTAGAACCAAGAAGGTAAACCTTTCCGGGAGGCGTTGTTCCCGAATAGCCACTAAGGGCCCATTCCCTCAAGCGCTATTGGCTGGATCATACGCACCAGAAAGCATTCCGGCAGGCACAGGGAATATGCAACAAAAGTCGAAATTCGCGAGCAAGTTGAGTGCACTTCGGATGCTAATCACTTGCTATGTTTGAACGCAGTTATGGCCCGGGGGCTGGCAACGCCCTTAAGGCCAATATCTCCGGCGTCAAGAACGACGACGCTCTTCACCATAAGCCTTTCCGGCAACGATCCTGTCGGGAGCCGGTGTCAAGAGCGACGAAGTTCTTCGCCTAAAGTCTTCCTGGCAACCAGCTTGCCGGAAGCCGGCATCGAGAACGTCAAAGTTCTCTGCTGAAAATAAAAGCCTTCCTGGCAACCAGCTTGCCGGAAGCCGGCATCAAGAACGTCAAAGTTCTCTGCTGAAGATAAAAGTCTTCCTAGCAACCAGCTTGCCGGAAGCCGGCATCGAGAACGTCAAAGTTCTCTGCTGAAAATGAAAGTGTTCCTGGCAACCAGCTTGCCGGAAGCCGGCATCGAGAACGTCAAAGTTCTCTGCTGAAAATGAAAGTCTTCCTGGCAACCAGCTTGCCGGAAGCCGGCATCGAGAACGTCAAAGTTCTCTGCTGAAAATGAAAGTCTTCCTAGCAACCAGCTTGCCGGAAGCCGGCATCGAGAACGTCAAAGTTCTCTGCTGAAAATAAAAGTCTTCCTGGCAACTAGCTTGCCGGAAGCCGGCATCGAGAACGTCAAAGTTCTCTGCTGAAAATAAAAGTCTTCCTGGCAACCAGCTTGCCGGAAGCCGGCATCGAGAACGTCAAAGTTCTCTGCTGAAGATAAAAGTCTTCCTGGCAACCAGCTTGCCGGAAGCCGGCATCGAGAACGTCAAAGTTCTCTGCTGAAGATAAAAGTCTTCCTGGCAACCAGCTTGCCGGAAGCCGGCATCGAGAACGTCAAAGTTCTCTGCTGAAGATAAAAGCCTTCCCGGCAGGCTAGTATCGCTGGGGGCTATGAGTGCCAAGAATCGTCCACGGCAAATCAGAGTTGCCGGGGGCTGCACTATCAGATAAGTTTTTTTTGTCCCTCATCATGCATCCTCTTATGGACTGGGGAAAGCAAACCCACGTTCCTCCCCGGAAACTGCCGTGCTCCCCCGACTCTAGGCCCTGGGCTCGTCCTCGGGGCCAAGATTGGTCGTAGTCGCGGCATCAAAGGGATGGAACGAGGATACCGCACCACCTCGTTCCTATCTCCGTCAAAAGCGTGAGAAAGGTCGAGCGACGTGGGAAGGCGGCAGGGTCTGTTGCCGGGAGAGAAATTGTCTGTCTGAGGGATACCAAGGATTTGTTCCTTGGCGTGGGTTTAACTCGCGAGACAAATAACCCGACAAACATTCCCTTTTCATTAAAAACATCCCACTCAGGTACAGTCCATAGAGGATGAAAAACATGAAAGAGAGGATTACAAGTTCTAGATACAGCTAAGGCCCAAAGGCTTACAAACTAAAAAGATAAGATGCCCGTAATCCCTTTCCTGTCCCCCTTTTCAGGAGGCAGGTCAAGGAGGCGAAAAGGGCAAAAGGAGTGCCTAGGCGAGCTACGGGTGCCAGAAGACACCAAGGGAACATCCCGGGGGCCGTCCGAAGGCTGAACGGCGACGGCGACGCCGGAAGCGGGGCTCGAAGACGGGGCGACGGGACGTCAGCACGCTGTCGAGGGCACCACGCCCCCGTACTCCGGCTTGACGGCCTTGTCGCCCGCACTCTTCCCCTTCTGCAGCCTCCCTACGCCAGCCGCCCAAGGAGACGACCCCGGCGAGTTCAAGGAGCCGGCGACGCGGATGATGGGGTCGCCGGTGCCGCGCAAGGCGGCGCCCGACGCCTAGTCGGACCCGCTACTCCGCCGCCCGCTACCCTCGTCGTCGCTATCGCTCCCCTCCTCGTCGCTCTCGCTCAAGGAGGAGCCTTCGCTGTCGGAGGAGCTGTCCACGCAGCACTTCGACCGAGTGCCGAAGCACCCGAAGGCCTTGACGGAGAGGAGATCACCCTCCATCAACTTAAAATGGAGGGTAAACCCCTCCGTCAAGCTGTGGATGCGGGTGAACGTCTTCCACCCTCGATCAAGATACATCACATTAGGGGCTGGGAATGCAACGCGGACTCGCGTGCCGCTGATCCCACAACCCCTCATGTGCAGCCTCAGCGTCTCGGGCGGCTCCACTTCCATCGCACGCGCAAACGGAGCAGGAAGACGGAGGCGACGACGAGGCGCCCGGCGCAGCCTAACGAAGAACTCGCAAGGGTCGTCCCCTATATGGACCGCCATGGGGGGAGAAGCCGCCGGCGGAGGTGAAGCTGACGTGTCGCCCCGTCCGCCTCTTCCCCGAGCACCTCGACCCCGTCCTCGACCTCGTCCGCGGCCTCGCCCCCTCCCTCTTCCCCTCATGGCTGGCTCTGCCACCACAGGCATGGAAGAGGGAGAGATGCGCTGTCGGGCGGCGACCCTCGCCGCCACCGATGAAGGGCCTGGGTTCCCTTTCTCCATGGCAGAGGAGAGAAAGGGGAGCAGAAGCTGAAGAAAAGAGAAGATGAGAGAGTGAGGGCTTCTGTGCTCCCATCCCGCTCTTTATAAAGGAGCGAGGTGGGGGCTCGGCCGCCCCGCTCGGCGAATCAAGGCACGAGAAGGGCAGGGAGTCGGGGCCGACCCGCTCGCGACGGCCCAGTTTCCCACTCCACCGTCCGTTACCCCAAACGCATGGGGGACGCGTGGCGGGGGTGCAGAACTGAGGCGACAGATGAGGCGGCATCGTTCCACCCCGTGAACGCGGGGAGTGGACGTCCCGAAAACCACGCATCGGCTCTGTCCAGTAAATACACCACGCCCTCGCACCTACCCCCGTTTAAGGAGGCGGGCGTGAACCACCTCCATCATCATGGCCTGACGCATGCTCGGGAGGCTTAGCCCCACGCACGCCTCCCACGATCTCCCCCAAGACGCCGCATTTGACGCGTGCCGTTCTGGGCGTGCGCGGTGGGAGCGGAGTTAGATTCGGCGTGACCTAGGCCGCGCGTGCCCGTGCACTGTTTTGGGCCTGGCCCAACAGCGCTCGGCACCGTGTATGGCCCAGGCCCGGGGGCTCCTGTCGGTGTACTAGAGTAGGGGTACCCTATTACCCCGATCTCGTGCACG
>NC_041384.1:399755799-399771638 GCF_002162155.2 Triticum dicoccoides | reverse complement strand
ACCCTCCGTGGTCCCCTTAAAGACCTTTCAAGAACAAAGTACTCAAGCCAAGGCCCCGGCAAGAGAAGCTTGTCGGGAAGGCCAACCAAGGCCCCGGCAAGGGGAGCTTACCGGGAAGAGACAAGACCCCGGCAAGAGGACCTTGTCGGGAAGACCACGCAAGACATACCAAGAAAGCTTGCCGCGACGCGCCCTGCGCCCCGGCAAGATCCGGCGAGCGACAAGCTTCCGGAAGCGACAAGACGACGGCCGCGGCAAGGAGCTTGCCGCGGGAAACTCCCACTGCGTGCCCGCGCTCCAGCTCACCTGCTAACGTGTCGCTCTGGGACTCTCCCAGAGCGCACGTGGCGGGAGGCCGTGCAGCTAGGGGTACGTGGTGGCAAGCGGAGATGAAGAGAAGCCCATCGTGGCAAACGGTGGCGCTCCTAACGGTCACCTTTTGCACTGTTTAGGAGACTCAGACAGGCATTTAATGCCCTTGTCCCCTGCCGTCAGAGTTAGGTAGGGTACACTGTATCCACAGTAGCGGTAGCTATACCTACCACATCCTTTTTCCGTTTTTACCCTTCCTGTCTGCGTTGCCCCCTGTCGGTGACCCCTTGAGTATAAAAGGAGGCCCAAGGGCAACGTAGAGGGGGTTCCGCATTTCGGGAACTCAGAAGGACACTCTCACGCTCAGTCTGGCAGCGTACATCGCTCCTGAGCAAGAATCTAATATACACAAACAAGCAGCAGTAGGGTTTTACGCATCCGTGCGGCCCGAAGCTGGGTAAAAAACCGCCCCGCGTGCACTGCCTCGATCCGCTCTTTGCGCGCTCTCCGCCCCCCACCGAACCGAAAGGGGCCCTGTCCCCATAGGTGTTGGCGGGAATCAGCATCGCCCCCGACACAATCGCCATGTAATTGCTTTACTTTATCACTAAGCGGTAGCGATAGTCGTAGAAGCAATAGTTGGCGAGATGACAACAATGCTTCGATGGAGATCAAGGTGTTAAGACGGTGATGATGGTGATCATGATAGTGCTTTGGAGATGGAGATCAAAGGCACAAGATGATGATGGCCATATCATATCACTTATATTGATTGCATGTGATGTTTATCCTTTATGCATCTTATTTTGTTTAGTTCAGCGGTAGCATTATAAGATGATCTCTCACTAAATTTCAAGGTATAAGTATTCTCCCTGAGTATGCGCCGTTGCTACAGTTCATCGTGCCGAGACACCACGTGATTATTGGGTGTGATAAGCTCTACGTTCACATACAATGGGTGCAAGCCAGTTTTGCACACGCGGAATACTCGAGTTAAACTTCACGAGCCTAACATATACAGATATGGCCTCGGAACACTGAGACAGAAAGGTCGAGCTTGAATCATATAGTAGATATGATCAACACAGTGATGTTCGCCATTGAAAACTACTCCATCTCACGTGATGATCGGACATGGTTTAGTTGATATGGACCACATGATCACTTAGATGATTAGAGTGATATCTATCTAAGTGAGAGTTCTTAAGTAATTTGATTAATTGAACTTTAATTTATCATGAACTTAGTACCTGATAGTATTTTGCATGTCTATGTTGTTGTAGATAGATGGCATGTGTTGTTGTTCCGTTGAATTTTAATATGTTCCTAGAGAAAGCTAAGTTGAAAGGTGATGGTAGCAATTACACAGACTGGGTCCCTAACTTGAGGATTATCCTCATTGCTGCAGAGAAGAATTACGTCCTGGAAGCACCGCTAGGTGACAAACCCGCTGCAGGAGAAACACCAGATGTTATGAACACCTGGCAGAGCAAAGCTGATGACTATTCGATAGTTTAGTGTGACATGCTTTATGGCTTAGAACCAGGACTTCAACGACGTTTTGAACGTCATGGAGCATATGAGATGTTCCAGGAGTTGAACTTAATATTTCAAGCAAATGCTTGGATTAAGAGATATGAAGTCTCCAATAAGTTCTACAGCTGCAAGATGGAGGAGAATAGTCTTGTCAGTGAACATATACTCAGAATGTCTGGGTACCACAACCACTTGACTCAACTGGGAGTTAATCTTCCTGATGATAGTGTCATTGACAGAGTTCTTCAATCACTACCACCAAGCTACAAGAGCGTCGTGATGAACTATAATATGCAAGGGATGGATAAGACGACTCCTGAGCTCTTCGCAATGCTAAAGGCTGCAGAAAATCAAGAAGGAGCATCAAGTGTTGATGGTCAACAAGACCACCAGTTTCAAGAAAAAGGGTAAAGGGAAGAAGGTGAACTTCAAGAAGAATAGCAAGCCAGTTGTTGCTCAAGTGAAGAAACCCAAGTCTATACCTAAGGCTGAGACTGAATGCTTGTACTGCAAAGGAACTGGTCACTAGAAGCGGAACAGCCCCAAGTATTTGGCAGGGAAGAAGGATGGCAAAGTGAAATGTATATTTGATATACATGCTATTGATGTGTACCTTACTAATGCTCGCAGTAGTGCCTGGGTATTTGATACTGGTTCAGTTGCTAACATTTGCAACTCGAAACAGGGGCTACAGATTAAGCGAAGATTGTCTAAGGACAAGGTGATGATGCACGTGGGAAATGGTTCCAAAGCCGATGTGATCGCCATCGGCACGCTACCTCTACATCTACCATCGGGATTAGTTTTAGACCTGAATAATTGTTATTTGGTGCTAGCGTTGAGCATGAACATTATATGTGGATCTTGTTTGATGCGAAACGGTTATTCATTTAAATCAGAGAATAATGGTTGTTATATTTATATGAATAATATCTTTTATGGTCATGCACCCTTGATGAGTGGTCTATTTTTACTAAATCTTGATAGTAGTGATACACATGTTCATAGTATTGAAGCCAAAAGATGCAGAGTTGATAATGACAGTGTAACTTATTTGTGGGCCTGCCATTTAGGTCATATTGGTGTAAAGCGCATGAAGAAACTCCATTCTGATGGACTTCTGGAATCACTTGATTATGAATCACTTGGTACTTGCGAACCGTGCCTCATGGGCAAGATGACTAAAACTCCATTCTCCAGAACAATGGAACGAGCAACAGAGTTATTGGAAATCGTACATACTGATGTATGTGGTCCAATGAACATTGAAGCTCGCGGCGGATATCATTATTTCCTCACGTTCACAGATGATTTAAGAAGATATAGGTATATCTACTTAATGAAACATAAGTCTGAAACATTTGAAAAGTTCAAAGAATTTCAGAGTGAAGTGGAAAATCATCGTAACAAGATAATCAAGTTTCTACGATCTAATCGTGGAGGCGAATATTTGAGTTATGAGTTTGGACTTCATTTGAAACAATGCGGAATAGTTTCGCAACTCACGCCACCTGGAACACCACAGCGTAATGGTGTGTCCGAATGTCGTAATCATACTTTACTAGATATGGTGTGATCTATGATGTCTCTCACTGATTTACCGCTATCATTCTTGGGTTACGCTTTAGAGACAACTGCATTCACGTTAAATAGGGCACCATCTAAATTCTTCGAGACAACGCCTTATGAACTGTGGTTTGGCAAGAAACCCAAGTTGTCGTTTCTTAAAGTTTGGGGCTACGATGCTTATGTGAAAAAGCTTCAACCTGATAAGCTCAAACCCAAATCGGAAAAATGTGTTTTCATAGGATACCCAAAGGAGACTGTTGGGTACACCTTCTATCACAAAGCCGAAGGCAAGGTATTCATTCCTAAGAATGGATCCTTTCTAGAGAAGGAGTTTCTCTCGAAAGAAGTGAGTGGGAGGAAAGTAGAACTTGAAGAGGTAATTGTACCTTCTCCCTTATTGGAAAGTAGTTCATCACTAAAAACGGTTCCAGTGATTCCTACACAAGTAAGTGAGGAAGCTAATGATGATGATCATGAAACTTCTGATCAAGTTACTACCGAACCTCGTAGGTTAACCAGACTAAGATCCGCACCAGAGTGGTACGGTAATCCTATTTTGGAAGTCATGTTACTTGACCATGATGAACCTACGAACTATGAGGAAGCGATGATGAGCCCAGATTCCGCAAAATGGCTTGAAGCCATGAAATCTGAGATGGGATCCATGTATGAGAACAAAGTATGGACTTTGGTTGACTTGCCCGACGATCGACAGGCCATAGAGAATAAATGGATCTTCAAGAAGAAGACTGACGCTGACGGTAATGTTACTATCTACAAAGCTCGACTTGTTGCAAAAGGTTTTCAACAAGTTCAAGGAGTTGACTACAATGATACCTTCTCACCCGTAGCGATGCTTAAGTCCGTCCGAATCATGTTAGAATTGCTGCATTTCATGATTATGAAATTTGGCAAATGGATGTCAAAACTGCATTCCTTAATGGATACCTTAAAGAAGAGTTGTATATGATGCAACCAGAAGGTTTTGTCGATCAAAAAGGTACTAACAAAGTGTGCAAGCTCCAGCGATCCATTTACGGACTAGTGCAAGCCTCTTGGAGTTGGAATATACGCTTTGATAGTGTGATCAAAGCATATGGTTTTATACAGTGTAACATCCCAAATTTTCAAATTGGAATGTTATGCATTAGATCATCATTGCATATCATATTTTATAGCATTTTGGTTGATCCTAGCAATTCTAAGCAACTCAAGGACCCACCAAGAGAGTTGGGGATTTTGTTATTTTCATATTTGAGCTTTTCTCGAATTATGAAAAGAGGATCGCTTGATTTTAATTTTATTTCTCTGAAATATTTCTTTTATAAAAAAATAAAAGAGAGGGGATAAAATGACTTCCTCAAAATAAAGAAATACCAGAGATTTAATATTAAAATCAAATAAGTTCTTTATTCGGATTTTCATTGCTATTTTATTTGAATTAGAAAAAATACTCGTCTTTTAAAATTGCATTTTAGGCCCAAATAAATGTTCACCTTGTCCGGATTATTTTTAGAGGACGGGGACAATTTATTTCGGGATTTTGGAGTCCGTTTAGTATTTATTTCTTTCTTTTTCTGCACGTCTGAATTGTTTTTTTAATGCGAACCGACCTAACTGGGCCGTGTCCGTCTAGGACTCTCGGCCCGGTCGGCCTTATAAGCCGGGGGAGCCGCCCCTCAGCCCACCCTGCACCCCTGCCCGAACCCTAGCCACCCGAGCCGCCGCCGCCCGCGCGCGTCGCCGCCCCGATGCCGGAGCCGCACGCCGCCGCCGCCATTCCACCGCTGCCGGTAACCGTCGCCGCCGCCGTCGGTTTTCTACAGAAAAACCGATCGGCTTTTTTAGGACCCGCGGTTTTATTTTATTTTTCCTTAGTAGATTGGTTTTTTTTCGGGTTTAGTTATTTAGCGGACGTTTGTCCGTACGTTCGTTTTTACGAACGGTTTTCACCGTTTAGCCGCAGACAGCGAACGCTCGTTCGTTAGCCTGTTCGTCAGCTTTCTTCAATCGGATTTTATTCGCAATTATTTCTGATCGCGATTTCTGATCTGATTTTTGTTCTAGTTTATCTTTTCGCTCGTTTGTCGGAATCAGGCGATTCAAGCGCCTAGATCTTCGTCTTGAGACCCTCTTTTCGTTTAACCAACTTGAACAAGCTTTTTTACTGTAAAATTTGACCTAGGTCCAGATTAGTAAATGGATCTTGTTTCTTTCGCCCTTTGAGTTTCGTTGCTCCGTTCAATTTGATACTTTTTGCAAACCGGAGTTCTTTAGTTGAACTTTCTGGTTAGATCTTCTTATTTGAGTTTTACCCGTGTTTCTTTGCTTGAGTGCTTATGTATGCTATTGTTTGGAATTCCCAGAGTGCAAAGCATGTTATTTGGAGTCTCTAGGTTACGCGGATCGTCAGCAAGGCAAGTAACACTTTGATCATACCCATTTATCACCCAGTTTTTATGCATTAGTTCCAATCCCCAAACATCGCATGGTTAGGATGTTATTAACATGTGGGTTGGGAAGTAGTTGATGAGGTAGAACCTATTTGTAACGCCCTCGATGTGGCTATATCTCCCACGTGTCGAAGCACGACTTAGAGGCATAACCGCATTGAAAGCAATGTCGCAAGTAAGGAAATCTTCACAACATCCCATGTAAATAGATAATAAAAGGGAACAGACATAGTTGGCTTACACTCGCCACGTCACACAAAGTACATAAATAGCATTACATCAACCAATACAATCATGGTCCGACTACGGTACCAAAATAAAAGATCAACCCAACATGCGACACGGTCCCGATCGCCCCAACTGGGCACCACTACTGATCATCAGGGAAAGACACATAGTAACGGCGTGAGTCTTCGTCGAACTCCCACTTGAGCTCAAGCACATCATCTGGAACGGAGTCATCAGGCCCTGCATCTGGAAACAACCGCGTAAGGAACGCAAAATCCAGGAATATAACACCGATATGACGGAAACTAGGGCGGCAAGAGTGGAACAAAACACTAGGCAAAAGGCCGAGCCTTCCACCCTTTACCAAGTATATAGATGCATTAAGATAACAAGATAATATAGTGATATCCCAACAAGAAAATAATGTTCCAACAAGGAACGGTCTCCAATCTTCACCTGCAACTAGCAACGCTATAAGAGGGGCTGAGCAAAGCGGGAACATAGCCAATCAACGGTTTGCTAGGACATGGTGGGTTAGAGGTTTGACATGGCAATTTGGGAGGCATGATAAGCAAGTTGTAGGCATCATAGCATAGGCATAGCAAAAGAGCGAGCATCTAGCAAAGCAAAGATAGAAGTGATTTCGAGGGTATGATCATCTTGCCTACAAAGTTGTCAGAGTTGACTGGATCCTCGAAAGCAAACTCAACGGGCTCCTTGTTAGCGAACTCGTCTCCCGGCTCTACCCAAATAAGACAAACAAGCAAAAGGAACAAAATCAACCACGTGAAAGCTCAAACAACATGATGCAAACATGGTATGCTATGCGGGATGCGATATGTGATGCATATGCAAGATTTGATAAGGAATGAATGAACCTGGAATCAACTTGGAAATCCAAGAGTGCCACTGGAAAGGTGAGGTGATTTCGGTTGAAATCGATATAAAGAACGCCGGAATCGGATGCACGGTTTGGAAATGGCAAGCAAAACGAATATGGCACCGGTCTGCGATAAACAGCAAGTAGCCATCTAAGTGCATCAAGATAATTATGCTACAACACTCAAACATGGCAGCGAAGTACATGGCAAGGATCCACTCATAAAGCTTCACAAAAGATGAACACTAAGCTACGGCTAATTCATCCATTAACAGGTTCAAACAAGCATGGCAAAAGTGCAATTGGTAAACAGGTTTCAGACTTCGTGAAATTAACACAAGCGTGGAATTTCAGATCAGGTAGCACACTTTGAAGCATGAAAACTAGATGCTACAGGAACTTAACATGGCAAAGCAAAGCATGGCATGGAGCTACTCAAAGAGCTTAACAAAAGTCCCTTAGTGACCTTGAGCCAAAAGTGATCAGAAAATACAATTGCAAGCATGTGAACATGGCAAAAACATAATCAGATCTCAAACTTGGAGAAAAACTGGAACATGCAATTATCTTAACGAGTAGGCATGTTCACGAGCTCGATGCACTCACTACAGAGCAAGGCATGACAATCTAAGCATACATCCATCAAGAATACATGTTATATAAGCTAGACATAGCAAGAACAACAACATAGCACGCACGGATCAACTACAACATCCTCGGCAAAATCGCTAACAAGTAGACGATTGCCCAGATTCACGAAATAGCAAAAGTAGAGCTCGATTGACTCAAGCTAGGGTGCTCCATAATTGCAAACAAAGACATGGATGGATGGAGCACTACAAGATTAACAAATCATCCTTACTGGTCATCCTCAAAAGAGGCACAGATCACTAGGAAATAACATGAACATATGGCATATTGATAAGAACAGATCAAGGACTTAGTGAAATTGCTAAGTCCCTGAAATCAGCATTAACGAATGCACCACTTTGCAAGCTTGTGCTAGTCACCACAAATATCACAAATATACATGGATAGCACCTCTGGAAAGATGGCAAAGCATATAACAAAACTCATGTAGAGCTCAGGGGCATATCATGCACACAATAATCATGGCAAAAATAATAAATAGCTATTTGGTGCAGCAGATCTGACAATTAACTCAAATAACACTCTTCCAACAGCATTACGGGCATCAATATGAGCTCAAATGAAAATGATGTAATGAGATGAAATGATGTGGTCTCTGAGACGAACATTTTGATATGCTACACGCCAATAACGGATCTACGGATGAGGAGATATAGCATGATGAACATGGCAATATAATCTGCACACTTAGGAAAAAAATGAAGTCAACCTCTCTCAGATCTAGGGTTCTACGCTGGCGCACGAACCGAGGCAGAATCCGGCGAGGTGGTGACTGCTCCGGCGAGGTAAGGCAAGGGGGAGGCCAGGGAAGGGCGGATCCGGCCCTTCCTCGTCCAGATCCGGTGAGGGGCGGCGGCTCCGGCCACCGGGGCGGTGAGGGGGGCGCAGGGCGGCGATGTGGCGGCTCCGGCGAGCTCCTGGCCGGCTGCGAGGCAAAGGCGGCGGGGAACGGCGATGTGGCGGCGGCGGGCGAAGCCGGGCGGCGGGGCGCGCAGCCGGGCGCGGGAGCCAGGCGACGGCGGGCGCGCGGGCCGGGGAGGGCCCCGCGCGGGCCTGGCTGGCCGGCAGCGGAGAGGGCGGCGATGTGGACGCGTGGGACACGTGGCAAGCCCCGGTTGGCGGGGGCGAACGGCGGACGTGTCCGGCCGCGCGAAGGAGTGGATCTAGGGTTTAGGGGGGAGGGGAGACCCGTGAATTTTGGAGGACCTATATATAGGCATAGAGGGAGCTAGGAGTGTCCAAATGAGGTGTGGTTTTCGGCCACGCGATCGTGATCGAACGCTCTAGATGATGGAGAGGGTTTTGGTAGGTTTTGGGCCAAAATGGAAGGGTGTTGGGCTGCAACACACACGAGGCCTTCTCGGTCCCTCGGTTAACCGTTGGAGCATCAAACGAAGTCCAAATGGTACGAAACTTGACAGGCGGTCTACCGGTAGTAAACCAAGGCTGCTTGTCAAGTCTCGGTCCAATCGGGAATTTTTTAATCCCCACAGACGAAAAGAAGGTAGAAAAGACCACCGGAGAAGATTGGAGCGCCGGAATGCAAAACGGACAACAGGGAAATGCTCGGATGCATGAGACAAACACGTATGCAAATGCAATGCACATGATGACATGATATGAGATGCATGACAACAACAACAACATACGGAGACAAAAACCCGAACCCGAGAAAATAAAATAACTTAGCGCCGGAAATGACAAGAGTTGGAGTACATATTGGGTAAATTACATCCGAGGTGTTACACTATTGCCCTATTACATTCAAACCCTTGGGAGTTACTTTTACGTGTTGCTTATATTGCTATGCTATGCTCGTAGACGTGGTTTGGGTGAGTGAAATCCATGACAGATGTGAGATTGTTAATTAATGGTTCAACTTAAAGTGGCAACTTAAATACACATCTGGGTGGATTGAGGCACCTTAAGTACCCAGTGTTGCTTGTATTTTTGGAAATCTCGGAGTACCCGTGTGATCTTCCTATGGACCGCCACCCAGGCTCAAAGGGAACTGAGATTATTCATGCTAGAAACTTTCGTGTGTGGCCACAAGCTATTATGGGCTCTAGAATAGTTAAGTAAGTTACGTGAAGCTCTTGAAAAGGTGGATCAGCAGGTAGTGGGTTGTAGGTTTGGTATGGTCTGCCTGGAGTAGAGAGTTAATGTTTCTGAAAGACTGTGTCTCGGTCATCCGTTTCTCAAACACCATGTAGTTCGAGAAATTCAACAGAGGCGATCGAGTCTTGTGGGGAAAAGTGCGCAAACCTCTGTAGAGTGTACAAACTAATCATGGTTAGCCATGTCTCCGGTTATGGACATCTTGAGTATCTAGTACTTGGAGTATCTTAAGTATCTCATCACTCTTAAATTAATATTGTTGGGTTGATAATTACCTTAATTGGGATTGAGTTGGAGGAACCTTCTCAATGATGTTTCAACTACCATGATAGTTAAATTAAAATCTATTCCTTTGTTGTAGGGAAAAACTGGCTTTACGCAAAACTATAACCATAGAGCTTTCCACCAGCCAAATATGCATGTGGAGATAGCATTATTCTGTTCTTGCTCTACTGTGTTACTTTGCCAGCATATTCCATGTGCTGACCCATTTTCGGGCTGCAATGTATTATGTTGTAGACTTTTCAAATGAGGAGTAAGGTTCATTAGGTCATTGCCGTGAAGCTCAGCTATGCCGTTGGAGTTGATGGACTCACTTTATCTTCCAAGCCTTCCGCTGTTATCGTATTAGATGGCCTTAAGCCATATTTATTGTAATAAGTTCTCTATGGAGACATTCGATGTAATAAGTGTGTGATTGCTAATCTGCTATAAATCCTCAAGTACTGTGTGTCAGCATTACCAATCCAGGGATGACACTGAAGCACAGAGACTTCACCGTTTGAGGTCGGGTCGCTATAAGATGGTATCAGAGCGCACCTGAGTGTAGGACACGACCACTAAGCTAAAAGCCATAGATCACTATTCTCTTCTCATTGCTGACTCCTCTCCATTTTCCACTCTTTAGGATGGCAGATGCAAGAAACAAGTTTCCACAACCGGATGAAGAAGCACCTTTTGGACGACACCTAAAGGAAGTCACTATGTACCTGAACATACGAATACCAAGCTTCACCGAGACTTACAATGCCACTTTACCAGAAGACGAGCAATGGATGATTCAAGTTCAAGTTCCAGGAAGAACCTTCACGCCAGTCACTAAACCCATAGAGTTTTCCTTTGATGCACCAACCTGGAGTCTAGGAAAGAGTATGGCAGCTCACATCACCATGGGACGCATTGGAGAAGTTTACCACAAGGAGCTTAAGGATACTATCTATCAGATTTGTGGGTGCTAGATGAGCAATGGGAGATGATCAACACCAGGAAGGATAGATCAATTGCAGCTTTCATCCAGGAACTAAACCAGCACATTTGACGCCAGGAGAATCAGATGTGCGCAGGCATGATAGATCTGAAGAATGCAATGACTAGGATCACGAAACTAGAGGAAGAACTCGAGGCTACACGTGAAGATTATGAGGAGGAAATCGTCATACTAGTGGAGAAGAATGACGATCTAGAAAGGAAGCTAGGAGTATTCCTGGGAGACCCCGCACCAGGAGGAGAAGACGAAGAACCCAAGGAGATTTGCCCGGAGGACTACATCATCATCGACGACACCTCCGACCTTAGCAATGATGACTTTGAAGACGAAGCTGGAGCAGATATCATGGAGTCTTCAACTAAGGAATATTTTTAGTAGACCACCACATCAGTAGTAGTACTCCACCATGTAAATAGAGTAGTCCGAGCACTTTTACGATAGTTCTAGACCGATTGTATGCCTTGCTTGATTGATTGAGTGAAATGATTGTGTTTGTCTCATGTGCATATGGGTAGTGCTTTCTCATTAGACCTCATTCTATTCTAATCTCTCCCCTCTAAACCCATCAGATGCCTCCGAGACGTGACCCCGGATTTGCTTTCCCACCGGAGCTCACTCAGTTGATCCAGCAACAGAATACCCTGATGTAGTTGTTAGTTCAGAAACAAGGCAACAACACAACAACAATCTACCACCACCACCAATTGACAACTTAGCCCGTTTTCTGAGGTTGTAGCCGCCGGTGTTTTCCAGTAGCATCGAGCCTATAGTAGCAGATGATTGGATCCGCAGGATTGGAAGGGAGTTAACCACTGCAGGATGTACCGATGCTGAGAAGGTGCGTTTTGCCGCACATCAGTTGGATTTACCAGCAGCCTCATGGTGGGAGAATTACACTGTCACCTACCCTATAGCCACGGTGACATGGGACCAATTTCAGCAAGCCTTCCGTACATCCCATGTTTCAACTGGAGCCATGAATTTGAAGAAGCGTGAGTTTCACAACTTACGCCAGGGGAACCGTATTGTGGCTCAGTACGCGGATGCGTTATCTTGGTTAAGTCATTTACCGCTCTTGTTCTTTTTGATACTGGTGCATCGCATTCATACATATCAAGGGAATTCATGGATAAGTTTAAACTACCGACCCAAACCCTTAGGGCCCCTTTGTTAGTAAGCTCACCTGGAGCAGAGTATATGGCTAGTCGATGGTGTGACCAGATACCCTTACCCATTGGTAGCCATGTTTTTCCGTCCGACCTAATTATCTTGGAGTCACAAGGATTGGGTGTGATATTAGGAATGGACTGGATGTCAAAGTACGGAGGAAGCATTGACTGTGTTAGTAAGTCAATTTGTCTCATCACCCTATTAGATGCATGCGAATGATCTGGAGGAGATTAAGAAACAGATCAAGGAGTTATTGGAAAAAGGATTACATTCGACGGAGTTCATCACCATGGGGAGCCCCAGTGCTTTTGGTTTAGAAGAAGGATAAATCCCTAAGGATGGTTGTTGATTATCGGGCATTGAATGAAGTGACGATCAAGAACAAGTACCCATTTCTGATGATCAACGATCTGTTTGACCAGTTGCAAGGAGCTAAGGTGTTTTCGAAGATCGATCTGCGATCAGGATATCATCGGTTGAAGACACGAGAGAAAGATATACCAAAGACAACATTCACCACACGGTATGGGTTATACGAATATACGGTCATGTCGTTTGGACTGACTAACGCCCCTGCCCATTTCATGAGCATGATGAACAAGGTGTTCATGGAATATTTGGATAAGTTTGTTGTGGTGTTCATTGATGATATAATGGTATATTCGAAGAATGAAGAGGAGCACAAGGAGCATTTGCGTTTAGTTCTCGAGAAACTCAGGGAACATTAGTTGTATGCCAAGTTCAGCAAATGCGAGTTTTGGTTGAAGGAATTCGAATTCCGTGGACATGTTATATCAGGAGAAGGTATAGCAGTAGACCCCACCAAGGTTCAGTCAGTCACTGAATGGTTGGCACCCACTTTAGTTAGCAAGATCCGCGGTTTTCTTGGACTCACAGGATACTATCGGAGATTCATTGAGAATTTTTCCAAGATCGCGAAGCTAATGACAAAATTGTTGAAGAAGGACACCAAGTTTAAATGGACGGAAGATTGCGAGGCAAGTTTCCAGGAGCTGAAGAAACGTTTGACTACAACCCCAGTGCTGACACTACCAGATATACGTAAGGATTTCCAAGTGTATTGCGACGCCTCTCGCTTAGGACTTGGAAGTGTGCTTATGCAGGACGGAAGAGTTGTTTTGTATGCCTCGCGACAACTGAAACCGCACGAGTTGAATTATGCCACGCATGATTTGGAGTTAGCAGTCGTAGTGCATGCGTTGAAGACTTGGAGGCATTACCTTATGGGAAACCATTGTGATGTGTACACGGATCATAAGAGTTTGAAGAACATCTTCACCCAGAAGGAAATGTACCTTAGGCAGAGAAGATGGTTGGAGCTTATAAAGGATTATGACATGAAGCTGCACTATGATCCCGGAAAGGCCAATGTCACAGCAGACGCTTCAAGCCGGAAGAGTTATGCTAATACCCTAGAAAGCATGGGATTGCCGAAGGAGTTAGCAGAGGATCTCCGGGAACTTCGTTTGGAGATTGTTCCTAGAGGTTTTGTTGCAACAATGGAGGTTCACTCTACATTGTTAGGAAAGATTCAAGAAGCTCAGAAGGATGACAAAGAGATTGCTGAGATAAAAGAGTAACGAGCGAAGGAAAGGCCAAAGGTTTTCATGAGGATGAGCATGACACCTGATGGTTTGAGGACCGTGTCTATGTGCCCAATAACACAGAGATCGGGAAGTTAATACTTCAGGAGGCTCATGACTCACCATACTCGATACACCCCGGAAACACCAAGATGTATTTGGATTTGAAGGAACGTTTCTGGTGGACAGGGATGAAGAAGGATATCGCCGAGTATGTAGCCGTATGTGATGTGTGTCAGAGAGTGAAGGCAGATCATCAAAAGCCAGCAGGATTGCTACAGCCTATGTCGATACCCGAATGGAAGTCGGATAAACTTGGCATGGATTTTATCACCGGATTGCCCAGGACCAAATTAGGTTATGATTCTATATGGGTAGTAGTTGATCGCTTGACCAAAGTGGCACACTTTATCCAGTGAAAACAACTTATACTAGTGCAAAGTTGGCCAAGATATATATGACCAGGATCATATGTCTGCATGGAGTTTCAAGGACCATCGTATCTGATAGAGGGACACAGTTTACCTCAAAGTTTTGGCATCAATTACACCAGACCTTGGGAATGAGATTGGAGTTTAGTACATCATTTCACCCACAAACGGATGGACAGATCGAGAGAGTCAACCAGATTATGGAGGACATGTTGAGAGCCTGTGCGCTAGATTATGGATCTAGTTGGGATGACAATTTGCCTTACGCAGAGTTCTCATACAACAATAGTTACCAAGGTAGTTTGAACATGGCACTATTCGAAGCCCTGTATGGACGAAGGTGCAGAACACTGTTAATGTGGGATGAAGTTGGAGACCGACAGTTGTTTGGACCAGACTTGATCAAAGAGTCTGAGGAGAAAGTCAAACTGATTCGAGATAGACTGAAGATAGCTCAGTCCAGACAGAAGAGTTATGCAGATTCGAAACGCAAGGAGGTAACCTATGAAATTGGAGATAGAGCATATCTGTGAGTATCACCTTTGCGAGGAGTGAAACGTTTTGGAATTAAGGGAAAGTTAGCCCCGAGATTTGTAGGACCGTATCGTGTTTTGGAACGGATGGGAGAAGTTGCCTACAAGTTGGAGTTACCTGAAGGACTGTCAGGAGTTCACAATGTGTTTCACATTTCCCAGTTGAAGAAGTGCCATGCTGAGATGACTGATATACCGCTAAGAGACACTGTACCCTTGGAGGCGATTCAGTTGGACAATGACTTGACTTATGAGGAGAAGCTAGTCAAGATTTTGGAGTTTGCCAGTCGAGTCACCCGCAGCAAGGTTATTAAGTTTTGCAAGGTTCAATGGAGCCACCATACCGAGGATGAAGCCACATGGAAATGAGAGGATGATCTTCGCAAAGACCACCCACACCTATTTTCTAGCCAACCCGAATCTCAAGGGCGAGATTCATCTTAAGGGGGGTAGGTTTGTAACATCCCAAATTTTCAATTTGGAATGTTACGCATTAGATCATCATTGCATATCATATTTTATTGCTTTTTTGTTGATCCTAGAAATTCTAAGCAACTCAAAGGACCGACCGAGAGAGTTGGGGATTTCGTTATTTTCATATTTGAGCTTTTCTCGAATTATGTAAAGAGGATCGCTTCATTTTAAATTTATTTCTCTGGAATATTTCTTTTATAAAAAAATAAAAGAGAGAGGATAAAATGACTTCCTCAAAATAAAGAAATATCAGATATTTAATATTAAAATCAAATAAGTTCTTTATTCGGAGTTTCATTGCTATTTTATTTGAATTAGGAAAAATATGTGTTTTTCAAAATTGCATTTTAGGCCCAAATAAATGTTCACCTTGTCCGGCTTATTTTTAGAGGACGGGGAAAATTTATATCGGGATTTTTGGAGTCCGTTTAGTTTTTTCTTTCTTTCTTTTTCTGCATGTTCGAATTGTTTTAAAAAAACACGAACCGACCTAACCGGGTCGTGTCCGTCTAGGACTCTTGGCCCGGCAGGCCTTATGGAGCCGCCCCTCAGCCCACCCCGCACCACCGCCTGAACCCTAGCTGCCCGAGCCGCCGCCGCCGCACACGCCGCC
>NC_041384.1:399737390-399755309 GCF_002162155.2 Triticum dicoccoides | reverse complement strand
GCCCCGCCCGCCGAAGCCGCCGCCGCCTCACCGCCCGCCGGAGCCGCACGCTGCCGCCACTGTCGGTAACCGTCGCCGCCGCCGTCGGTTTTGTATGGAAAAACCGATCGGTTTTTTTAGGACCCGTGATTTTATTTTATTTTTTCTTAGTAGATTGGATTTTTTGGGTTTAGTTATTTAGCGGACGTTTGTCCATACGTTTGTTTTTACGAACGGTTTTCACCGTTTGTCCGCTCGTTCGTTAGCCTGTTCGTCAGCTTTCTTTAATCGGATTTTATTCGCGATTATTTCTGATCGCGGTTTTTGATCTGATTTTCATTCTAGTTTATCTTTTCGCTCGTTTGTCGGAATCAGGCGATTCAAGCACCTAGATCTTCGTCTCGAGACCCTCATTTCGTTTAACCAACTTGAACAAGCTTTTGTTACTGTAAAATTTGACCTAGGTCCAGATTAGTAAATGGATCTTGTTTCTTTTGCCGTTTGAGTTTCGTTGCTCCGTTTGATTTGATTATTTTTGCAAACCGGAGTTCTTAAGTTGAACTTTCTGGTTAGATCTTCTTATTTGAATTTTACCCGTGTTTATTTTCTTGAGTGCTTATGTATGCTATTGTTTGTTTGCGATAGAATTCCCGGAGTGTGAAGCGTGTTATTTGGAGTCTCTAGGTTACGCGGATCGTCAGCAAGGCAAGTAACACTTTGATCATACCCATTTATCACCTAGTGTTTATGCATTAGTTCCAATCCCCAAACATTGCATGGTTAGGATGTTATTAACATGTGGGTTGGGAAGTAGTTGATGAGGTAGAACCAATTGCCCTGTTATATTCAAACCCTTGGGAGTTACTTGTACGTGTTGCTTATATTGCTATGCTACGCTCGTAGACGTGGTTTGGGTGAGTGAAATCCATGACAGATGTGAGATTGTTAATTAATGTTTCAACTTAAGGTGGCAACTTAAATACACATCTAGGTGGATTGAGGCACCTGGAGTACCCAGTGTTGCTTGTATTTTTGGAAATCCCGGAGTACCCGTGTGATCTTCCTATGGACCGCCACCCAGGCTCAAAGGGAACTGAGATTATTCATGCTAGAAACTTCCGTGTGTAGCCACAAGCTATTATGGGCTCTAGCATAGTTAAGTAAGTTAAGTGAAGCTCTTGAAGAGGTGGATCAACAGGTAGTGGGTTGTAGGTTTGGTATGGTCTGCCTGGAATAGAGAGTTAATGTTTCTGAAAGACTGTGTCTCGGTCATCCGTTTCTCAAACACCATGTAGTGCGAGAAATTCAACGGAGGCGATCGAGTCTTGTGGGGAAAAGTGCGCAAACCTCTGTACAAACTAAACATGGTTAGCCATGTCCCCGGTTATGGACATCTTGAGTATCTAGTACTTGGAGTATCTTAAGTATCTCAACACTCTTAAATTAATATTGTTGGGTTGATAATTACCTTAATTGGGATTGAGTTGGAGGAACCTTCTCAATGATGTTTCAACTACCATGATAGTTAAATTAAAATCTATTCCTTTGTTGTAGGGAAAAACTGGCTTTACGCAAAACCATAACCATAGAGCTTTCCACCAGCCAAATATGCATGTGGAGATAGCATTATTCTGTTCTTTTGCTCTACTGTGTTACTTTGCCAGCATATTCCATGTGCTGACCCATTTTCAGGCTGCAACGTATTATGTTGCAGACTTTTCAAACGATGAGTAAGGTTCATTAGGTCATTGCCGTGCAGCTCAGCTATGCCGTTGGAGTTGATGGACTCACTTTATCTTCCAAGCCTTCCACTATTATCGTATTAGATGGCCTTAAGCCATATTTATTGAAATAAGTTCTCTATGGAGACATTCGAAGTAATAAGTGTGTGATTGCTACTCTGCTATAAATCTCGAGTACTGTGTGTGTCAACATTACCGATCCAGGGATGACACTGAAGCACAAAGACTTGACCGTTTGAGGTCGGGTCGCTACAAAAAGGCTTTTGGAGAAGCCTATATTTACAAGAAACTAAGTGGGCGCTCCATAGCATTTCTGATCTTATATGTAGATGACATATTGTTGATCGGAAATGATACTGAATTTCTGAATAGCATAAAAGGATACTTGAAAAAGAATTTTTTAATGAAAGACCTCAGTGAAGCTTCTTATATATTGGGCATCAAGATCTACAGAGATAGATCAAGATGCTTAATTAGACTTTCACAAAGCACATACCTTGATAAAGTTTTGAAGAAGTTCAAAATGGATCAGGCGAAGAAAGGGTTCTTGCCTGTATTACAAGGTGTGAAGTTGAGTCAGACTGAATGCCCGACCACTGCAGAAGATAGAGAGAAAATGAAAGGTGTTCCCTATGCTTCAGCCATAGGCTACGTGGGGGGGGGGTTCAGTTCAGGGCAGCGGTGGATGGATCCAGCTAACGGAGTGGAGCTCCATGCTTCGGGTGCCATGGACGAGCTCCCTGCATCGCTCCTATTAATCCAAGATAGAGAGAGGGCTGGAGAGATTAGGGAGAGCGAGGAATAAAAGAGAGAGGGGAGGAAGAAGGAGAGTGGAACAGCCCGGGGCTCCTGCTGGTGCTCACTGGCGGCAAGGTTCGCTGGTGGCGGCGGGATCGCGAGGTGGAGGAGCGCTGAGGCTGAGGGGGGTTTGGGACTGCGGGGTCTAGCGGGGATGGACGAACAGGAGGCACGGGAGCTCTCGGCTCCATGGAGGTGCGGACGGAGAAAAGGAGTGGCGCTGGTCTCTGATGACTGCTGCCGCTTGCGGCGGTGCTCGAGACAAGCCCTCGGGCACGAGGTTGTGTAGCAGGAGGGAGGAGGTTGTGGCTCTCTGTTGCGGGGATGGGCGGCTGGATGGATCTCAGAGGGCTCGAGGTTGTCTCGATGGAGGATTCGAGGGAGAGTGGGTGGCGGCTGGAGGTTGGGCAGCGCGGATCCCCAAGAAGATAGTGGCGGCGGCGGACACGGAATGGGTTGGACGTAATCCTAGATTCTAGGGTTTCTCCGATTATATAGCAGGTGAAAAATGGTTAGGTGCATTTTGGTCCCTCCGGTCATAATCGGACGGACGGGGAAAATAGGCAAGGGAGTCCAACGAGAAATCGATGATGATTTCGGGATGTTTGGGGATGATCCAAAACCAACGGTCACGACTGCTCGGGTCGGGTTCGGGATAGCTTCGGATGCGCACTCGAGGGGGTCATGTTTTCAAAACTAACAACGGAAGGAATGGGGAGAACCCGGACGGATGCAAGTTTTGAAAACATGATGATGCAATGCACATGATGACATGACAAGATGCAACATGCAAGTGAATGACATGTCAAATGACGGTGCATAACTGGAAGACACCTGGCGCAACGGTCTCGGGGCGTTACAACACTCCACCACTACAAGAGGATCTCGTCCCGACATCTAGGATGGCACCAGGGAGAAATGGAAGAGGAAGAGGTAAAACAAAGTTGCTTCTTGGACAAACGAGTGAAACCAAAGAACCTTGAGAGGTTAAACAATTTGAAAGAAAGGATACAACGAAGATGAACAAAGTTGAAAACACTCTGTTAGAAAAGAGGAACAAGGAACATTACTAGAACCTTGTAGGTTAAAAGACATAAGAAAAAGGGTTACAATGGACAAAAAGTACATTCAAGCACTCCGGTAGAAATGAGATGTCCAAGGAACGATAAAGATCAATTACGACAACACTTGACATCGAAGCAACTCGAATACCACAACTCCAAAACAAAACAAAGCATTGTCATAGGAGATAAGCCGGAAACAAACATATGATAGATCCCATATCGTATCATGTGTCTATCGGAAAGATATTCTAGGAGCTACTTGAATTCAGGTATCATGTATGCAATGCTGTGTACCAGACCTGATATGTGCCTTGCTATAAGTTTAGCAGGGAGGTAGCAAAGTAATCCCGGAGTGGATCACTGTACAACGGTCATGAACATCCTGAAATACCTGAAAAGGACAAAGGATAAGTTTCTCGTATATGGAGGTGACAAAGAGCTCGTCGTAAATGGTTATGTCGATGCAAGCTTTGACACTGATCCAGATGACTCCAAGTCACAAACCAGATACATGTTTTCATTGAATGGTGGAGCTGTCAGTTGGTGCAGTTCCAAGCAGACCGTCGTGGCGGGATCTACGTGTGAAGCGGAATACATAGCTGCTTCAGAAGCAGCAAATGAAGGAGTCTAGATGAAGGAGTTCATATCTGATCTAGGTGTCATACCTAGTGCATCGGGTCCAATGAAAATCTTTTGTGACAATACTGGTGCAATTGCCTTGGCAAAGTAATCCAGATTTCACAAGAGAACCAAGCACATCAAGAGATGCTTCAATTCCATCCGCGATCAATCTAGGAGGGAGACATAGAGATTTGGAAGATACATACGGATCTGAGTGTTGCAGACCCATTGACTAAGCCTCTCTCACGAGCAAAACATGATCAGCACCAAGACTCCATGGGTGTTAGAATCATTACAATGCAATCTAGATTATTGATTCTAGTGCAAGTGGGAGACTGAAGGAAATATGTCCTAGAGGAAATAATAAAGTTGTTATTTATATTTCCTTATATCATGATAAATGTTTATTATTCATGCTAGAATTGTATTGACCGGAAACTTAGTACATGTGTGAATACATAGACAAACAGAGTGTCACTAGTTTGCCTCTACTTGACTAGCCCATTGAATCAATGATGGTTATGTTTCCTAACTATAGACATGAGTTGTCAATTGATTAACGGGATCACATCATTAGAAAATGATGTGATTGACTTGACCCATCTGTTAGCTTAGCAAAATGATCATTTAGTTTGTTGCTTTTGCTTTCTCCATAACTATACATGTTCCTATGACTATGAGATCATGCAACTCCCAAATACCAGAGGAACACTTTGTGTGCTACCAAACATCAGAACGTAACTGGGTGATTATAAAGGTGCTCTACAGGTGTCTCCAATGGTGTTTGTTGAGTTGGCATGGATCGAGATTAGGATTTGTCACTCTGATTGTCAGAGACGTATCTGTGGGCCCTCTCGGTAATGCACATCACTATAAGCCTTGCAAGCAATGTGACTAATGAGTTAGTAACGGGATATTGCATTACGGAATGATTAAAGAGAATTGCCGGTAACAAGATTGATCTAGGTATTGAGATAACGACGATCGAATCTCGGGCAAGTAACATCCGATGACAAAGGGAACAACGTATACCGTTATGCAGTTTGACTGATAAAGATCTTCGTAGGATATGTAGGAAATAATATGAGCATCCAGGTTCCGCTATTGGTTATTGACCGGAGATGAGTCTCGGTCATGTCTACATAGTTCTCGAACCCGTAGGGTCCGCACGCTTAACGTTTGGTGATGATCGGTATTACGAGTTTATGTGTTTTAATGTACCAAAGGTAGTTCGGAGTCCCGGATTTGATCACGGACAAGACGAGGAGTCTCGAAAAGGTCGAGGCATAAAGATCGATATATTGGAAACCTATATTTGGACATCGGAATGGTTCCGAGTGGTTCAGGCATTTTTTGGAGTACTGGGAGGTTACCGGAACCCCCCGGGGAGTATATGGGCCTTTTGGGCCTTAGTGGAATAGAGGAGAGGGAAGGGAAAAGGGAGGCGCGCCTCCAAGCCCAATCTGAATTGGGAGGGGGGCCGGCCCCCTTTCCTTCCTCCCTCTCACCTCCTTCCTTCCTCTCCTACTCCTACTTCTACTAGGAAATGGGGGAATCCTACTCCCGGACACACAAGTTGATCAGTTGATCTTTTAGCCGTGTGCGGTGCCCCCCTCCACCATAATCCACCTCGGTTATATCATAGCGGTGCTTAGGTGAAGCCCTGTTCCGGTAGCAACATCATCACCGTCATCACGTCATCGTGCTGACGAAACTCTCCCATGAAGCTCTACTAGATCGTGAGTTTGCGGGACGTCACCGAGCTGAACATGTGTAGATCATGGAGGTGTCGTACCTTTGGTGCTAGATCGGTCAATCATGAAGATGTATGACTACATCAATTGTGTTATCATAACGCTTACGCTTATGGTCTACGAGGGTACATAGACGATACTCTCCCCTCTCGTTGCTCTGCATCACCATGATCTTGCGTGTGCGTAGGAAAATTTTGAAATTACTGCGTTCCCCAACAAAAAATAGTTTGGAACCCACGGAAATATGCGAAATTTTGTTTAAATTTTTAACCCTTGCTCTGGCCAGCAAAAATGGGACTTTAATAAATTGCATAAGAAGTTGCAATGAGCTATATATAAATTATTAAAAAATATGGAATGGTCTGACTTGTGGGCCTATTGAGTTTACTTATTATATACATCGTAGCATAGGCATAGCAAAAGAGCGAGCATCTAGCAAAGCAAAGATAGAAGTGATTTCGAGGGTATGATCATCTTGCCTACAAAGTTGTCAGAGTTGACTGGATCCTCGAAAGCAAACTCAACAGGCTCCTCGTTAGCGAACTCGTCTCTCGGCTCTACCCACACAAGACAAACAAGCAAAAGGAACACAATCAACCACATGAAAGCTCAAACAACATGATGCAAACATGGTATGCTATGCGGGATGCGATATGTGATGCATATGCAAGATTTTATAAGGAATGAATGAACCTGGCCTCAACTTGGAAATCCAAGAGTGCCACTGGAAAGGTGAGGTGATTTTGGTTGAAATCGATATAAAGAACGCCAGAATCGGATGCACGGTTTGGAAATGGCAAGCAAAACGAATATGGCACCGGTCTGCGATAAACAGCAAGTAGCCATCTAAATGCATCAAGATAATTATGCTACAACACTCAAACATGGCAGCGAAGTACATGGCAGGGATCCACTCATAAAGCTTCACAAAAGATGAACACTGAGCTACGGCTAATTCATCCATTAACAGGTTCAAACAAGCATGGCAAAAGTGCAATTGGTAAACAGGTTTCAGACTTCGTGAAATTAACACAAGTGTGGAATTTCAGATCAGGTAGCACACTTTGAAGCATGAAAACTAGATGCTACAGGAACTTAACATGGCAAAGCACAGCATGGCATGGAGCTACTCAAAGAGCTTAACAAAAGTCCCTTAGTGACCTTGAGCCAAAAGTGATCAGGAAATACAATTGCAAGCATGTGAACATGGCAAAAACATAATCAGATCTCAGACTTAGAGAAAAACTGGAACATGCAATTATCTTAACGAGTAGGCATGTTCACGAGCTCGATGCACTCACTACAGAGCAAGGCATGACAATCTAAGCATACACCCATCAAGAATACATGTTATATAAGCTAGACATAGCAAGAACAACAACATAGCATGCACGGATCAACTACAACATCCTCGGCAAAATCGCTAACAAGTAGACGATTGCCCAGATTCACGAAATAGCAAAAGTAGAGCTCGATTGACTCAAGCTAGGTTTCTCCATAATTGCAAACAAAGACATGGATGGATGGAACACTACAAGATTAACAAATCATCCTTACTGATCATCCTCAAAAGAGGCACGGATCACTACGAAATAACATGAACATATGGCATATTGATAAGAACAGATCAAGGACTTAGTGAAATTGCTAAGTCCCTGAAATCAGCATTAACGAATGCACCACTTTGCAAGCTTGTGCTAGTCACCACAAATATCACAAATATACATGGATAGCACCTCTGGAAAGATGGCAAAGCATATAACAAAACTCATGTAGAGCTCAGGGGCACATCATGCACACAATAATCATGGCAAAAATGATAAATAGCTATTTGGTGCAGCAGATCTGACAATTAACTCAAATAACACTCTTCCAACAGCATTTCGGGCATCAATATGAGCTCAAATGAAAATGATGTAATGAGATGAAATGATGTGGTCTCTGAGACGAACATTTTGATATGCTACACCCCCAAAACGGATCTATGGATGAGGAGATATAGCATGATGAACATGGCAATATAATCTGCAGACTTAGGAAAAAATGAAGTCAACCTCTCTCAGATCTAGGGTTCTACGCCGGCGCACGAACCGAGGCAGAATCCGGCAAGGTGGTGGCTGCTCCGGTGAGGGAAGGCGAGGGGGAGGCCGGGGAAGGGCGGATCCGGCCCTTCCTCGTCCAGATCCGGCGAGGGGCGGCGGCTCCGGCCACCGGGGCGGTGAGGGGGGCGCGGGGCGGCGATGTGGCGGCTCCGACGAGCTCCTGGCCGGCGGCGAGGCAAAGGCGGCGGGGAATGGCGATGTGGCGTCGGCGGGCGAAGCCGGGCGGCGGGGCGCACAGCCGGGCGCGGGAGCCAGGCGGCGGCGGGCGCGCGGGCCGGGAAGGGCCCCGCGCGGGCCTAGCGGGCCGGCGGCGGAGAGGGCGGCGATGTGGGCGCGTGGGACACGCGGCAAGCCCCGGTTGGTGGGGGCGAACGGCGGACGTGTCCGGCGGCCAGCGACGTGCCCGGCCGCGCGGAGGAGTGGATCTAGGGTTTAGGGGGGAGGGGAGACCCGTGAATTTCGGAGGAGGACCTATATATAGGCGTAGAGGGACCTAGCAGTGTCCAAATGAGGTGCGGTTTTCGGCCACACGATCGTGATCGAACGCTCTAGATGATGGAGAGGGTTTTGGTAGGTTTTGGGCCAAAATGGAAGGGTGTTGGGCTGCAACACACACGAGGCCTTCTCGGTCCCTCGGTTAACCGTCCGAGCATCAAACGAAGTCCAAATGGTACGAAACTTGACAGGCGGTCTACCGGTAGTAAACCAAGGTCGCTTGGGAAGTCTCGGTCCAATCCGGAATTGTTTAATACCCACAGACGAAAAGAAGGTAGAAAAGACCACCGGAGGAGATAGGAGCGTCGGAATGCAAAACGGACAACGGGGAAAATGCTCGGATGCATGAGACAAACACGTATGCAAATGCAATGCACATGACATGATATGATATGCATGACAACAACAACAACACACGCAGACAAAAACCCAAACCCGAGAAAATAAAATAACTTAGCGCCGGAAACAACAAGAGTTGGAGTACATATTGGGTACATTACATCCGGGGTGTTACAACACTCCACCACTACGAAAGGATCTCGCCCCGAGATCTAGGACTGGAAGAACGCCGGGTACTCAGAACGGAGGTGATCCTCGCGTTCCCTGGTGGCTTCACGGTCGGAATGGTGTGACCACTTGATTTTGAGGAATTTGATTGACTTATTGCGAGTCTTGCGTTCAGTCCCTTCAAGAATAGCAACGGGGTGCTCACGATAAGAGAGATCTTCTTGGAGCTCGATGTCTTCGAAGTTGACGGTGCGGTCAGGAGTCTTGAAGCACTTGCGGAGCTGAGAGACATGGAACACGTCATGCACATTTGCAAAGTTTGAAGGAAGCTCGAGTTGATAGGCGAGATCGCCTCTCTTGCTGACGATCATGAAAGGACCCACGTATCTAGGGGCAAGCTTCCATTTGATACCAAAGCGACGAGTACCTTTCATTGGAGAGACGCGGAGGTACACATGATCTCCGATCTCAAAAGCCAAATCACAGTGCTTACTATCATAGTAGCTCTTCTGGCGCGATTGCGCTGCTTTGAGGTTATCTCGAATGACTTTACACATTTCCTCTGCCTCTGTGATTAAGTCATTTCCCAAAAGTTGACGTTCACCGGTTTCTGACCAGTTGAGAGGGTACGGCACTTCCTGTCATACAGAATTTCGAATGGGGCCTTGCCCGAACTGGCTTGAAAACTGTTGTTGTAGGAGAATTCAGCATATGGAAGACAATCTTCCCACTTCATGCCGAAAGATAACACACAAGCCCTGAGCATATCTTCAAGAATCTGATTGACATGCTCGACTTGACCTCTAGTCTGAGGATGGAAAGCTGTTCTGAAGCGGATGTTGGTGCCCATGTCCTTCTGAAAAGACTCCCAAAACTTGGAGGTAAAGATGCTACCACGGTCTGAAGAGATCACCTGTGGAATACCGTGCAGCGAGACAATCGGAGAGGTATACAACTCCGCCAATTAAGCTGCAGTGATAGACTCTTTGATAGGTAGAAAGTGAGCCACTTTAGTGAGTTTGTCGATGACAACGAATATAGCATCATTGCCATGCTTGGACTTTGGAAACCCAGTCACGAAGTCCATATCAATGTGGTCAAACTTCCATTCTAGAATGGAAAGAGGTTGGAGGAGACCATCTGGCCTTTGGTGTTCTGCCTTCACTCTTCTGCAGACATCACATTCATTCACGAACTAAGCAATCTCGCGCTTCATTCGAGTCCACCAATAAGCCTGTTTGAGGTCCTGATACATCTTCGTACTCCCAGGGTGGATGGAGAGGAGTGAATTGTGAGCCTCGTTCATGATTACTTTACGAAGATCACCTTTGGGCACAACAATACGGTCCTCGAGGAAGAGAGTATCCTTGTCATCAAGGCGGTAGCACTTGTACTAGGGTTGGCTCTTGGCAATCCCAATCTTCACCTTCTTCACCATAGCATCAAGAAGTTGAGCCTCGCGAATCTGTTCTTCCAAGGTAGCAAAGACTTGAAGGTTGGCGAGGAAACCTTGAGGAACAACTTACAGATTAAGTTTGCGGAAAGCTTCACAAAGTTCGGGTTGATAAGGCTTGAGAATCAGACTGTTGCAGTACGCTTTCCTGCTCAATGCATCAGCAATCACATTGGCCTTGCCTGGAGTATACTCGATACTTGGATTATACTCTTGAATCATTTCGACCCAGCGAGTCTGCCTGAGGTTGAGATTAGGCTGAGTGAAGATGTACTTGAGACTCTTGTGGTCAGTGAAGATGTCCACTTTTCTTCCCAATAAGAGATGTCTCCAAGTCAAAAGAGCATGCACAAGTGCCGCCAACTCGAGGTCACGAGTGGGGTAGTTCTTCTCGTTGGGCTTCAACTGGCGAGAGGTATAAGCCACAACTTTCTTCTCTTGCATCAACACTGCACCAAGACCTTGAAGAGAGGCATCGCAGAAGACCTTGAACGGTTTGGATTCATCAGGAGGAGTCAGAACTGGAGCAGTGACCAATTTCTCTTTCAAAGTGTTGAAAACGATGTCACATTCCGGAGACCAAACGTACTTGATGTGCTTCTGGAGAAGGTTTGAAAGAGGCTTCACTATCTTAGAAAAGTTCTCAACGAACCTTCGACAATAGCTTGCGAGACCGAGGAAGCTACGGAGTTGCTTCACGTTCTGAGGTGGTTCCCAATGCACAATTGCAGACACCTTCTTAGGATTCACCGCAATGCCCTTGGCAGAAATGATATGCCCAAGATAAAGAACCTCATCGAGCCAAAACTCGCACTTTGAGAACTTGGCATAGAACTAGTGTTCCCTGAGCTTATCGAGCACCAAACGTAAGTGCTTGGCATGATCTACCTTGTTCTTCGAAAAGACCAGAATGTCGTCGAGATAGACCAAAACGAAGTCATTTGTGTAGGCGTTGAAGATGAAGTTCATCATGCGAGAGAAACTCGGAGGAGCGTTGACGAGGCCAAAAGACATGACAGTGTATTCATATGAACCATAGCTTGTCCTGAAAGCCGTCTTGGGAATATCTTGCTCACGGATCCGAATCTGGTGATAACCCATACGGAGATCAAGCTTGGAGAATACTTGGGCACCTTTGAGTTGTTCGAACAGCTCGTTGATGTTGGGAAGTGGGTATTTATTCTTGATAGTCTTCTTGTTCAATGGACGGTAGTCAACACAAAGTCGGTCCGTTCCATCCTTCTTCTTCACAAAAAGAACTCCACAACCCCACAGAGAAGAACTAGGTCGGATGAGACCCATTCGTTCTTGAATATCGAGTTGTTTCTTCAGCTCCTTCAATTCTTCAGGTCCGAGCTTGTAGGGACGCTTGCAAACCGGTTCCGTGCCAGGCTCAAGATCGATGACGAATTCAACTGGCCGGCGCGGAGGCATTCCTGGAAGCTCTTCTGGAAAGACGTCTTGATATTCGCAAACGACTGGAATTTGCGAGATGGCATCCAGTTCACCCTTCTCATTGAAAGAAAACAGACGGATTGTATTATCCCGAGCAGCAAAGACAATTACATCCTCAGACGAATGAGTCAATTGAATCTGCCTGGCTGCACAATCAAGCTGAGCCTTGTGCTTGGAAAGCCAATCCATCCAGAGAATAAGATCAATATCCGACTTACCAAGGACCATTGGAGAAGCCAGGAACTTGAAATCACCCATCATGATAGAAATATCTGGAATCTCGTGGTTAGCGAGCAGACATTTACCCGGAGAGACAACTGCTAACGGTTTATGCATAACTTGGGAAGACAACTCATGCTTAGATGCAAAAGGTTTCGAGATGAAACAATGCGATGCACCAGTGTCAGAACGTACTTTTGCAGGAACATCGTTAACAGGAAGGTTACCCATGATGACATCTGACGAGTCCTCTGCCTGAGCTGCATTCATCATATTGACGTTGGCGTGCTTGGGGTTATGCTTGACCACAGCTGTACTTGCCGATCTCACAGGAGGAGGAGGAGGGAGATGCCTCTGGTTGAAGCATTTGTTGGCATAGTGACCCTTCTGTTGGCACTTGTTGCACATGACCTCTAAAAGCGGATGGTGATACGGAGCACTCGATCTTGGAGCTTGAGACGCAGTCTTGTTCTGAAAGCCAGGGTTGGGTGGGTGGGAAGATCCACTGCCACCTTTGCTCTTCTGCTAATACGGCTGACGGAACGGAGAAGGTGGAAGCCAATACTTCTGCTGCTTAGCCACTTGAGTAGAGGAAGAAGGAGTAGCATCTCTGACTCGCTTCTTGGAAGCATCACACTTCAGTTGGCAGCCTCTTGCTTCAATGCCATGTTGTAGAACTCATCGTACCTCAAGGGCTCAAAGAGAACAAGAGCTAGCTGGATTTCTTCTCTGAGACCACCCCTGAACTGGTATATCATGCTCTTCTCGTCAGGGACGTTCTGCTTAGCAAAGCGGGCGAGCTTCTGAAACAACTTGTTGTAGTCATAGACAGACATAGAGCCTTGCTTCAGGTTGCGGAATTCCTCATGCTTGCTTTCAACCACGCTTTGAGGAATATGATGAGCTTTGAAGTCTTGACGGAATTCATCCCAGGTAATCACACGGCCTCCTCTGGAATCTTTGTCCTGCTGGAACCATTTTGTAGCTTGGTCTTTGAGTTGAAAGGAAGCGAACTTGACAAAGTCCTCAGGCCTGACGTTACTGCACTCAAAATGCTTGCACAAGTCCACAAGCCAATCGTTAGCATCAGTTGCCTCAACACAATTGCTGAAGGTCTTTGGCTGGTTAGCAAGGAACTGGTTGAGTGTAGTTAAGTGATTCTGATTGTTGCCTTGGTTGCCTTGGTTCGCTTGGTTTGCTTGGTTGCGCTCTTGAAGAATTTGCATGATCAACTGCGTGTTTGCATTGGTAGCGGCCATCACAGCTTGCCATGCCTCTGGAGGAGGTGGTGGTGGTGGCGGATCAGGATTCGGAGTCGTGCGCGTTGGAGGAGCCATCCTGAAGAGGTTGACATCCATTAGCACTTTGATAGATAAAATTGAAGCTGAATCAAACGGGTTGAAATTGCAACATATAGTCTTCACATCCGAACAAAATGAACGAATGCATTCCAATTGAAATGGTCACATATCCATAAATTGAGAAGCCACTTAGAAATTAGGTAGAGGAATAAATGAACAAGGTACGGAGCAAGAACGAATACTCGGTAAGAAATCCCAATCTCAAACCAAATATCCGTGGAAGAAAAGCTAGAGCTACAAGAATTCCCACATATGAAACTCCCGAACCTTTCCGGTTATGCAATCAGGTGTTGGGGATACAGGGGAAGCATAATATCTCACCCAAATCTAGAAAATCCTACATCCAGCTGTACCCATCCTTCAACACATAACCGAGAAAAACTTCGGAAACCATCTACCTCAACCTTCGAAAAGCATCCGTTATACAAGTTATGGCAATACTCCCGAACTCCCGCCCCAGTACTGGGTGGCGTCGAGGTTATCTCACCAACAACTGCATAAAAGAGATTTTCGATGTCGGCGAACTAAACTCGGGTATTCCAGAACTGCAACGATAAAATTGTGACGACAACACCTCGGAGCTCAACTCCTCGGGACACTGCCACAACCCCTAAATGATAGGAGGCACCAAGAACAATGTTCTCGTCACAAATCCATCGGAATGATTCCAAGATACCCGCGTGATCCTAAAAATTTTTTTAGTGAAATTTGAGAAGAGAAGAGTCAAAACTCTACGTCAGGATGCCTTACCAGAGCGATGAAGGGACTAGGGAGTAAAAAGAATTCCTAAACTCTCCGATATATATAATTCCTAAATGACTCAAAACATTTTTCTAGACTCAACAACGGCTGCTAAATACGATCAAGCAGTGGGGGCTCCTAAGGTCGGGGAAGGCTCTGATTACCAACTTGTAATGCCCTCGATGCGGCTATATCTCCCACGTGTCGAAGCACGACTTAGAGGCATAACCGCATTGAAAGCAATGTCGCAAGTAAGGCAATCTTCACAACATCCCATGTAAATAGATAATAAAAGGGAAGGGACATAGTTGGCTTACACTCGCCACGTCACACAAAGTACATAAATAGCATTACATCAACCAATACAATCATGGTCCGACTACGGTACCAAAATAAAAGATCAACCCAACATGCGACACGGTCCCGATCACCCCAACTGGGCACCTCTACTGATCATCACGGAAAGACACATAGTAACGGCGTGAGTCTTCGTCGAACTCCCACTTGAGCTCAAGTGCATCATCTGGAACGGAGTCATCAGGCCCTGCATCTGGTTTGGAAGTAATCTGTGAGCCACGGGGACTCAGCAATCTCGCACCCTCGCGATCAAGACTATTTAAGCTTATAGGTAAGGCAAGGTAATATGTGGAGTTGTAGCAAGCGACTAGCATATATGGTGGCTAACCTGTTCGCAAAAGAGAGCGAGAAGAGAAGGCAAAGCACGAATGAATAACTAGAGAACAGACTACGGCAAGCATTACTCCAACACCGTGTTCACTTCCCGGACTCCGCCGTGAAGATACCATCACGGTTACACGCGGTTGATTCATTTAATTAAGCTAAGGTTCAAGTTATCTACAACCAGACATTAACAAATTCCCATCTGCCCATAACCGCGGGCACAGCTTTCGAAAGTTCAAATACCTGCAGGGGAGTCCCAACTTAGCCCATGACAAGCTCTCATGGTCAACGAAGGATATACCTTCTCCCGAGACATTCCGATCAGACTCGGTATCCCGGTTCTACAAGACACTTCGACAAGTTAAAACAAATCCCGCAACACCGCCCGAATGTGCCGACAAATCCCGATAGGAGCTGCACATATCTCGGTCTCAGGGCACACTCAGATTGTCCATACTTCCGGTAGGCCAGCCCATAGTTGCCCCTGGTGGCCACCGGCGGCTGACGAGGTGGACCAACACTCAGAGGAGCACTGGCCCGGGGGGATTTAAAATAAGATGACCCTCGGGCTCCGGAAACCCAAGGGAAAAAGAGGCTAGGTGGCAAATGGTAAAACCAAGGTTGGGCATTGCTGGAGGAGTTTTATTCAAGGCGAACTGTCAAGGGGTTCCCATTATCACCCAACCGCGTAAGGAACGCAAAATCCGGGAACATAACACCGATATGACGGAAACTAGGGTGGCAAGAGTGGAACAAAACAATAGGCAAAAGGCCGAGCCTTCCACCCTTTACCAAGTATATAGATGCATTAAGATAACAAGATAATATAGTGATATCCCAACAAGAAAATAATGTTCCAACAAGGAACGGTCTCCAATCTTCAGCTGCAACTAGCAACGCTATAAGAGGGGCTGAGCAAAGCGGTAACATAGCCAATCAATGGTTTGCTGGGACATGGTGGGTTAGAGGTTTGACATGGCAATTTGGGAGGCATGATAAGCAAGTGGTAGGCATCGTAGCATAGGCATAGCAAAGAGCGAGCATCTAGCAAAGCAAAGATAGAAGTGATTTCGAGGGTATGATCATCTTGCCTACAAAGTTGTCAGAGTTGACTGGATCCTCGAAAGCAAACTCAATGGGCTCCTCGTTAGCGAACTCGTCTCCGGGCTCTACCCAAACAAGACAAACAAGCAAAAGGAACACAATCAACCACGTGCAAAGCTCAAACAACATGATGCAAACATGGTATGCTATGCGGGATGCGATATGTGATGCATATGCAAGATTTTATAAGGAATGAATGAACCTGGCCTCAACTTGGAAATCCAAGAGTTCCACTAGAAAGGTGAGGTGATTTCGGTTGAAATCGATATAAAGAACGCCGGAATCGGATGCACGGTTTGGAAATGGCAAGCAAAACGAATATGGCACCGGTCTGCGATAAACAGCGACTAGCCATCTAAATGCATCAAGATAATTGTGCTACAACACTCAAACATGGCAGTGAAGTACATGGTAGGGATCCACTCATAAAGCTTCACAAAAGATGGACACTGAGCTACGGCTAATTCATCCATTAACAGGTTCAAACAAGCATGGCAAAAGTGCAATTGGTAAACAGGTTTCAGACTTTGTGAAATTAACACAAGCGTGGAATTTCATATCAGGTAGCACACTTTGAAGCATGAAAACTAGATGCTACAGGAACTTAACATGGAAAAGCAAAGAATGGCATGGAGCTACTCAAAGAGCTTAACAAAAGTCCCTTAGTGACCTTGAGCCAAAAGTGATCAGAAAATACAATTGCAAGCATTTGAACATGGCAAAAACATAATCAGATCTCAGACTTAGAGAAAAACTGGAACATGAAATTATCTTAACGAGTAGGCATGTTCACGAGCTCGATGCACTCACTACAGAGCAAGGCATGACAAGCTAAGCATACACCCATCAAGAATACATGTTATATAAGCTAGACATAGCAAGAACAACAACATAGCATGCACGGATCAACTACAAAATCCTCGGCAAAATCGCTAACAAGTAGACGATTGCCCAGATTCACGAAATAGCAAAAGTAGAGCTCGATTGACTCAAGCTATGGTGCTCCATAATTACAAACAAAGACATGGATGGATGGAGCAGTACAAGAGTAACAAATCATCCTTACTGATCATCCTCAAAAGAGGCACGGATCACTAGGAAATAACATGAACATATGGCATATTGATAAGAACAGATCAAGGACTTAGTGAAATTGCTAAGTCCCTGAAATCAGCATTAACGAATGCACCACTTTGCAAGCTTGTGCTAGTCACCACAAATATCACAAATATACATGGATAGCACCTCTGGAAAGATGGCAAAGCATATAACAAAACTCATGTAGAGCTCAGGGGCATATCATGCACACAATAATCATGGCAAAAATGATAAATAGCTATTTGGTGCAGCAGATCTGACAATTAACTCAAATAACACTCTTCCAACAGCATTTCGGGCATCAATATGAGCTCAAATGAAAATGATGTAATGAGATGAAATGATGTGGTCTCTGAGACGAACATTTTGATATGCTACACGCCCAAAACGGATCTATGGATGAGGATATATAGCATGATGAACATGGCAATATAATCTGCAGACTTAGGAAAAAAATGAAGTCAACCTCTCTCAGATCTAGGGTTCTACGCCGGCGCATGAACCGAGGCAGAATCCGGCGAGGTGGTGGCTGCTCCGGCGAGGTAAGGCGAGGGGGAGGCTAGGGAAGGGCGGATCCGGCCCTTCCTCGTCCAGATCCGGCGAGGGGCGGCGGCTCCGGCCACCGGGGCGGTGAGGGGGGCGCGGGGCGGCGATGTGGCAGCTCCGGTGAGCTCCTGGCCGGCGGCGAGGCAAAGGTGGCGGGGAACGGTGATGTTGCGGCGGCGGGCGAAGCCGGGCGGTGGGG
>NC_041384.1:399729204-399737199 GCF_002162155.2 Triticum dicoccoides | reverse complement strand
GCGCGGGCCGGGGAGGGCCCCGCGCGGGCCTGGCGGGCCAGCGGCGGAGAGGGCGGCGATGTGGGCGCGTGGGACACGTGGCAAGCCCCCGTTGGCGGGGGCGAACGGCGCACGCGTCCGGCAGCCGGCGACGTGTCCGGCCGCGCGGAGGAGTGGATCTAGGGTTTAGGGGGGAGGGGAGACCCGTGAATTTCGGAGGACCTATATATATGCATAGAGGGAGCTAGGAGTGTCCAAATGAGGTGTGGTTTTCGGCCACGCGATCGTGATCAAACGCTCTAGATGATGGAGAGGGTTTTGGGAGGTTTTGGGCCAAAATGTAAGGGTGTTGGGCTGCAACACACACGAGGCCTTCTCGGTCCCTCGGTTAACCGTTGGAGCATCAAACGAAGTCCAAATGGTACGAAACTTGACAGGCGGTCTACCGGTAGTAAACCAAGGCTGCTTGGCAAGTCTCGGTCCAATCCAGAATTGTTTAATCCCCACAGACGAAAAGAAGGTAGAAAAGACCACCGGAGGAGATAGGAGCGCCGGAATGCAAAACGGACAACGGGGAAAATGCTCGGATGCATGAGACAAACACGTATGCAAATGCAATGCACATGATGACATGATATGAGATGCATGACAACAACAACAACACACGGAGACAAAAACCCGAACCCGAGAAAATAAAATAACTTAGCGCCGGAAATGACAAGAGTTGGAGTACATATTGGGTAAATTACATCCGGGGTGTTACACTATTGCCCTGTTACATTCAAACCCTTGGGAGTTACTTTTACATGTTGCTTATATTGCTATCTATGCTCGTAGGTGTGGTTTGGGTGAGTGAAATCCATGACAGATGTGAGATTGTTAATTAATGGTTCAACTTAAGGTGGCAACTTAAATACACATCTGGGAGGATTGAGGCACCTGGAGTACCCAGTGTTGCTTGTATTTTTGGAAATCTCGGAGTACCCATGTGATCTTCCTATGGACCGCCACCCAGGCTCAAAGGGAACTGAGATTATTCATGCTAGAAACTTCCGTGTGTAGCCACAAGCTATTATGGGCTCTAGCATAATTAAGTAAGTTACGTGAAGCTCTTGAAGAGGTGGATCAGCATGTAGTGGGTTGTAGGTTTGGTATGGTCTGCCTGGAGTAGAGAGTTAATGTTTCTGAAAGACTATGTCTCGTTCATCCGTTTCTCAAACACCATGTAGTGCGAGAAATTCAATGGAGGCGATCGAGTCTTGTGGGGAAAAGTGCGCAAACCTCTGCAGAGTGTACAAACTAATCATGGTTAGCCATGTCCCCGGTTATGGACATCTTGAGTATCTAGTACTTGGAGTATCTTAAGTATCTCATCACTCTTAAATTAATATTGTTGGGTTGATAATTACCTTAATTGGGATTGAGTTGGAGGAACCTTCTCAATGATGTTTCAACTACCATGATAGTTAAATTAAAATCTATTCCTTTGTTGTAGGGAAAAACTGGCTTTACGCAAAACTATGACCATAGAGCTTTCCACTAGCCAAATATGCATGTGGAGATAGCATTATTCTGTTCTTGCTCTACTGTGTTACTTTGCCAACATATTCCATGTGCTGACCCATTTTCGGGCTGCAACGTATTATGTTGCAGACTTTTCAAATGAGGAGTAAGGTTCATTAGGTCATTGCCGTGCAGCTCAGCTATGCCGTTGGAGTTGATGGACTCACTTTATCTTCCAAGCCTTCCGCTGTTATCGTATTAGATGGCCTTAAGCCATATTTATTGTAATAAGTTCTCTATGGAGACATTCGATGTAATAAGTGTGTGATTGCTAATCTGCTATAAATCCTCAAGTACTGTGTGTCAGCATTACCAATCCAGGGATGACACTGAAGCACAGAGACTTGACCGTTTGAGGTCGGGTCGCTACAAGATGGTATCAGAGCGCACGCTGAGTGTAGGACACGACCACTAAGCTAAAAGCCATAGATCACTATTCTCTTCTCATTGCTGACTCCTCTCCATTTTCCACTCTTTAGGATGGCAGATGCAAGAAACAAGTTTCCACAACTGGATGAAGAAGCACCTTTTGGACGACACCTGAAGGAAGTCACTATGTACCTGAACATACGAATACCAAGCTTCACCGGGACTTACAACGCCACTTTACCAGAAGACGAGCAATGGATGATTCAAGTTCAAGTTCCAGGAAGAACCTTCACGCCAGTCACTAAACCCATAGAGTTTTCCTTTGATGCACAAACCTGGAGTCTAGGAAAGAGTATGGCAGCTCACATCACCATTGGACGCATTGGAGAAGTTTACCACAAGGAGCTTAAGGATACTATCTATCAGATTTGTAGGCGCCAGATGAGCAATGGGAGATGATCAACACCAGGAAGGATAGATCAATTGCAGCTTTCATCCAGGAACTAAACCAGCACATTTGACGCCAGGAGAATCAGATGTGCGCAGGCATGATAGATCTGAAGAATGCAATGACTAGGATCACGGAACTGGAGGAAGAACTCAAGGCTACACGTGAAGATTATGAGGAGGAAATCGTCATACTAGTGGAGAAGAATGATGATCTAGAAAGGAAGCTAGGAGTATTCCTGGGAGACCCCGCACCAGGAGGAGAAGACGAAGAACCCAAGGAGATTCGCCCGGAGGACTACATCATCATCGACGACACCTCCGACCTTAGCAATGATGACTTTGAAGACGAAGCTAGAGCAGATATCATTGAGTCTTCAACTAAGGAATATTTTTAGTAGACCACCACATCAGTAGTAGTACTCCACCATGTAAATAGAGTAGTCCGAGCACTTTTACGATAGTTCTAGACCGATTGTATGCCTTGCTTGATTGATTGAGTGAAATGATTGTGTTTGTCTCATGTGCATATGGGTAGTGCTTTCTCATTAGACCTCATTCTATTCTAATCTCTCCCCTCTAAACCCATCAGATGCCTCCGAGACGTGACCCCGGATTTGCTTTCCCACCGGAGCTCACTCAGTTGATCTAGCAACAGAATACCCTGATGTAGTTGTCAGTTCAGAAACAAGGCAACAACACAACAACAATCTACCACCATCACCAGTTGACAACTTAGCCCATTTTCTGAGGTTGTAGCCGCTGGTGTTTTCCAGTAGCACCGAGCCTATAGTTGCAGATGATTGGATCCGCAGGATTGGAAGGGAGTTAACCACTGCAAGATGTACCAATGCTGAGAAGGTGCGTTTTGCCGCACATCAGTTGGATTTACCAGCAGCCTCATGGTGGGAGAATTACACTGTCACCTACCCTATAGCCACGGTGACATGGGACCAATTTCAGCAAGCCTTCCGTACAGCCCATGTTTCAACTGGAGCCATGAATTTGAAGAAGCGTGAGTTTCGCAACTTACGCCAGGGGAACCGTATTGTGGCTCAGTACGCGGATGAGTTTAGCAAGTTATCTCGCTATTCCCCTGATGATGTGGCCACAGATGCCGCAAAGCAGGAGGAGTTTATGGAAGGGCTGAATGATGAGATGAGCATGCAGTTGATGGTGGCAACATTCACCAACTACCAGGAGTTGGTAGATAAGGCTCTTATGATTGAAGGGAAGCAGCAGCAGATTGAGAGGCGTAAGAGGAAGTATGGACAAGGGAGGTATAACTCAGGAGCTCAGCAGAAGCCTCGCCTAACCCCGAACTCTGGAGGATTTGTTCATAACCATGAAGGCCACACACATAATGTAGGAAGTAACCATAATCATACTGGCCCAAGGAATGGGAATGGGAATGGAACAAGCAACAATCAGAACCGCCCCAATCCAGCCACACCCACCAAGAGAGATCTAAGCCACGTTACTTGTTTCAAGTGCGGGAAGACTGGACACTATGCCACGGAGTGCCCTGAAAGGAAGAATGGAAACGGAAATGGGAGCGCTAGAAAGAAGCCCAATCCAGTCAACAAAGGACAAGTGAACCACGTTAATGTGGAGGAGGTTGAAGAGCAGCCAGACGCGGTTATAGGTAAGTTTTTGGTTAAGTCATTTACTGCTCATGTTCTTTTTGATACTGGTGCATCGCATTCATACATATCAAGGGAATTCATGGATAAGTTTAAACTACCGACCCAAACCCTTAGGGCCCCTTTGTTAGTAAGCTCACCTAGAGCAGAGTATATGGCTAGTCGATGGTGCGACCAGATACCCTTACCCATTGGTAGCCATGTTTTTCCGTCTGACCTAATTATCTTGGAGTCACAAGGATTGGGTGTGATATTAGGAATGGACTGGATGTCAAAGTACGGAGGAAGCATTGACTGTGTTAGTAAGTCAATTTGTCTCATCACCCCGGAGGGAAAAAGGATCAAGTATATATCTAGGCATGCACCAAGAAGTAGCCAAGTAAATACCCTCATGGGAGTTGTTCAGGAGGAAGTGCCTGTAGTAAAGGATTACCCGGATGTTTTCCCAGAGGAGTTACCAGGCATGCCACCGGATCGAGATATCGAGTTTTTGATTGAGCTATTGCCAGGCACAGGGCCAATATCCAAGAGACCCTATCAGATGCCTACGAATGATCTGGAGGAGATTAAGAAACAGATCAAGGAGTTATTGGAAAAAGGATTACATTCGACGGAGTTCATCACCATGGGGAGCCCCAGTGCTTTTGGTTTAGAAGAAGGATAAATCCCTAAGGATGGTTGTTGATTATCGGGCATTGAATGAAGTGACGATCAAGAACAAGTACCCATTTCTGATGATCAGCAATCTGTTTGACCAGTTGCAAGGAGCTAAGGTGTTTTCGAAGATCGATCTGCAATCAGGATATCATCAGTTGAAGATACGAGAGAAAGATATACCAAAGACAACATTCACCACACGGTACGGGTTATACGAATATACGGTCATGTCGTTTGGACTGACTAACGCCCCTGCCCATTTCATGAGCATGATGAACAAGGTGTTCATGGAATATTTGGATAAGTTTGTTGTGGTGTTCATTGATGATATAATGGTATATTCGAAGAATGAAGAGGAGCACAAGGAGCATTTGCGTTTAGTTCTCGAGAAACTCAGGGAACATTAGTTTTATGCCAAGTTTAGCAAATGCGAGTTTTGGTTGAAGGAAGTCGGATTCCGTGGACATGTTATATCAGGAGAAGGTATAGCAGTAGACCCCACCAAGGTTCAGTCAGTCACTGAATGGTTGGCACCCACTTCAGTTAGCGAGATCCGCAGTTTTCTTGGACTCGCAGGATACTATCGGAGATTCATTGAGAATTATTCCAAGATCGCGAAGCTAATGACAGAATTATTGAAGAAGGATACCAAGTTTAAATGGATGGCAGATTGCGAGGCAAGTTTCCAGGAGCTAAAGAAACGTTTGACTACAGCCCCAGTGCTGACACTACCAGATATACGTAAGGATTTCCAAGTGTATTGCGACACCTCTCGCTTAGGACTTGGAAGTGTGCTTATGCAGGACGGAAGAGTTGTTTTGTATGCCTCGCGACAACTGAAACCGCACGAGTTGAATTATGCCACGCATGATTTGGAGTTAGCAGTCGTAGTGCATGCGTTGAAGACTTGGAGGCATTACCTTATTGGAAACCATTGTGATGTGTACACGGATCATAAGAGTTTGAAGAACATCTTCACCCAGAAGGAAATGTACCTTAGGCAGAGAAGATGGTTGGAGCTTATAAAGGATTATGACATGAAGCTGCACTATGATCCCGGAAAGGCCAATGTCGTAGCAGACGCTTCAAGCCGGAAGAGTTATGCTAATACCCTAGAAAGCATGGGATTGCCGAAGGAGTTAGCAGAGGATCTCCGGGAACTTCGTTTGGAGATTGTTCCTAGAGGTTTTGTTGCAACGATGGAGGTTCACTCTACATTGTTAGGAAATATTCAAGAAGCTCAGAAGGATGACAAAGAGATTGCCGAGATAAAAGAGAAAACGAGCGAAGGAAAGGCCAAAGGTTTTCATGAGGATGAGCATGACACCTGATGGTCTGAGGACCGTGTCTATGTGCCCAATAACACAGAGATCGGGAAGTTAATACTTCATGAGGCTCATGACTCACCATACTCGATACACCCCAGAAACACCAAGAAGTATTTGGATTTGAAGGAATGTTTCTGGTGGACAGGGATGAAGAAGGATATCGCCGAGTATGTAGCCGTATGTGATGTGTGTCAGAGAGTGAAGGCAGAGCATCAAAAGCCAGCAGGATTGCTACAGCCTATGTCGATACCCGAATGGAAGTCGGATAAACTTGGCATGGATTTTATCACTGGATTTCCCAGGACCAAATTAGGTTATGATTCTATATGGGTAGTAGTTGATCGCTTGACCAAAGTGGCACACTTTATCCAGTGAAAACAACTTATACTAGTGCAAAGTTGGCCAAGATATATATGACCAGGATCATATGTCTGCATGGAGTTTCAAGGACCATCGTATCTGATAGAGGGACATAGTTTACCTCAAAGTTTTGGCATCAATTACACCAGACCTTGGGAATGAGATTGGAGTTTAGTACAGCATTTCACCCGCAAATGGATGGACAGACCGAGAGAGTCAACCAGATTATGGAGGACATGTTGAGAGCATGTGCGCTAGATGATGGATCTAGTTGGGATGACAATTTGCCTTACGCAGAGTTCTCATACAACAATAGTTACCAAGCTAGTTTGAAGATGGCACTGTTCGAAACCCTGTATGGACGAAGGTGCAGAACACCGTTAATGTGGGATGAAGTTGGAGACCGACAGTTGTTTGGACCAGACTTGATGAAAGAGTCTGAGGAGAAAGTCAAACTGATTCGAGATAGACTGAAGATAGCTCAGTCCAAACAGAAGAGTTATGCAGATTCGAAACGCAAGGAGGTAACCTATGAAATTGGAGATAGAGCATATCTGCGAGTATCACCTTTGCGAGGAGTGAAACGTTTTCGAATTAAGGGAAAGTTAGCCCCGAGATTTGTAGGACTGTATCGTGTTTTGGAACGGATGGGAGAAGTTGCCTACAAGTTGGAGTTACCTGAAGGACTGTCAGGAGTTCACAATGTGTTTCACATTTCCCAGTTGAAGAAGTGCCATGCTGAGATGACTGATATACCGCTAAGAGACACCATACCCTTGGAGGCGATTCAGTTGGACAATGACTTGACTTATGAGGAGAAGCTAGTCAAGCTTTTGGAGTTTGCCAGTCGAGTCACCCGCAGCAAGGTTATTAAGTTTTGCAAGGTTCAATGGAACCACCATACCAAGGATGAAGCCACATGGAAATGAGAGGATGATCTTCGCAAAGACCACCCACACCTATTTTCTAGCCAACCCGAATCTCGAGGGCGAGATTCATCTTAAGGGGGGGTAGGTTTGTAACATCCCAAATTTTCAATTTGGAATGTTATGCATTAGATCATCATTGCATATCATATTTTATTGCATTTTGGTTGATCCTAGAAATCCTAAGCAACTCAAGGACCCACCGAGAGAGTTGGGGATTCCGTTATTTTCATATTTGAGCTTTTCTCGAATTATGTAAAGAGGATCGCTTCATTTTAAATTTATTTCTCTGAAATATTTCTTTTATAAAAAAATAAAAGAGAGAGGATAAAATGACTTCCTCAAAATAAAGAAATATCAGATATTTAATATTAAAATCAAATAAGTTCTTTATTCGGCGTTTCATTGCTATTTTATTTGAATTACGAAAAATATGTGTTTTTCAAAATTGCATTTTAGGCCCAAATAAATGTTCACCTTGTCCGGCTTATTTTTAGAGGACGGGGAAAATTTATATCGGGATTTTTGGAGTCCGTTTAGTTTTTTCTTTCTTTCTTTTTCTGCACATCCGAATTGTTTTTAAAAAAACACGAACCGACCTAACCGGGTCGTGTCCGTCTAGGACTCTTGGCCTGGCAATCCTTATGGAGCCACCCCTCAGCCCATCCCGAACCCCCGCCTGAACCCTAGCCGCCTGAGCCGCTGCCGCCGCACACGCCGCCG
>NC_041384.1:399711674-399728362 GCF_002162155.2 Triticum dicoccoides | reverse complement strand
GGAGCCGCACGCTGCCGCCGCTGTTACGCCGCTGTCGGTAACCGTCGCCGCCGCCGTCGGTTTTCTACGAAAAAACCGATCGGTCTTTTTAGAACCCGCGATTTTATTTTATTTTTTCTTAGTAGATTGGTTTTTTTGGGTTTAGTTATTTAGCGGACGTTTGTCCGTACGTTTGTTTTTACGAACGGTTTTCACCGTTTGTCCGCTCGTTCGTTAGCCTGTTCGTCAGCTTTCTTTAATCGGATTTTATTCGCGATTATTTCTGATCGCGATTTCTGATCTGATTTTCATTCTAGTTTATCTTTTCGCTCGTTTGTCGGAATCAGGCGATTCAAGCACCTAGATCTTCGTCTCGAGACCCTCTTTTCGTTTAACCAACTTGAACAAGCTTTTGTTACTGTAAAATTTGACCTAGGTCCAGATTAGTAAATGGATCTTGTTTCTTTTGTCGTTTGAGTTTTGTTGCTCCGTTCGATTTGATTCTTTTTGAAAACCGGAGTTCTTAAGTTGAACTTTCTGGTTGGATCTTCTTATTTGAGTTTTACCCGTGTTTATTTGCTTTAGTGCTTATGTATGCTATTGTTTGTTTGCGATAGAATTCCCGGAGTGTGAAGCGTGTTATTTGGAGTCTCTAGGTTACGCGGATCGTCGGCAAGGCAAGTAACACTTTGATCATACCCATTTATCACCCAGTTTTTATGCATTAGTTCCAATCCCCAAACATTGCATGGTTAGGATGTTATTAACATGTGGGTTGGGAAGTAGTTGATGAGGTAGAACCAATTGCCCTGTTATATTCAAACCCTTGGGAGTTACTTGTACGTGTTGCTTATATTGCTATGCTATGCTCGTAGATGTGGTTTGGGTGAGTGAAATCCATGACAGATGTGAGATTGTTAATTAATGTTTCAAATTAAGGTGGCAACTTAAATACACATCTGGGTGGATTGAGGCACCTGGAGTACCCAGTGTTGCTTGTATTTTTGGAAATCCCGGAGTACCCGTGTGATCTTCCTATGGACCGCCACCCAGGCTCAAAGGGAACTGAGATTATTCATGCTAGAAACTTCCGTGTGTAGCCACAAGCTACTATGGGCTCTAGCATAGTTAAGTAAGTTACGTGAAGCTCTTGAAGAGGTGGATCAACAGGTAGTGGGTTGTACGTTTGGTATGGTCTGCCTGGAATAGAGAGTTAATGTTTCTGAAAGACTGTGTCTCGGTCATCCGTTTCTCAAACACCATGTAGTGCGAGAACTTCAACGGAGGCGATCGAGTCTTGTGGGGAAAAGTGTGCAAACCTCTGCAGAGTGTACAAACTAATCATGGTTAGCCGTGTCCCGGTTATGGACATCTTGAGTATCTAGTACTTGGAGTATCTTAAGTATCTCATCACTCTTAAATTAATATTGTTGGGTTGATAATTACCTTAATTGGGATTGAGTTGGAGGAACCTTCTCAATGATGTTTCAACTACCATGATAGTTAAATTAAAATCTATTCCTTTGTTGTAGGGAAAAACTGGCTTTACGCAAAACTATAACCATAGAGCTTTCCACCAGCCAAATATGCATGTGGAGATAGCATTATTCTGTTCTTTTGCTCTACTGTGTTACTTTGCTAGCATATTCCATGTGCTGACCCATTTTCGGGCTGCAACGTATTATGTTGCAGACTTTTCAAACGAGGAGTAAGGTTCATTAGGTCATTGCCGTGCAGCTCAGCTATGTCGTTGGAGTTGATGGACTCACTTTATCTTCCAAGCCTTCCGCTGTTATCGTATTAGATGGCCTTAAGCCATATTTATTGTAATAAGTTCTCTATGGAGACATTCGATGTAATAAGTGTGTGATTGCTACTCTGCTATAAATCCTCGAGTACTGTGTGTGTCAGCATTACCGATCCAGGGATGACGCTGAAGCACAGGGACTTGACTGTTTGAGGTTGGGTCGCTACATAAAGGCTTTTGGAGAAGCCTGTATTTACAAGAAACTAAGTGGGCGCTTCATAGCATTTCTGATCTTATATGTAGATGACATATTGTTGATCGGAAATGATACTGAATTTCTGAATAGCATAAAAGGATACTTGAAAAAGAATTTTTTAATGAAAGACCTCAGTGAAGCTTCTTATATATTGGGCACCAAGATCTACAGAGATAGATCAAGATGCTTAATTAGACTTTCACAAAGCACATACCTTGATAAAGTTTTGAAGAAGTTCAAAATGGATCAGGCGAAGAAAGGGTTCTTGCCTGTATTACAAGGTGTGAAGTTGAGTCAGACTGAATGCCCGAACACTGCAGAAGATAGAGAGAAAATGAAAGGTGTTCCCTATGCTTCAGCCATAGGCTACGTGGGGGGGGGTCAGTTCAGGGCAGCGGTGGATGGATCCAGCTAACAGAGTGGAGCTCCATGCTTCGGGTACCATGGACGAGCTCCCTGCATCGCTCCTATTAATCCAAGATAGAGAGAGGGCTGGAGAGATTAGGGAGAGCGAGGAATAAAAGAGAGAGGGGAGGAAGAAGGAGAGTGGAACAGCCCGGGGCTCCTGCTGGTGCTCACTGGCGGCGAGGTTCGCTGGTGGCGGCGGGATCGCGAGGTGGAGGAGCGCTGAGGCTGAGGGGGGTTTGGGACTGCGGGGTCTAGCGGGGATGGACGAACAGGAGGCACGGGAGCTCTCGGCTCCATGGAGGTGCGGACGGAGAAAAGGAGTGGCGCTGGCCTCTGATGACTGCTGCCGCTTGCGGCGGTGCTCGAGACAAGCCCTCGGGCACGAGGTTGTGTAGCAGGAAGGAGGAGGTTGCGGCTCTCTGTTGCGGGGACGGGCGGCTGGATGGATCTCAGAGGGCTCGAGTTGTCTCGATGGAGGATTTGAGGGAGAGTGGGTGGCGGCTGGAGGTTGGGCAGCGCGGATCCCCAAGAAGATAGTGGCGGCGGCGGACACGGAATGGGTGGGACGTAATCCTAGATTCTAGGGTTTCTCCGATTATATAGCAGGTGAAAAATGGTTAGGTGCATTTTGGTCCCTCCGATCGTAATCGGACGGACGGGGAAAATAGGCAAGGGAGTCCAACGAGAAACCGATGATGATTTCGGGATGTTTGGGGATGATCCAAAACCAATGGTCACGACTGCTCGGGTCGGGTTCGGGATAGCTTCGGACACGCACTCGAGGGGGTCATGTTTTCAAAACTAAAAACGGAAGGAATGGGGAGAACCCGGACGGATGCAAGTTTTGAAAACATGATGATGCAATGCACATGATGACATGACAAGATGCAACACGCAAGTGAATGACATGTCAAACGACGGTGCATAACTGGAAGACACCTGGCGCAACGGTCTCAGGGCGTTACAACACTCCACCACTACAAGAGGATCTCGTCCCGACATCTAGGATGGCACCAGGGAGAAGCGGAAGAGGAAGAGGTAAAACAAAGTTGCTTCTTGGACAAACGAGTGAAACCAAAGAACCTTGAGAGGTTAAACAATTTGAAAGAAAGGATACAACGAAGATGAACAAAGTTGAAAACACTCTGTTAGAAAAGAGGAACAACGAACATTACTAGAACCTTGTAGGTTAAAAGACATAAGAGAAAGGGTTACAATGGACAAAAAGTACATTCAAGCACTCCGGTAGAAATGAGATGTCCAAGGAACGATAAAGATCAATTACGACAACACTTGACATTGAAGCAACTCGAATACCACAACTCCAAAACAAAACAAAGCATTGTCATAGGAGATAAGCCGGAAACAAACATATGATAGATCCCATATCGTATCATGTGTCTATTGGAAAGATATTCTAGGAGCTACTTGAATTCAGGTATCATGTATGCAATGCTGTGTACCAGACCTGATGTGTGCCTTGCTATAAGTTTAGCAGGGAGGTAGCAAAGTAATCCAGGAGTGGATCACTGGACAGCGGTCAAGAACATCCTGAAATACCTGAAAAGGACAAAGGATAAGTTTCTCGTATATGGAGGTGACAAAGAGCTCGTCATAAATGGTTACATCGATGCAAGCTTTGACACTGATCCAGATGACTCCAAGTCACAAACCAGATACATTTTTTCATTAAATGGTGGAGCTGTCAGTTGGTGTAGTTCCAAGCAGACCGTCGTGGCGGGATCTACGTGTGAAGCGGAATACATAGCTGCTTCGGAAGCAGCAAATGAAGGAGTCTGGATGAAGGAGTTCATATCTGATCTAGGTGTCATACCTAGTGCATCGGGTCCAATGAAAATCTCTTGTGACAATACTGGTGCAATTGCCTTGGCAAAGTAATCCAGATTTCACAAGAGAACCAAGCACATTAAGAGATGCTTCAATTCCATCCGCAATCAGTCTAGGAGGGTGACATAGAGATTTGCAAGATACATATGGATCTGAGTGTTGCAGACCCATTGACTAATCCTCTCTCACGAGCAAAACATGATCAGCACCAAGACTCCATGGGTGTTAGAATCATTACAATGCAATCTAGATTATTGATTCTAGTGCAAGTGGGAGACTGAAGGCAATATGTCCTAGAGGAAATAATAAAGTTGTTATTTATATTTCCTTATATCATGATAAATGTTTATTATTCATGCTAGAATTTTATTGACCGGAAACTTAGTACATGTGTGAATACATAGACAAACAGAGTGTCACTAGTTTGCCTCTACTTGACTAGCCCATTGAATCAATGATGGTTATGTTTCCTACCCATAGACATGAGTTGTCAATTTATTAACAGAATCACATCATTAGAAAATGATGTGATTGACTTGACCCATCTGTTAGCTTAGCAAAATGATCATTTAGTTTGTTGCTTTTGCTTTCTCCATAACTATACATGTTCCTATGACTATGAGATCATGCAACTCCCAAATACCAGAGGAACACTTTGTGTGCTACCAAACATCAGAACGTAACTGGGTGATTATAAAGGTGCTCTACAGGTGTCTCCAATGGTGTTTGTTGAGTTGGCATGGATCGAGATTAGGATTTGTCACTCTGATTGTCAGAGAGGTATCTGTGGGCCCTCTCGGTAATGCACATCACTATAAGCCTTGCAAGCAATGTGACTATGAGTTAGTAACGGGATATTGCATTACGGAATGATTAAAGAGCATTGCCGGTAACAAGATTGATCTAGGTATTGAGATACCGACGATCGAATCTCGGGCAAGTAACATCCTATGACAAAGGGAACAACGTATACCGTTATGCGGTTTGACCGATAAAGATCTTCGTAGGATATGTAGGAAATAATATGAGCATCCAGGTTCCGCTATTGGTTATTGACCGGAGATGAGTCTCGGTCATGTCTACATAGTTCTCGAACCCGTAGGGTCCGCAAGCTTAACGTTCGGTGATGATTGGTATTACGAGTTTATGTGTTTTAATGTACCGAAGGTAGTTCGGAGTCCCGGATTTGATCACGGACATGAAGAGGAGTCTCGAAAAGGTCGAGGCATAAAGATCGATATATTGGAAACCTATATTTGGACATCGGAATGGTTCCGAGTGGTTCGGGCATTTTTTGGAGTACCGGGAGGTTACCGGAACCCCCCGGGGAGTATATGGGCCTTTTGGGCCTTAGTGGAATAGGGAGAGGGAAGGGAAAAGAGGGAGGCGCGCCTCCAAGCCCAATCTGAATTGGGAGGGGGGCCGGCCCCCTTTCCTTCCTCCCTCTCTCCTCCTTCCTTCCTCTCCTACTCCTACTTCTACTAGGAAATGGGGGAATCCTACTCCCGGACACACAAGTTGATCAGTTGATCTTTTAGCCGTGTGTGGTGCCCCCCTCCACCATAATCCACCTCGGTTATATCATAGCGGTGCTTAGGTGAAGCCCTGTTCCGGTAGCAACATCATCACCGTCATCACGTCATCGTGCTGACGAAACTCTCCCATGAAGCTCTACTAGATCATGAGTTTGCGGGACGTCACCGAGCTGAACATGTGTAGATCACGGAGGTGTCGTACCTTTGGTGCTAGATCGGTCAATCATGAAGATGTATGACTACATCAATCATGTTGTCATAATGCTTACGCTTATCGTCTACGAGGGTACATAGACGATACTCTCCCCTCTCGTTCCTATGCATCACCATGATCTTGCGTGTGCGTAGGAAAATTTTGAAATTACTACGTTTCCCAACAAAAAATAGTTTGGAACCCACGGAAATATGCGAAATTTCGTTTAAATTTTTAACCCTTGCTCTGGCCAGCAAAAAAGGGACTTTAATAAATTTCATAAGAAGTTGCAATGAGCTATATATAAATTATTAAAAAATATGGAATGGTCTGACTTGTTGTCACATCCCTAGTCTGGTATGACCTAGGCTAGCTAGCCATTTGTGCATCATATTTAAATTTCATTTAAATTTGAAATGAGGATTGGTGGAACCCTCAGAATCATTTTTGAAAATGACCCAAATAAAAATTTCTCCAAAAGGGTCCAAGAAAATGCTCATGTTGCCCTCTGAAAATATTGGACAGAGATAAAAATCAAAACAATATTTTTAGGAGCTCATGGACATTTATTTTGGCCATTTGGATTAATTCGATAAATATTTGCATTGGAAATATATTTCTATATATATGAAATATGGTCCAAAAATTATGCCAATTATAAAAGAGCTCTGGAATAATACCATTAGCCCCTACAAAAATTGGCATAATAAAATAAAATGGTTTAGTATTTTTATTAAACCAAACAAATGCCAGAAAAGTAGAAAAGAAAACAAATTAGAAAAACGCCTACCAGTGCTCACCTGAGGCCTGGCACTGTGCGGCCCAGCTGGCCGGCCCAGCCGACTGGCTAGCGCCAGTCGTCCTCCACCTCCCGCCAGGAGGCCAGGGCGTGTGGCCGACGTGTGCGCACCGCCGTGCCGCCACGGCACCTGCCTGTCTGTCCTCCCCCCCGACGCCTAGACGTTCGGAACGTCGCCACGCAGCCGCCCCGGTCCTTTTCCCCTCTCTCTCGCTCTCCCTCCCCTACATCTCTCCCTCTCCCCGCGCCCGAAGCGCTGCCGTCGCCGCCGCACGCCGTGGCCATAGCCACCGCCTCCCCCTCGCCTCCCCGTCGTGCCCAGGAGCTCCGCCTCGTCGCCAGCTACCTCCTCGCCTAGCCACGCAAGCCGGAGTGCCCAGAGGAGCCGCCATCGCCGTCATCTTCGTCGTCGGCCGCCCGAGATCGTCGGCGCCCGTCCGTCGTCTCCGGCCTTCCCCGAGCAAGCTGACCAGCCCATCGACCTCCCCGTGAGCCTCTGCTTCGAACCCCTCTCCTCCTCCTCGCGATTACGCCGTCTAGGCCTCAATTCCGCCATGGCCGAAGCTCGCCTCCGCTCGAGCTTGTCGCCGGCGTTGCTCCGGCGACCCTTTGGCCACGCCAGTGCACCTAGCACTCTCGCCGCACCTCGTAGTGCCCTGCTAGCGCTTTAGTTCGCGCATTTGCACGCTGCAGCCGCGCCCCCGAACTCAGCCGAACTCCGGCGGCCGCAAACGTGGTCGCCGACGTCGTTCTCGGCCACCCCAGCTCCGGCCGAGGGCACTACTCGACGCGCCGCATCGCCAGCTCTTTGAAGAGCCTAATCACGCCCCGAACGGAGCCCTGTGGGTGATTCCCGCGGCGTTCCGCCGTCTCGGGCCTCGCCGGCGGCTAAACGCCGGCGAGTTGACCGGGTTTGACCCCCCAGGGTCGCTGACCAGTGGGCCCGACCCCCCCCTAACCTTTTAATTAAATTAAATTAACCCCTGTTAACCCCCCTGTCACTGACATGTGGGTCCCACACGTCAGGTTTGACCCGGACCAGCCCAGTTGACCGCTGACGTCGTGCTGACGTCATGCTGACGCAATTATATATTTTCTGGAATTAAAATAATTCAGAAAATCCAGAAAATGATTTAAACTTCAAAAATTCATAACAATTCAACCGTAGCTCAGATTAAAATAATTTATATATGAAAAATTATCAGAAAAATGCAACCTTTCCATCTGTACTAGTTTCATGCATGAAAAACCAACTTATACATGCTGAATATGGGAAAACACATTAGGGCATATATAAGAGACTTAATTTAGAAATGCATTTGAACCTTTGGTTCAAATGGACTTCAAACCAAATGTTTACTAGATGCATTAGCTCAAACAGCATCACATCTACATGCCATGTTCATGCATCATATTGTTGCATATGATTGTGTATTGATTGCCGGCACCGTTCCTTCTCGATAGGTCCTGCTCCGGAGACGTTCCAGAGTACCTGTCTGTGAAGCAGTGCCTCCCTTGTTGTTTTACCAGGCAAGCAAACCCCCTTGTTCATTTCGATAAAACCCTACTCTCTCGCTCCTGCTCTCAGTTATTGCATTAGGACAACAACGATTCATCTGCTACTTTGTGCTGCGGTAGTTGAACCCATTCCTCTGCATGACCTGTCATTGCCACAGTAAATAGTTGAAACCCACTAGCATGTGTAGGAGTTGATTGAAGCCATTGTTGTGTTCCTACCATGCTATGACTGCTATTGCTTAGAGTTGTGTCAGGTCTGGTTCATTGGGAATGAATTGGAGTGTTACGATATGTTCTGATGCTGAGAGTGAAGTGTGTGAACACGATTTGGTAAAGGTAGCGGTGAGAGGCCGTGTAGGAGTACATGGTGGGTTGTCTCACTGGAACCGTCCTTAAGCACTGAGTTCTATGTATGTTGTCCAATGACTCGATACTACCACACATTGGGTTCCGGTAACTCGACCCCTCTCGACTTATTAACCAACTTGGTCTCTGTCCAGGAGTCGCAACTAGTTTCTGGTGTTTGTAGGTAGTGCTATTTTTCTACCAAGTGGCACCCGGCAGGGTGGGCTTGGGACAGACTAGGCACACGTGGCCTGGTGTACCGAGTGGCACCCGGATGGTGGGCTCGGGAACCCTGTACACATCGTTTGGGGCCGTGAGCGACACCCCGGCCGGATCTCCTTGCGGATGAAACCCGAATAGGCGATAAACCTGGGCTAGAGTCTTGTGTGGTTAGTCAGGTTGTGGCCGACACCCTCGCCAGGCTTCCGCTTGAAGGTTGCCGAGATACATGACGTGTACATGGCGGTAAGTGGCGAGAGCGTGTGTGAAGAAGTACACCCCTGCAGGGTTAACATGATCTATTCGAATAGCCGGGTCCGCGGTTATGGACTTCTTGGATGCTTACATGGTACATAGACAACTTGAAGTGGATACTCTAAAATGCTCAAGACAAGTGTGAGTGCTATGGATGGCCTTCTCGGAGGGAGACGGGGATGAATCCATAGTAGTGTATTGTATGGTGATTAGTGGACTCGTGTACGTTGTTTCACCTCCAGAGTTTCTGGTAGTCGTAGAACAGGATAGCCACAGAGTCAAAGCTGGCTTGCTGCAACTAAACCCCACATTACCCTCTTGATACAAAAGCATGTACGATAGGATCTGATGTAAGTCTTGCTGAGTACCTTTGTACTCATGTTGCTTTATTTATGTTTTTGCAGCTGAGACTTCGGTCTTACTAGTGTTCTCGTGGACTTCGACTAGTAGCTAGTACCTCAGCTACGATCTTGATCGGATGGTGTAGATAGTCAGGCTCTTCAGCCTTTTTCATTTGTAGATGTCTGTACTCAGACATGTAATGCTTCCGCTTGTTGCTTGATTGCTCTGACTGTTGGGTCATGTGACCCCTGTTTGTAATAATGCTGTGACGGCTCTTCCGAGCCTTTATCTATATGAGTTGTTGAGTTATGCTGTGATGCCATGTTGTACAGCACATACTTGCATGTTATGCGTACGTGTAATGTGTATTGCTATGTGTGGGATCTGACTATCTAGTTGTTTATTCTTAGTAGCCTCTCTTACCGGGAAATGTCTCCTAGTGCTTCCACTGAGCCCTGGTAGCTTGCTACTGCTCCGGAACACTTAGGCAGGCCGGCATGTGTCCTTCTTCGATCATGTGTCTGTCCCTTCGGGGAAATGTCACGCGATGAATACCGGAGTCCTGCTAGCCCGCTAGAGCCCGGTTCACCGGAGTCCTGTTAGCCCAGTGCTACAGCCTGGATTCACTCGCTGATGACCGACACGTTCGATGCTGGGTCATGAATGCCTGTCCCTGTAAGTTAGTGCCACTTTGGGTTTACGACAAGCCATGTCAGCCCGGGCTCTTTATCATATGGATGCTAGCGACACCATCATATACGTGTGCCAAAATGCGCAAATGGTCCCGGGCAAAGGTAAGGCGACACCCGTGGGGATACCGTGCGTGAGGCCGCAAAGCGATATGAGGTATTACATGCTAGATTGATGTGGCATTGAGTCGGGGTCCTGACAGCGTTGGTATCAGAGCCTGACTGCCTGTAGGTTTACCAAGCCATACTGGTCGAAGTTGAGTCTAGAAATTCTTTAGTTATGTAAGGGAATTGTTTGTGGGAAGGAACGTAAGGCTCTTTTTACTCCTTTACCTCATGGCCTTCTGATCTGAGTCATCCTATCTTTCCGACGGGGTTAAGGAACTAGGCTTCTCTTCCGTCTATCAGGATCACGTGTTACTACTCCGTAGTTCCATAAGACTGGTTGATCAGAGTCATACCCCAGTTTCGAGTATTTCCGGTGTAATCTGTTTAGTACTATCCCAGAACCTTGAGTGGTGATGTTGAGTTGTTGTACCACCCCATTTTTAGTAGGATGTCTCATTCTGAGCATTTTACTGCCGTTATGCTGCCGGATTTTCCCTAGGGGTTCGAGTGATACTAATTCCTTGTCCTACATTCTACAGTCCATAGTTGTTGCTGATTCCGTCCTTGATTCGTTTCTCAGGATGTCATCAGCCAAGCGAAGTTCCGTTGCTCGTAACCAGAACCACGGAGATGGTAGGGATGAGGATCCTCCCGACCAGCCTTCGTTGACAGAGTTCATGCTAGAGATGGAGAGGAACAAGCGTGAGTCCAACCGCTTGTTGGCACGTATCGAGAAGAACACCGCACATCAGTTCAAAGGATCTGTGACCATTCATGACTTCATCCGCTTGCACCCACCCACCTTTCATCATTCCATTGAGCCACTCGATGCAGATGACTGGCTCCATAGCATCACCCATAAGCTGCGTTCCGCGAACGTAGCTGAAGATGACAAGGTCACTTATGCCACATATCACCTGGAAGGTCCTGCTAGTCTTTGGTGGCAGAACTATGAGGCTATGCTTCTAGCTGGCCAGATTCCTACCTGGAAGGATTTCACTGAGGCTTTTCGCGAGCATCACATTCCCCAGGCCCTCATTGATCGCAAGAGAGAAGAGTTCTGTAGTTTCACCCAGAGTAAGATGGCTGTTGATGCTTATAGCAGAGAGTTCGAGAACCTCGCCCGTTATGCCACAGAAGAAGTGTCCATGGATGCTAAGAAGCAGGCTAGGTTCCGGAAGGGTCTCAACCCCAAGTTGCGTCGTGATCTCCACCTGCATCATTGTGATACATTCCAAGCCCTTGTGAACAAGGCCATCAATGCAGAGACAGCTCAACTCACTTACGAGGAGTCTCATAAGCACACCCGTGATTTGGGATCCTCCTCTGGCTCTAGTTCCCTGAAACGCCGGATTTAGGTTCCAAACTCCGCTCTTCCTTCCGGTTATACACCGAGGTCATCTCATGTGGTGCCTCCTCCAGCTCAGTCGTATGTTCCACCCAGGCCCACTGGTAGACCGCTTGTTAGTGCGGGTCCCCGTCCAACCTCAGGGACTTGCTTCACATGCGGGAAGCCAGGACACTATGCACGTGACTGCTCTCAGACTAGTTATGCTCCACCCCAGCCCGAGAAGACTGTTGGCTGCGTTAAGCCATCACGCAAGATGATCAGTGCCAAGTCAGTTTCCACTGAACGTGGACGTGTGCATCACGTCTCAGCTAAAGACGCTCATGATGATCCGGATGTCGTTCTTGGTACACTCCTTGTCAATTGTCACCCAGCATCAGTTCTATTCGATACTGGAGCATCTCACTCCTTCATTTCTGAAGGCTATGCTCGTTTGCACGACATGTCATTTTGTGATATGCCAACTCCGCTTGAAATCCAAACCCCAGGGTCTAGATGGCAGACCACCAGAATCAGCCATGGTAATGAAATCCTTGTTGATAGACTTGTATTCCTTGCATCATTTGTAGCCCTCAAGTCTTCAGATATTAACATCATCTTGGGTATGGACTGGATGACAGCTCATCATGCCAAGATTGATTGTTACACAAGATCTGTTCAGCTTACACACCCATCTGGCAAGTTAGTCACCGTCTCCACTAGAGTTGCAAAGCGTCAGCTCTATTCTCTTAATGTCAGCCCTCTTCCAGACCTTGAAGATATCCCGGTAGTCCGTGACTTTCCGGATGTCTTTCCAGAGGAACTGCCAGGTGTTCCACCTGACAGAGACGTAGAGTTCGTCATAGATCTTATTCCAGGAACTGCTCCAATCTCCCGAAGACCTTACAAGATGGCACCCTTAGAACTAGCCGAGCTTAAGAAACAACTCGATGAGTCCTTGCAAAAGGGTTTCATCCGTCCTAGCTCTTCTCCTTGGGCTTGCCCCGTCCTCTTCATCAAGAAGAAGGATGGTACGGACCGGATGGTTGTAGATTATCGTCCCGTTAATTTGGTCACGATAAAGAACAAGTATCCGCTTCCCAGGATCAACGACTTGTATGATCAGCTCGCTGGATCCTCAGTCTTCTCCAAGATGGATTTAAGATTAGGCTACCATCAAATCAAGATCAGAAACGGGGACATTCCCAAGACAGCTTTTGTCACTCGTTATGGCCAGTACGAGTACACCGTCATGTCCTTCGGCCTAATCAACGCCCCAGCCACATTCTCCCGCTTGATGAACTCGATCTTCATGGAGTACTTAGATAAGTTCGTCGTGGTTTACCTCGATGATATTCTTATTTACTCGAAGAACGAGGAAGAGCATGCCGAACATCTTAGACTTGTGTTAGAAAAACTCAGAGAGCACCGCCTTTATGCCAAGTTCTCCAAGTGTGAATTTTGGTTGCCAGAAGTGACCTATTTAGGCCACGTAATCTCTGGTAAGGGCATTGCTGTCAATCCCGAGAGAGTTCAAGCCGTTCTCGATTGGACTCCACCTGAGACTGTTAAACAAGTTAGGAGTTTCCTTGGTCTAGCCAGCTATTGTCGCCGCTTTGTTGAAAACTTCTCCAAAGTAGCCAAACCCCTCACGGAACTTCTCAAGAAAGATAAAAAGTTCGAGTGGTCCCCACAGTGTGAGTACAGTTTTCAGGAACTGAAAAGACGCCTGACTTCTGCTCCCATACTTGTGCCACCGGATTTCACTAAAGACTTTATTATCTACTGCGACGCCTCACGACAGGGACTAGGTTGCATTCTTATGCAGGATCGTCATGTGATTGCCTATGCATCCCGACAGTTGCATCCACATGAGGAGAATTATCCTACACATGATCTAGAGCTTGCAGCCGTAGTCTATGCCCTCAAGACCTGGCGACATTACCTCCTTGGTAAACGTTGCGAGATCTACACCGATCACCAGAGTCTCAAGTATATCTTCACCCAACCAGATTTGAACCTTAGGCAAAGACGTTGGTTGGAGTTGATCACAGATTATGATCTAGGGATTACCTACACCCCAGGCAAAGCCAATGTCATGGCTGATGCTCTAAGCCGTAAATCCTATTGCAACAATCTCATGTTGCAGCAAGGCCAACCACTTCTCCATGAGGAATTCTGTAAGCTTAATCTTCACATTGCTCCTCACGGATTCCTTTCTACCTTGGTGGCGAAACCTACCCTTGTGGATCTTATCATAGAAGCCCAGAAGCATGATACAGGGATTACCCGGATCAAGAGAAACATTAAGAAGGGAGTTGGTGGATGTTTCTCTATGGATGATCATGGTGTTGTTCTCTTTGAGAATCGCTTGGTGGTTCCCAAGAAGCAACATCTTCGTCAGTTGATTCTTAAGGAGGCGCATGAATCTCCTCTCACGATTCATCCCGGTAGTACTAAGATGTATCAGGACCTACACCAGAGGTTCTGGTGGACTAGGATGAAGAGAGAAATCGCTGAGTTCATTGCTAAATGTGACGTTTGTCGTCGCGTTAAGGCAGAGCATCAAAGACCTGCTGGCACCCTTCAGCCTTTAGCTATTCCTGAATGGAAATGGGATAAAGTTGGTATGGACTTCATCACCGGCTTTCCCAGGACCAAGAGAGGGAATAACGCTATCTTCGTAGTCGTTGATCGTCTTTCCAAAGTGGCTCACTTCCTTCCTGTTCGAGAGAGTATCACTGCTAGTCAGCTCGCTGACTTATATATTTCTCGAATAGTGTCACTCCATGGTGTTCCACTAGAGATCAATTCGGACCGTGGCAGTCTTTTCACTTCTCATTTCTGGGAGAGTTTCCAAACTGCCATGGGAACCCATCTTTCCTTCAGTACCGCTTTCCACCCTCAGTCGAGTGGTCAGGTGGAACGGGTCAATCAAATTCTCGAAGACATGCTCAGAGCTTGCGTTATCTCATTCGGTATGGATTGGGAGAAATGTCTTCCTTTTGCCGAGTTTGCTTATAACAATAGCTATCAATCCAGCCTCAAGAAATCTCCTTTTGAGGTTCTCTACGGACGAAGATGTCGAACACCTTTGAACTGGTCAGAAACCGGTGAAAGACAATTCTTTGGACCGGATATGATCCAGGAGGCAGAAGAGCAAGTTCGCATCATTCGTGAGAATTTGAAAACAGCCCAGTCTCGTCAGAAGAGCCAGTACGATCGTCATCATAAGGATATGACCTATGAGATTGGCGACCAAGCTTACCTTCGGGTTACTCCTTTGAAGGGTACCCATCGTTTCGGTATCAAGGGCAAGTTGGCTCCTCGTTACATTGGTCCTTTTCGTATTCTCGCTAAACGAGGAGAGGTTGCCTACCAATTGGAACTACCCCCACATCTTTCTCGAGTTCATGATGTCTTCCACGTCTCTCAACTCAGGCGTTGCTTCTCGGATCCCATCCGCGGAGTGGACCACGAAACGCTTGATCTCCAAGATAACCTCACATACCGAGAGTACCCGGTTCGCATTCTTGATCAAGCAGAGCGTGTTACCCGACGTCAGAACATCAAGTTTCTCAAAGTTCAGTGGTCTCATCATTCCGAGAGAGAAGCTACTTGGGAGCGAGAAGATCGTCTTCGACTGGAGTACCCCGCTTTCTTTCCGTCGACCCCTGAATCTCGGGACGAGATTCTTTCAAGTGGGGGCGAGTTGTCACATCCCTAGTCTGGTATGACCTAGGCTAGCTAGCCATTTGTGCATCATATTTAAATTTCATTTAAATTTGAAATGAGGATTGGTGGAAACCTCAGAATCATTTTTGAAAATGACCCAAATAAAAATTTCTCCAAAAGGGTCCAAGAAAATGCTCATGTTGCCCTCTGAAAATATTGGACAAAGATAAAAATCAAAACAATATTTTTAGGAGCTCATGGACATTTATTTTGGCCATTTGGATTAATTCGATAAATATTTGCATTGGAAATATATTTCTATATATATGAAATATGGTCCAAAAATTATGCCAATTATAAAAGAGCTCTGGAATAATACCATTAGCCCCTACAAAAATTGGCATAATAAAATAAAATGGTTTAGTATTTTTATTAAACCAAACAAATGCCAGAAAAGTAGAAAAGAAAACAAATTAGAAAAACGCCTACCTGTGCTCACCTGAGGCCTGGCACTGTGCGGCCCAGCTGGCCGGCCCAGCCGACTGGCTAGCGCCAGTCGTCCTCCACCTCCCGCCAGGAGGCCAGGGCGTGTGGCCGACGCGTGCGCACCGCCGTGCCGCCACGGCACCTGCCTGCCTGTCCTCCCCCCCGACGCCTGGACGTGCGGAACGTCGCCACGCAGCTGCCCCGGTCCTTTTCCCCTCTCTCTCTCGCTCTCCCTCCCCTGCATCTCTCCCTCTCCCCGCGCCCGAAGCGCTGCCGTCGCCGCCGCACGCCGTGGCCATAGCCACCGCCTCCCCCTCGCCTCCCCGTCGTGCCCAGGAGCTCCGCCTCGTCGCCAGCTACCTCCTCGCCTAGCCACGCAAGCCGGAGTGCCCCGAGGAGCCGCCATCACCGTCATCTTCGTCGTCGGCCGCCCGAGATCGTCGGCGCCCGTCCGTCGTGCCCGAGCAAGCTGACCAGCCCATCGACCTCCCCGTGAGCCTCTGCTTCGAACCCCTCTCCTCCTCCTCGCGATTACGCCGTCTAGGCCTCAATTCCGCCATGGCCGAAGCTCGCCTCCGCTCGAGCTTGTCGCCGGCGTTGCTCCGGCGACCCTTTGGCCACGCCAGTGCACCTAGCACTCTCGCCGCACCTCGTAGTGCCCTGCTAGCGCTTTAGTTCGCGCATTTGCACGCTGCAGCCGCGCCCCCGAACACAGCCGAACTCCGGTGGCCGCAAACGTGGTCGCCGACGTCGTTCTCGGCCACCCCAGCTCCGGCCGAGGGCACTACTCGACGCGCCGCATCGCCAGCTCTTTGAAGAGCCTAATCACGCCCCGAACGGAGCCCTGTGGGTGATTCCCGCGGCGTTCCGCCGTCTCGGGCCTCGCCGGCGGCTAAACGCCGGCGAGTTGACCGGGTTTGACCCCCCAGGGTCGCTGACCAGTGGGCCCGACCCCCCCC
>NC_041384.1:399691521-399711530 GCF_002162155.2 Triticum dicoccoides | reverse complement strand
TGTGGGTCCCACACGTCAGGTTTGACCCGGACCAGCCCAGTTGACCGCTGACGTCGTGCTGACGTCATGCTGACGCAATTATATATTTTCTGGAATTAAAATAATTCAGAAAATCCAGAAAATGATTTAAACTTCAAAAATTCATAACAATTCAACCGTAGCTCAGATTAAAATAATTTATATATGAAAAATTATCAGAAAAATGCAACCTTTCCATCTGTACTAGTTTCATGCATGAAAAACCAACTTATACATGCTGAATATGGGAAAACACATTAGGGCATATATAAGAGACTTAATTTAGAAATGCATTTGAACCTTTGGTTCAAATGGACTTCAAACCAAATGTTTACTAGATGCATTAGCTCAAACAGCATCACATCTACATGCCATGTTCATGCATCATATTGTTGCATATGATTGTGTTTTGATTGCCGGCACCGTTCCTTCTCGATAGGTCCTGCTCCAGAGACGTTCCAGAGTACCTGTCTGTGAAGCAGTGCCTCCCTTGTTGTTTTACCAGGCAAGCAAACCCCCTTGTTCATTTAGATAAAACCCTACTCTCTCGCTCCTGCTCTCAGTTATTGCATTAGGACAACAACGATTCATCTGCTACTTTGTGCTGCGGTAGTTGAACCCATTCCTCTGCATGACCTGTCATTGCCACAGTAAATAGTTGAAACCCACTAGCATGTGTAGGAGTTGATTGAAGCCATTGTTGTGTTCCTACCATGCTATGACTGCTATTGCTTAGAGTTGTGTCAGGTCTGGTTCATTGGGAATGAATTGGAGTGTTACGATATGTTCTGATGCTGAGAGTGAAGTGTGTGAACACGATTTGGTAAAGGTAGCGGTGAGAGGCCGTGTAGGAGTACATGGTGGGTTGTCTCACTGGAACCGTCCTTAAGCACTGAGTTCTATGTATGTTGTCCAATGACTCGATACTACCACACATTGGGTTCCGGTAACTCGACCCCTCTCGACTTATTAACCAACTTGGTCTCTGTCCAGGAGTCGCAACTAGTTTCTGGTGTTTGTAGGTAGTGCTATTTTTCTACCAAGTGGCACCCGGCAGGGTGGGCTTGGGACAGACTAGGCACACGTGGCCTGGTGTACCGAGTGGCACCCGGATGGTGGGCTCGGGAACCCTGTACACATCGTTTGGGGCCGTGAGCGACACCCCGGCCGGATCTCCTTGCGGATGAAACCCGAATAGGCGATAAACCTGGGCTAGAGTCTTGTGTGGTTAGTCAGGTTGTGGCCGACACCCTCGCCAGGCTTCCGCTTGAAGGTTGCCGAGATACATGACGTGTACATGGCGGTAAGTGGCGAGAGCGTGTGTGAAGAAGTACACCCCTGCAGGGTTAACATGATCTATTCGAATAGCCGGGTCCGCGGTTATGGACTTCTTGGATGCTTACATGGTACATAGACAACTTGAAGTGGATACTCTAAAATGCTCAAGACAAGTGTGAGTGCTATGGATGGCCTTCTCGGAGGGAGACGGGGATGAATCCATAGTAGTGTATTGTATGGTGATTAGTGGACTCGTGTACGTTGTTTCACCTCCAGAGTTTCTGGTAGTCGTAGAACAGGATAGCCACAGAGTCAAAGCTGGCTTGCTGCAACTAAACCCCACATTACCCTCTTGATACAAAAGCATGTACGATAGGATCTGATGTAAGTCTTGCTGAGTACCTTTGTACTCATGTTGCTTTATTTATGTTTTTGCAGCTGAGACTTCGGTCTTACTAGTGTTCTCGTGGACTTCGACTAGTAGCTAGTACCTCAGCTACGATCTTGATCGGATGGTGTAGATAGTCAGGCTCTTCAGCCTTTTTCATTTGTAGATGTCTGTACTCAGACATGTAATGCTTCCGCTTGTTGCTTGATTGCTCTGACTGTTGGGTCATGTGACCCCTGTTTGTAATAATGCTGTGACGGCTCTTCCGAGCCTTTATCTATATGAGTTGTTGAGTTATGCTGTGATGCCATGTTGTACAGCACATACTTGCATGTTATGCGTACGTGTAATGTGTATTTCTATGTGTGGGATCTGACTATCTAGTTGTTTATTCTTAGTAGCCTCTCTTACCGGGAAATGTCTCCTAGTGCTTCCACTGAGCCCTGGTAGCTTGCTACTGCTCCGGAACACTTAGGCAAGCCGGCATGTGTCCTTCTTCGATCCTGTGTCTGTCCCTTCGGGGAAATGTCACGCGATGAATACCGGAGTCCTGCTAGCCCGCTAGAGCCCGGTTCACCGGAGTCCTATTAGCCCAGTGCTACAACCTGGATTCACTCGCTGATGACCGACATGTTCGATGCTGGGTCATGAATGCCTGTCCCTGTAAGTTAGTGCCACTTTGGGTTTACGACAAGCCATGTCAGCCTGGGCTCTTTATCATATGGATGCTAGCGACACCATCATATACGTGTGCCAAAATGCGCAAACGGTCCCGGGCAAAGGTAAGGCGACACCCGTGGGGATACCGTGCGTGAGGCCGCAAAGCGATATGAGGTATTACATGCTAGATCGATGTGGCATCGAGTCGGGGTCCTGACACTTGTGGGCCTATTAAGTTGACACGTATGCAAGATTTTTTACTTATTATATACATGAACAAACGATTCTAGTAGACATAACCGTTGGATGTCAATCCAATGGCCGTCATGTTTATTCAATCTCTGATCTTCTTGCTCCAGCTACCAAATCCAGCGCCAGCGGGACTGCCTGATCCCGCCTCCCGTGGCCGACTGTGGTGCCGCGCAGGCCTCACCGCCCCCTACTACTCCCACCGCTCACCAGGACATCCCTCCACTGTTGTGGCTTCGCCGCCTCCGGGTCATTCCCTTCCTAGGTCTCGCTGTCGTCCATTGCCCTAGTGTTCTCGGCACGGCATGGTCAACATTGTCAACAACGACAACATCAGAAGAGGGATGTACATTGAGAGGCTGGCAGTTGGGACCCACATGGTCCATGGCTGCACACAAGTAAGTACCTCCTTATTACGACAAAAAGAATTAATACTCCCGCTGACAGCTCGGACCCACCAGTTATATCCTCGCACGCAAGGAAGTGCCTCCTTATTACGCACAAAAAATGAATACTCCCCCTGCTAGCTGGGACCCACCATAGTTGGAGGCTGACTTGTAGGCCTACTAAGTTGACGCAGACAGAGGGCTTTATCAATTTAGTCAACAAATGATTCTATCACCAGTGGTCGTTGGATTGTTAACATCCAACGGTCGTCCTGCTTCTTCAACCTCTGATTTTCTTGCTCTAGTCGACCAAACCACCACGTCCTCTTGCCTCCCGTGGCCGGCTGTGCTGCCGTGGAGGCCTCACCGCGCCCTACTACTCCCACCGTTGGCCAGGCCCTGCGGCGGCGGCAGCCTCACACCGCAGCCGAACGAGTGAACTCTCGTACTCCTCTCCGCATGGGCTTCCACTGCCACATCTTCCCCGGATCCGCGTCATCCCCTTACTAGGCCTTGTCGTCGTCCACTGCCCTAGTGTTGTCATTGCGGCATGGTCAACGTGGTCAAGGAACGACTTCCATCAGAAGAGTACTCTACGTGGAGAGGCTGACAGCTGGTTCCATGGCATCAGCAAGGAAGTGCCTCCTTATTACGGGCAAAATAATTATTCCTCCACTTGACAGCAGGGACCCACCAGACGGGCCACCATATTTCACAAAAAAATGTTTCCCCCATGACTGATGGGACCCACCAGCTACATCTTCGCACGCAAGGAAGTGCCTGACAGTCGGGGCCCACCTGGTCGAAGCGTACGTAGCGTTGTCATTCTAGTCGCGAATTTGTACATACATACTGGTCGATCGGTCTGTCTGCAGGCTGCAGTGATGAACCGTGGCCGTGTAAGGAAGGGCACATGTCGTAGTAGAGGCGCGCACATGTGGTAGTAGAAGCGCTCACGTAGCACGTCACACAATCCTATTAATATCGTGTAGACGTAGGTACAGCGGCCAGGGTGCAAGGAAGTAAATACGGCCACGTACGTACATACGGGCGGGATCTCGAACGCCTACTCGCGCATACGTATGGCCAGGACTCGTGTACATGGCTGGGTCGGAACGGAAAAACTGTGTCGTCGTCATTTTAATCTGGAGCCAACCAGCTTGGACGGAACAGCCAATCGAAACGAGGCCTGGCATACCGCAGAACAGAGGAAATGGCCTTGTGTTCGACCGGCCACGGTCGAAACGGGATACTGTTCATCGGGAGGGGTCTGGCATACCGCAAAATGGAGGAAATGTACTTCTCTTGGACCTCCTATGGTCGAAACAGGGTCTTGTTGATCGGGAGGGGTGTGGCGTACTGCAAAACGGAGGAAATGGACTTGTGTTGGAGCGCTACGGTCGAAACGAGGGTCATGTTCATCGGGAGGGGTGTGGTGTACCACAAAACGGGACTCCACGGGATATTGTTCATCTCCACCATCGACCTCCTCCAGCCTCCACGGGCTACTGTTCATCCACCGTCGACCTCCTCTAGCCTCCAGCTGTGACTGTTCATCCATGGGCTCCTGTTCATCCAGCCACCACGGCTCCTCCACCGGCTACTGTTCAACCAGCCCTCTCCATGGGGTCCTTTCAACCACCCCTCCATGGGCTACTGTTCATCCAGCCCTCCACCGGCTACTGTTCAACCAGCCCTCCACAGGGTCCTGTTCATCCAGCCCTCCACAGGGTCATGTTCATCCACCCCCAACCGGCTCGATCGGGGTCCTGTTCATCCAGCGGCAACGGCCTCTACTACCACGGGGTCCTGTTCATCCAACCCCCCACTGGGAATTGTTCATCCAAATGCCCAACAATGCTCACTGTTCATCAAGATGCAGCATCGATCGGCTTCAGTTAGCAGCCGTAGCGAAGGAATCACTCGGGTTTAGTTAACAGCAAGGGATCGATCGGGGTTCAGTAACGTAGCTAGTGCAATCGCTTGGGTTCAGTGAGAGACCAACGCCTCACTCGGGTTCAGCTAGAGTGCAACAACTTGCACACACACGCGTACGTGTATGAGAGAAACGCGCAAACCTCCATGCATTTCTCGGCCCCGACCACCCACCGTAACCAGGAACTCCCTAATATTTTCCTCGCCCTCGCTTCTACCATAGTTTTTCGGTCATGGACGGCCCAAAAAATGTTGTGCAACTGCGTCTCCGGCCCACCCAGGACGAAAAGCCCATTTTCTGTCATGATTTTTTTCATAGAAGTAGGAGCCCACCACATCTATGATGATACCGAGTTTTGTCACAATTATCGTCATAGAAGTGTCATAAGATGAGAGAGAGAAAATCATTTGGCCCAAAATGTCACTGATGTGTCTTTTTTATGTAGTGTATATGGTTGACATGGTGTTGTGTCAACTAGAAGTGGGTTACTCTCCACTGGGGTTGGGGTTAGATGGGTTGTAGATGGTTCTTTGTGCAATGGTGTAAGTGAGCAATCTGGAAGAGTCTCAGTTATGTGTGGTGGGGCTAATTCATTGGCCAGTACAACCATGGTTCTATCTGCATCGACCGGTAGCACCGTCTTTTGCGAAGAACGGGTTTTTACTCCGTTAGATACTGCCATCACCCCCTCCAATTCAAGTGGCTGATAAACAAGAAAAGAAATTGAACGTACAGACATTCTATGATAGATAGATATGGTAATTCACATATAGGACATATATGATGGCTAACTAAACTGGATAGCATGACACAGTTACAGATATATGATAGATAACTTAACAGGATATAATGGCATAATTCAACATATGATGAGTATCTAAACAGGATGACATGACAAAACTATATGATGTCTTCCTAAAATAGGTTGGGATGAAATAACTCACATACATGTTGTCTCACTATACAGCATGGCATGATATAATTGACATAATTGATTCATATACTAAGCAGTTGGCACTCGCATGTATGATCTCTAAACTAAGCAGATGGAATTGAATATTGTGCATATGATGTCTAAACTAAGAAATGCAAGACACCATATGCATGATATGAGAAATATAAACATTGCAAATTAGAGCATACACCTAACGTGGCATATAGGACTGGTCATCTGTCTCTGAATCCTCCTCTAAGGAGCTAGCTGTAACCATCGAGATATATGATTCAACAGGTACCATTGCCTGCTCTAAAGACCTTGTTTTCACGCTTGATTTTTCCATAATCGGCTCAAATGGCTAATACACATGAAGAGTAGTTCAATATACATAGATTGTCGACAGATGGAATACGTAATGAAAAAAGGATGGCATAAGATAATTCACATATATGATGCCTAGCTACATGGCGGTGCATAATTCACATATATGATAACTAGCTGAAAAACATGGCATTGCATAATTCACATATCTAATATAGAGAGAAAATAGGAGGCATTCACACAAAGCATGTCTAATCTAAGCAGATGGCATAGCCATGCAAGACACCATATGCATGATATGAGCAATATAACACTGCCAAGTTAGAGCATGCACCTCGGGGGGAATACGACTGGTCATCTGTCTCTAAATCCTCCTCTGAGGAGATATCTGTAACCAGCAAGAAATCTGCATCGACAGGTAGCACTGACTGCTCAGAAGACCTTGTTTTCACTCCAGATTTTCCCATGACTGACTCAAATGGCTGATGCACAGGAAGAGTAGATGAATGTATAAACATTGTTGACAAATGGAATACATTATGAAAAAATATGGCACGATACAATTCACATATACAATGACTGGCTAAACAGGGTGGCATAGCATGATTCACGTATATGATGCCTCGCTAAAGAAGATGGCATTTCATAATTCCCATATACTCCCTCTGTTCCTAAATATTTGTCTTTTTAGAGTTTAGATTCACTCATTCTGCTCCGTATGTAGTCACCTGTAGAAATCTCTAAAAAGACAAATATTTAGGAATGGTGGGAATATGATATAGAAATCAAACAGGTGGGATTGAAACAAAGCAAATCTAAACTAAGATGATGGCATATAAGATGTATAATGTAAGCAATGCGATGCGCCATATGCATGATATGACCAACATCGGCATGCTAGGTTAGAGCAAACACCTCAGAGGTAAATAGGAGTGGTCGGCCCCCTCTGAATCCCCCTCTAAATAGTTATCTTCCTCTGGAAAATACAATCTAGAATGGTGGGACATTATATTCCCACGCAACGGGCTTCTCTTTTTCTCTACATGTTTAGTACGATTGTGTACGATAACTGACATGCATAATAAAAAACCATAGTTAGATTATATAAGGCCTAAGGGTGCATGCAAAAATCAAGACTGATGGTAGCAAACGAGTGGATAGATCCAAAACTAATGATAACAGGTAGATTATAGCTTCAGTTTAAAAACATAGACGATGGATCATCTACTGTTTGTTGCCCACCCAACATGAACCACATAGAAGACCCCAAATGAACCAGATAGTAGACAGATACTATTCATTACTGCCTCGATATGTGCTCCACAAGCATTTTAAAATTCAAGTTTGAACATTAGTTTGGACCTGATCGGAGTCTAAGAGGTGAACAGGACGATAAAGTAGCAGGTAATAAAAACTGATGGATAACATAAGCAGACATGAAAGAGTGTGACCTCTCTTCCGGAACTGTGTAGTCCTTGGGTTCATCTGCCCAGTCGACGATGGTAATGCAGTTGGCGTGGCTGCCGGCAATGGGGAAGATGGTCTGAGGCGGCGAAAGAAAGTATGTAGGGGGGAATCTCTGCTGGAGTGAACGCTTCCGCCGATGGCTCACTTCAGGTGGGGTGGATGACGGCACAGTAGGAGCAGGACATAACACATAGAGTTTTCTTTGACACCTATCTGAAAATGAAGTAAATCTGTAAGGGCTCCTTACAATTGGAGGATCCTATAAATGCAGGGATGGGAAAAACACAGCAATAGGATAGGAATGCACATGCAAAACAGAGCATTTGCAAACATAGGATTTCTGTCAACTAGGGTGTTCGGTTCACATGAATTGGAAGAACACAGGAATGGAGAAATATGGTCAAATTAAAGTCAAACCACATGAAAATGAAAAAATAAGAATCTTATTATGCCAGTAATGCAATTAGTCATGTTCTTCATGCATATTAATTTGAAAAGGACGTCCAAGTGGATATTAAAATTCCTATGTTTTTTTGAAAGAGACAGCAAAGGAAAAAATCCTCCAGTTTTGCTTTGCTCCATTCCTTCTAACCAAATGCATGAATAGTAGTACCATAGTAAAGTTTCCAACTCCAATGTTTTCCTTCACTTTTTCTTTGAACCAGCGGCAGCAGTCTTCAACAGGCTGAAGCCTGCCCTCGAAATATTGTGTAAGCTTAGATTTGGTCCACATTAGTATCATATAATGGTTATCTTGCTAAACCAATTAAAATTGTGGTTCAAAAGAGCATTTAGTTTTCTCCATATTAACTTTGTGACCATGATTAATTTATTTCTAGATTTGCAACTGTTTGAACCAAAGGATTGATAACCCACAAGTATAGGGGATCGCAACAGTTTTCGAGGGTAGAGTATTCAACCCAAATTTATTGATTCGACACAAGGGGAGCCAAAGAATATTCTCAAGTATTAACAGTTGAGTTATCAATTCAACCACACGTGAAAGACTTAATATCTGCAGCAAAGTATTTAGTAGCAAAGTAATATGGAAGTAACGGTAATGGTGGCAAAAGTAGTAGTAGCAGTTTTGCAGTGATTGTAACAGTGGCAACGGGAAAGTAACTAAGCAAAGATCAAAATGTGAAAAGCTCGTAGGCAATGGATCAGTGATGGATAATTATGTCGGGTGCTATTCCTCATGCAACAGTTATAACATAGGGTGACACAAAACTAGCTCCAATTCATCAATGTAATGTAGGCATATATTCCGAATATAGTCATACGTGCTTATGGAAAAGAACTTGCATTACATCTTTTGTCCTACCCTCCCGTGGCAGCTAGGTCCTATTGGAAACTAAGGGATATTAAGGCCTCCTTTTAATAGAGTACCGGACCAAAGCATTAACACTTAGTGAATACATGAACTTCTCAAACTATAGTCATCACCGGGAGTGGTCTCGATTATTGTCACTTCGGGGTTACCGGATCATAACACATAGTAGGTGACTATTGACTTGCAAAATAGGATCAAGAACTCACATATATTCATGGAAACATAATAGTTTCAGATCTGAAATCATATAACTCGAGCCCTAGTGACAAGCATTAAGCATAGCAAAGTCATAGCAACATCAATCTCAGAACATAATGGATACTAGGGATCAAACCCTAATAAAGCTAACTCGATTACATGATAAATCTCATCCAACCCATCACCGTCCAGCAAGCCTGCGATGGAATTACTCACGCACTGCGGTGAACATCATGAAATTGGTGATGGAGGAAGGTTGATGATGACGATGGCAACGGATTCCCCTCTCCGGAGCCCCGAACGGACTCCAGATCAGCCCTCCCGAGAGAGATTAGAGCTTGGCGGCAGCTCTGTATCATAAAACGCGATGAATCCTTCTCTCTTATTTTTTTCTCCCCGAATGTGAATATATAGAGTTGGAGTTGAGGTCGATGGAGCTCCAGGGGGCCCATGAGGTAGGGGGTGCGCCCCCCACCCTTGTGGACAGGGTGTGGGCCCCCTGGTCTTGATTCTTTTGCCAGTATTTTTTATATATTCCAAAAATATTCTCCGTGAAGTTTAGGTCATTCCGAGAACTTTTATTTCTGCACAAAAATAACACCATGGCAATTCTGCTAAAACAGCGTCGGTCTGGGTTAGTTATATTCAGATCAGGCAAGTTAGAGTTCAAAACAAGGGCAAGAGTGTTTGGAAAAGTAGATACGTTGGAGATGTATCAAGGATCCCTGAGGGATCGACATGAATGGGGAGTAACAAAGTGATGCGACGAGTATACAACCACTTTGGCATAGCCTTCTCGATCTCAACATCATTGGGTTGGACGTGGAGGATGGTGATGCTGGTGTGACTTTCAGAGGCAGGGAAGAAGATCCGAGGCCTATGGAAATGGCACCGAGGGTACTGCTCCACTGTGATGGACGGTTCCTTCCTTGGAGAAGCTCCAGTAAGGTGTATGGTGGCGAGGCTGAAGCGAGACAATACAGACAATGTTAATCTGAAGTTTAGGGCGAAACTAAATTTTACTATCAAAACTGATTGAACTAGTAGCAGAGCATTGCAATAGAAGTTTAGGGTGTTCGAGCACTAGTAGCAGAGAAGCAGTGATCTAAATCAGCAGCCGCTCGAGCAGGGAATGCACTAGCAGAGAGCAACTCATGCAGCAGCACTGCGAGCGAGTGCTAAAGCAGCAACTCCTGTAGCTACCGGACGTCGTGCAACAGTAGTACGAGCAAGAGCAAGAGCCAAGCAGCAGCATGAACGAGAGCAAGAGCGGAGCAGCAATGCGACTGACAACAATAGCAGCAGAGCAGCAGCATGAAAAAAAATCAAGAGCAATGCAGCAGGGTGACCGACAGCAAGAATAGAGCCGCAGCGCGAGCGAGAGCAGGAGCAGTAGCAGCAGCGCGAGCGAGAGCCGGAGCAGCAGCAGCTAGTGTCGGTATGGAAGTCACCATTGAGGAAGCAACAACATGGGGGAGAGACGCCGTGGATGAAGTGGCCGACAACGACGCCGTCGATGCAGACCCACCATGGCTACTCGGTATCTAGCACCGGCAGCCCTGTTATATCAAATAAAAGATAAAATGCAGTGGTGAGTGCAGAACCTCCTTGGTGGCATCGAGTAGGCCTCGGCTTCATCGGAGGAGGTGAGGGTGTTCGGTTCTGGTGGGGCAGGTCAAGACGGCGTTGTGGGGATGGAGGCGGCCCGATAGACGAGGCAAACATCGGGGCAGCTCCTTGGAGGTGGAGGACGGGGTGGCTGATCCGGCGGGACGACGAGATCGACGATGGATCCTCATCCGGTGCAGTGGATGAGGGACGACGAGCTGTTGCGATGGATGACGTCGTTGGGGAAGAGTCTCCGGCTGGGCGGCGGTCGGGAGGCCGATGGAGGAGCGTGGGGTTTCGTGGGTTTTCGCGGCCTCTGTGTACGAATGGGGGGCGAAGGGGAAGGTAGGGGGAGCCATGGCTTAGGGACGCGCTTGTCCGAAATGTAGGGAAAGTTACCAGCGTACCCTCACCGGTTTTGATCATGCGACATCGATCCAGCATTTCCATCTAAGGGGTAGAAGGGGGGTTCCGCGTGTCTGGGCTGCAGGACCAATTTCCGATGAGGAGGGATTTTTCGCGCGCGTCGAAATTTCGGGATAACAATGCGCGATGCAGGTCGAAGAGGCAGGAGTTTCACAGCAGATGAGAAAAAAGATACTTGAGCTTGAAAATTTCGGGATAACAAGGCGCGGATTCCATGTTCGGTAGAACAAACTTAACATGTACAAAAAAATGCATACAAGACACAAGAGAGTCATGTCCCCTTTTACTATATTGCTATAAATGCCATTGAAAAAACTACAAGAAAAATGTAAAAAAATCGGGAGAACAAGATTACCCTGTACAATACCAAATCAATTCGCACTTCCCTCAATAACAACAAAAAAAATCAATTCCCACCACAAGAAAGAGTCATGTCTCTTTTTATATGATTACAAATGCCAGGATCTCGAATTTGAATTTTTGAATCCACGTTATGTTGAATTCGAATATATCGTTAGGTGACCTTGCGGTTTATAATGGATGTAGTCCTACATTTTGATCTTCCATCATATATGAACATTTTACTCCACCCTATGAACATATATATTGTCGTCTACTTTATGGACTAAATTTGAATCAATTTTCCTTATTTGAATACGATTGTTGTCAAGTTATACCATCATTTAAATATTATCTTGATAACAAAAAACATGCATATAGTAGTACTCATATTTCACTATGAACTACATGTACCATACGATCTCCAATTCAAATATTTGTATTCATTTTATGTTGAATTCAAATCACAGTACATTGGTCTAGGTAGCGAGATGTTCGGGATAATCTAAACCATGTTTTCATATGTATACTTTTTGGCTGCATTGGGACAAGTTTTCGTATAAGCTTCCTGCAAAACCGGATATTCTCTCAACAAGCCTCGTGGTTCCGAGAGGAAATGTGTCACCTTTGTGTGCAAAATGATATAGGCTGCCTCCCCTTGATTTTCTTTACAGAGACAACATAGAACTATATGAGTTCCCTGTTAAATTTGGAATTATTCCGAGTTCATTAGGCCTTTTTTATACACTAGCAAAACATGCCCATGCATTGCAATGGGAGGAAAAAAGCATCTTTCATACACACATCCAACAACATTAGCAAACAATATTCTTAAAAAATTCTTTATTGACACAATTTAAAACAATATGAAAATCAACTTTAAGCCTCTGATTTACATAAAACTCGTATTAACAATTTAATGTGCATAATCGTATAGGGGTTGGTAGTGCACTATGCAAAATAGAGAAGATGATTATGTACCTGTTTTAACCTTTAGGATATGGTAGTTGATTGGAATCAACATCCCCTATATTGCCAATAATAGATTATGTGAGAGCATCAAACTATCATATCTACTAAATTTGAATAGGGTAGAAAACATATATAATAGACATTTATTAAATGCCCCACATAGAGAAAATATTAATTAAGTTTACATTTTGTTAATATTTGGAATTATTCCGGGTTCATTTGGCCTTTTTTATATATTAATTGAGTTTCTGGACATTTAATGTGCACAATTCAAATTTGAACTACAAGCACATGCTCCGGTGCACAAAAGTTGGTTGAAAAATCACATGTGTGTCCTTGGGTGAATTTCTAGGTCCCATGCAAGAAATGGGAATGAAATTCAAATATCTGGGCGTCATGACTCGACCGAGAACATTGAGAAACTTGGTTTTTAAATTCCTGTAAATCCAAAATTCGCCTAGAAATCATGAAACTAGGCATGGTGTGATGTCATGGCACTAACATGTTGTGGTAAAAAACTTGGATGAATTGGAACAAGTTTTGTTATAAGCTTCTTGCAAACCGGAGATTCTCTCAAGAAGGCTCGTGCTTTTGAGAGGGAACGTGTCACCTTTGTGTGTGAAGCGATATACGCTGCCCCCCTGATTTTATTTATAGAGGCAACATAGAACTACATGAGTGTCGTGTTAATTTTTGGGATTAGTCCGTGTTTGTTTGGCCTTTTTATACATTAATTGAGTTTCTGGTCATTTAATGTGCATAATTCAATTTTGAACTACAAGCACATGCTCTAGTGCACCAAAGTTGGTTGAAAAATAACATGCGTGCCCTCGGGTGAAATTCTAGGTCCCATGCAAGAAATGGGAATGAAATTCAAACATCTGGGCATCGTGGCTCGATCAAGAACATTGAGAAACTTGGTTTTGAAATTCTTGTAAATCCAAAACATGCCTGAAAATCATGAAACTTGGCATGGTGTCATGTCATGGTACTAACATGTTGTGGTAAAAAATTTGGCCAAATTTAAACAAATTTTCGTATAAGCTTCTTGCAAACCGTACCTTCTCTCAACAATGCTCGTAGTTCTGAGAGGGAACATGTCACCTTTGTGTACGAAACGATATACGCTACCCTCGCCCCTTGATATTCTTTACAAAGGTAACATAGAACTATATGAGTGTCATGTTAAATTTTGGAATTATTCTGGGTTTGTTTGGCTGTTTTTATACATCAATTGAGTTTCTGGTCATTTAATGTGCATAATTCAAATTTGAACTACAAGCACATGCTCCAGTGCACCAAAGTTGGTTGAAAAATCGCATGTGTGTCCTCGGGTAAATTTCTAGGTCCCATGCAAGAAATGGGAATGAAATTGAAACATCTCGGCGACATGGCTCGACCAGAAACATTGAGAAACTTGGTTTTTTAATTCCTGTAAATCCAAAACACGCATGAAAATCATGAAACTTGGCTTGGTATCATGACATGGCACCAACATGTTGTGGTAATTTTGTTGTCCGATTTGCGAAGGCACACACATTAACAATCAACAAAGTCATTTTGGAATAAGTGTTGTCACGTTACAATCGGAAACACAAGTATTATTGAAACCGTGGGCGTTCTACTTACCATTTACGTGATGCCACGCGTCCCCTTTTTTATTAGCTAGGAGGCGCCGTGCAGGGTAGCTATTTGAGTACGGGAGGTGTGTGATCAGACCCCTGCACATGGCTTATCGAGAGGAGAGCCCTTTGACCACCATCTGCCTGTTTAATGGCGTGGCTATGTCTCACCCGACCGAGATTTAAGAGATAAAAAAGAAAATCCGAAAAGAAAATTTTGCACGGATCTTAATGTAAGATCTGACGGACCTATATAGCATCTATTGCGACTCATAGCAAGACTGATGAATATATAAGGACGAAGACAGTGGATAATAATTTTCTTGCATAATTAGGAAGATAATTAAAAAAGCCACATGCGGCTACGCCCGAAATACACAAGGGCAAAAGAAGAAGGAAGATGCATACAACGATCTGGCTCACTGATCTCTACTTTCTTGATGTGCTACAGGTCGCGGAGACTAGTTCTCGCGGCGAGCGGCGATGATCTCTTTCATTAGTTTCATGTCCTTAACACACTTCTTGGCAGCATCCAAGGATTCCTTCACCAGCCTTTCATGCTCGATGCGGAGCATGGCATTCTCGTCCATAAGTTTCTTGATGATGACGCATGTCCTCTTCAACAAGGCAGCAGTCTCCTCCGCCTGCTTCGCTCTTCCGGCTTGGAGCTTTACATTGCCCTCCCGTAGTTGTCGGATGACGCCAGTAGCCTTTTCAAATGAGGCTTTCATGTCGTCCTTCAACCTTGACCAGCCGGAGATCTGATCCATCTGTCTATGGGCGATCGCATGCATGCACCTGTAAGAGTCGTCGCCTGCCCGCGAGACATTTTCCCAGGCCGTCGCGGCGCAACGGGACAACTCTGCTACATTCGTGGTGCCGTGAGACATCTCTGCTGCTTCCGCGGCACGGCCGGACCAGTCTGCTGCATCGACGGCGCGGCGGCACCTTCGTGCTACTTCAGCGGCACGGCAGGACCTCTGTGCTGCTACTTCCATGCGGCGGGACATGGCGGCTGCTTTTGCGGCAAGGCGGGACATCTCTCGTGCTTCTGCTTCCATGCTCACCTCTCCATGGTGGTAATATCTCGACCCAGAACTCACGCTAGCCATGGCAGATGCAAGGGAACGATGCTGAATGACTTGTTTGTTTTTGTGGATGAGGAGTTGAGGAGGAATGTGCAGTCATCTTGGCATATTAGTATTTACAACCGAGTACTAAACTAATATGCTCCTAAGTGGGAAATCATTTAGGTTGTGATCGGTGTGAACAGGTTTGCAATTAAATATAGTGTGGTGGTAATTTGGAATGTGACGAGACACAAGCTCAAAATTGATTAACGGTTCTAGTTTCGAAGTGCGGAACTATTACCGGATGGTGTAATGTGGGCACGTGTTCTCGGCCGTGGTGTAGCAGTTTCGTAATATGCCATGGTACTTCTTTTTCTACCACTGTGTACGTGCAATAACTGGCATCTTCAGATACATATCTTACGGTTATTGGGGCATTCGACAGGAATAGCCTCATGGCGAGCTATAGACTAGTCTTTTTTCACACGCATTACATCGACAAATATCATCTCTCTCCCTCTTTCCCACGCACACACCTAGTCTCTTGGGACTTCTCGCATGCACCATCTCTAGCTCCCTAGGTAGATGCCACCCACATACACTTGTACTCTAAGTTTAGTACATTATACAGGAAGAGAAGAGGTGCACGCACGCACTCGTCCTCTCTCACCCATGCATCTGTAGCTACAAATTGTAGTGTTCTCAACCATCTGATTGGCTCTATCATAGGTTTCCCATTGCTCCTTGGCCTTGAGATTGAGAAGTTTAAAACGCGGAGGCTAAGCTGGAGGCGCGAGGTTTTGGTTAATGTGCGGGCCGCACACGGCACCAACACGACACAATCTTCGTCTGCCTAGTGTGCAGTCGGGTGAGTTGTCCAAGTATAGATACAACCAGGCCCTCCTTGGTATCTGCACCTCGACTTATGCATAGAGAAATTAGGATCGGAGGGAGTACTACTAGTAGTAGTACTACTTTGATGTGTCGCGTCAACTCGCACAAGTATGCAACACTTCCTGGACAAACAAGCATATAAGTTGTTGTACTTCTTACCCAAAGGATCTTTATATCCAACAGACACAAAATATCTGTTCCACTATTGGAAATTACTTTAATTGTTGATCTGATGTTGAAGTAATTGTAGTGTCGCCACCAAAACCCACCATCTCTTAAGCTAAAGTAGACCGAGCTAACCCCTATATTAGCATATTACAAAGATAAATAGAAGGCACTGTAGAATCATTTAGGAGGTGAGCTTGTCGATCTGAATGTTGAGGGACACCGTCCTTGACAACCCAACCATGCCCAACAGCTTGGGCGGAACTATGAAGAAGGTCAGCTCCTGCACTGCGATGTCGCCGGGATCCTTGTTGCTTGTCACCTCCATTTCCACCTTGATGGTGTCGGTCCTGCCATTGGGCTCCCCCGGCAAGCCGTTCGCCCACAGCTTGGCCGCGTAGTGCGGCAATGGGGACACCCCCGCTCTGATGCAGACGACCGACACAGTGATAGGCGCGCCGAAGTCGAGCATGCCGCCAACCAAGAAAAACGCGCGGCTGTCCTCCTCTGCGAACAGCAAGAGTCGTGGCTCCGACAGTGGCACTTGCATCTGGAGCACCTTGCCGTACTGGATCCTGTGCACGGGCATGGGATGCACGGTGCTGATGTGGTGGGAGAGTGCATGCGGCAGCCCTTCGTAGACACAGACGGGCACGGGGAATTTGCAGGGCATGAGCGAACACACGCTCTGGTGATCGGCGAGCTTGTGGTAAGTTACGTACAGCCCACAACCTTCGTGCGGGCACTCCAGCCTCATCGAGGAGAGAATGGCGTCCACCGTCGTGTTCCACATGTCGAAGCCACCTCCGCGCTCGCACTTCTGGCACTGTCGCTGGTTCTCGGGCGCTCGCCACGGCAGTTTTGCGCAGGCCAGGTGACCTCCCTTGCACTGCACAAATCAATCGAATAGCACATCAATCAAGAAACCTGTACCTTGCTCGATAAGCCGAATAGACAAGGTGTATTCGAACCTCATACACTGGAGGCTTCAAGGGGCAGTGGAGCAAGGTGAGGTCCATAGAGACCATCGAGAGCTCCATCGTCGGGTCCTGTTCCGTCGGTATGATCTCGCCTCCTCGTGCACAACCATCTCTCGCTTTAGGGCCGGGGCATTACAAAGTTTTACCGTCACATATTCATACTACTTCAAGGTGCATTAAATCAACACATGCAAGTATCAAAAGGAAAGTCATGGCATGCATGCATGCATTGTAATTAATGCATCGGTAAACGCAAATTATTGAAATATACCGAGTGCACTGCTTTGATGTGTCGCATCAACTCATACAACACGGAGAAGTTTGATTACAACACCCTTTCCCTCGCCCATGAGCGTGGTGGCTCGCAGGACTAGGAGAAGCTTTCGCTACACGCTCTCCCTCTAGCACGCGATGGAGATGTAGCAGTTCATTCGGTGTCAGATGGCCAGAAGCATACTGTAGTACTCCACTGCAGTAGTACCATCATTGTTCGACTTCCCGAAGAGGCGAAGAGCCAAGCGCAGCCCAGACGCCCGTGTGGTAGTTTCATGTGTTGGGGAGGTATAGTGACATAGTCGGATAGCGTGTACCGTGCCCCTAAGCTTAAAATCATTGGGGTCGGCTCCATGCTAGAGGCCGTCTCGAAGCATTTTTTGATAAAAATAATCTTCTCGCCCTACCTGTCATCCTGGTGATTGTAGTTTGCACACTCATCTGGTCAAGACAGGAATATATATTTTAATTTGTGGTGGGGTAAAAGTTAGAGGTTGCAGCAAATATATTGTACACTGCGGGTCTTTTAGCCAAGTTTAGAGGCAAACATGTGGGGCCAGTGCTATGATGTGTCGCATCAACTCGTACAACAAGGAGAAGCTTGATTTTACTACTACACGCCCTCTCCCTCACCCATGGGTGTGGTGGCACGCAAACGAGGACAAGCTTTTGCTTACTACAACAAGCTATCCCTCCTGCACACGGTGGATGGACATGCAACAGTTGATTCGATACTGTGGAAGTAGTAATATCATTCTTCATCTTCTCGAAGAGGCGAAGAGCCAATGCAACCTGAACGTGGCAGTCGCGAACGCTCGCGTGGCAGTCTTTCTGTAGGGGTGGGGCGTGGTGCGGAACCTTGGAGCATGCATATAGCCAGGCTCTTGCATGAGACAAAATTGCCATGACAGCAGGCTATAAGCCCTCTATTGTACTTGCTCTTAATAGTATAGCCCTGTAAACCGGAAAGGAGGGACTACTCTCTTTGTTCCTAAATACTCCCTCCATTTTTATTTGGTCCTCGTATTAGCTCTGGTAAAAGTCAAGCTTTATAAACTTTGACCAAGTTTATAAAAAATATTAACATAAGCAATAACAAATCAATACAATTAGATTTATTATTGAATGTACTTTGACATCATATATATTTGATACTATGATAAATTTTTATATTATTTTTTATAGACTTGGTCAAACTTTATAAAAATTTGACATCATTCAACTCTAATATGCAGAGTAAATAAAAATGGAGGGAGTATTTGCCTTTCTAGAGATTTCAACAAGTGACTACACCCCAAATGAGTACATACGGAGCAAAATGAGTGAATCTACACCGTAAATTAATACGTAGTTCTCTCCTTTTCCACTCTGCCTTGGTCGCGGTGCACAATATTGAGTATACTGCTACTGACTAGTCTCTTTTTGACATGCATTTATGTTGAGACGGCTTGAATGCCAACAAGGCAGAGGGTAGCAGTTCCTGAAATGTTGAACGATCAATGCTGCCTCCACATTCAATTAGCATGCAGAAGTTGGAGAAGCATAATGGAGCCAGCACGATGTGAATGCAACACAGTTTGGACTCTCATATAAAGGCGCCCCACCACTCCAATCCATCTACTCCTAGTCTCTACGCAACACTGCCCACTCCAATCCAAGACCAAGACCAAGTGATCAGAAGCCACAAGCACCAATGGAGTCGATGGACGCGAGCGGCAGTCAGCTGTGCCGGATCATCCAAGATGTCGACCTACGGCCCCGCACCGCGCAGTATTTCCAGAGGGTGCTTGTCGGTGTCAAAACCGGCGGATCTCGGGTAGGAGGTTCCGAACTGTGCGTCTAAGGTTGATGGTAATAGGAGATAGAGGACACAAAGTGTTACCCAGGTTCGGACCCTCTTGATGGAGGTAATACCCTACATCCTGCTTGATTGATATTGATGAGTATGGGGGTTACAAGAGTTGATCTACCACGAGACCGTAATAGCTAAAACCCTAGAAGTCGAGCCTTTATGATTATGATGATTGCCTCTACGGACTAAACCCTCCGGTTTATATAGACACTAGAGGGGCCTAGGGTTGTACAAAGTCGGTTACATAGAAAGGAAATAATACATCCGGCCGCCTAGCTTGCCTTCCACGCAAAGGAGAGTCCCATCTGGACACGGGAGAGAGTTTTCTGTCTTGTATCTTCATGGCCCAATAGTCCAGCCCACGTCACACAGGCCGGACGCCCGAGGACCCCTTAATCCAGGACTCCCTCAGTAGCCCCCGAACCAGGCTTCAATGACGAGGTGTCCGGCGCGCAGATTGTCTTCGGCATTGCAAGGCGGGTTCCTCCTCCGATCACTTCGAAGTACCTGACTTAAAGAGATGTATTCGGCCTTCCATTTAATGTCATACCCATCAGCTTCTGTGCCTCCACACCTTCTGCTTCCACGTGTCGAGCGAATACGAGAAGTCGGGGTATTTTTTGCACATAACCCCCCC